>NW_022196904.1:88023794-88036652 GCF_008632895.1 Mastomys coucha
CCACACACACACCAGGCCTCCATCTCTGCCCTGAGGCCCAGCTTAGTTTCTACACTGCTGCAAAGCTCCAGGTTGGGCTACAGAGTCTTGTCACAGCCCTCAGTGTCCTCCCCTGTTCACACAGTCTCTGTGGCCCACTGATGGCTTCAGGCAGAGAAGATGCCCTGAGGTAGAGGGATGGCAAACAGGCCGTGGGATGGGTATGCTGGCAGTGAGGAGGTTGGAATGAGGTCTGTGGTCTAACTGGGCGGGTTTCTGGCTGCTGAGTAGTCACCAACTGAATAAACAAGAACAGAGGGGTGACATCTTCTGAGACCTGTAACCACACATCAGGTGACATCAGCCTGGTGCCCACCTTTTAGTGTAGCTGAGACTAAGCAAAGGGCACTGTTTGAATAATTCTAAGGAGCCTCTGGCTTTACTGTTCTAGGATCTGCTCACATGTTGTGAGCTAACAAGGAAGCTACCCGGCCCTTGCCTCTCCGGATTCACTTCAAGTCTTAAGGAAAGCAAGGCTAAAATACCATTCCTAAGGTCAGTTATACAGGGCTGTGGCTTGTGCTCTTCACTGGGCACTGGCTCCTCTCGCCGCTCTGCTGTGAGCTACCCTATGGAAAGTTATACACAGCAAGGAGCTGAGAGTGGCCTCTGCTAACAGCAAGGGAGGAATCCTGCAGTCACCCACATCACAGTCGGAAGTGGATCTCTCTTGCTCAGGCTTGGGATGCTCTGAGCACTGGCCAACACCAGCAAACAAAGGGCCCTCAAAGCACCAGTGCCAGGCTTGGGACAGTGGAGCAAATGCTTAAAGTCACTTATTTTTTCTTCTAAAACAAACTTATATGTATGGATATTTTACCTGCACATGTCTGTTACACTACCTATGTGCCTGTGCCGACAGAGGATATCAAATCCCCTAGAACTGGAGTTACAGATAGATGTAAGCTACCATGTGGGTATTAGAAATCAAACCAAGGTCCTAAGCAGCCAACGCTCTTAACCACTGAGCTATCTTTCCATCCCTGTAGCGACTACATTTTGAAGCCAGTTGTTACGCAGCCCATAAAATCCCAAGGTTGAGAGCTACTAAAGGGATTCCGTAGTCTGTCCTGTGCAATAGGATGGGTAGTGTGTAAGTACAGTACTAAGCAACAACTCACAGGCTATTATTGTTTCCATTTATTAGTCTAGGAATATACAAAAGTGTGACATGGCACAACAATCTCATGGAGAAAACAGAATACATAGGAGGGGATGGCTTTCTCCCAGCGCCTCATAAAGGCACACATGTGAGGCTTGGTTTGGGGGGCGGGGGGAGCCTCCTGTCCTGGACCCAGTGTGCTGCACAGGAAGTCAGGCACCTCTGTGAAGAGGAGAGAGGCCTTTCCTCACATCAGACTTGGGGTGTGACTCAGGAGAACACGCTCCAGAACAACACTGAGCTGTGTCCGTCTGTGATGCCAGCCTCCAGAGTAAAACCAGCCAACAGCGGTGAGATAACCCAAGACGGCACCTGTGGGACAGCCTTGTCCCTAGCACAGTAGACAGGAGGCCAGGGTAGGCTCAGATTGGAGAAGAGGGGTAGGGTGAGGAGCAGAGACTCAAGCTGGGCATTCCTGATGTTATCTACCACCCTCCCTAAATGGGGCCAACTATGCCCTCTCATCCTCCCCTTGGTAAGAAGAACCCGGCCTACAGTCACGGGTGGGAATGGAGGTGTTTTTAAACATGGCCTCCACCTCTCGAGAATCCCTGAAGCAAAGAGGAGTATCTAAGTGGCCGAGTCACTAAGGGCTATCCTTCCCCAGTTAACCAGGGCCAAGTGTCTGTCATTTGGGGAACACTAGAAGTGGTGGATTAAAAAAACATCAAGGCCCATAAATGTCAGCCACCACCTTGAGCAGGACACACTAGAAGTGAGCTTAAAATACTGACTCTTCCCTTCTTAAAAAAGATCTAACATTGCAATGGTTTAACAAATTATAATTTCTTTTAAATAACCCACAGATACCCATGACGCTTCCAAATTTACAGAACAAAATGCACTTGAGGACTTGGTAGAAAAGGATTTGCAGTCATTCCTTCCAGGAGCTGGCACCTGTGGGCTGGGTCAGTTCACCTCTAGCACCTCAGTCTCTGGAAGGCCAAATTTGGTCTTGTGATTGTCAAAGAGCTTCACCAGGGCCTCCATGTACATAGTGTGGTACAGGTCGATGTCTTTCTGAGTCGGGTGCTCCAGCTTGGGGACGGTGATGGGCTCCCCCACTGCAGAAGAGGGACAGAGGTTCCATCAGTCAGTGTCACTGAGCAGCCCCTTCTTGGGTGCCCAATGTGATATGACCCTCTACTGGGTGCTGAGCATGTGCTATGGACTGTCCTTTTATCCAGATGAGAATTCCATGGCCTGGCAGCATCAGAAAGACTCCCACCCAAAAATATGGCCTCTGCATGTGGGTGCAGCCCAGCTCTACATCTGCCATGAGTTCCTGAGTAAGGTGTGGACCACTAGTTTAGCTTTTGCTTCACTCAGAACAAACCTCACTACCTCTCGGAGCCTCAGTTTCCCCACCTGCCACCCAGCATCTGACTCATAGAGCTTTCCTTCTGAGGATTCTGGGAGGAACAGAACATGCTTGAGCAGCCATAAGGGCGAGTAGAGGGAGACTAGTCCTCACCCCATGCTTTGTCTCATCCTGCTTCAAGTTCTGACACTTCTCCAAGACATACACGCCACTCCCTACCGCCACTGCTTCAGCCCAGGCTACTGGAAAGCCCCAGGCTGGCCTCCTGGCTTCTGCTTTTGGCCCATCCTAACCTTTGTTTTCCCCTCCACACAACAGCTCCAGGAACCCCTTAAGTTGTAGACAATGCAGCTCTCGCCCTCAGCTTCTCAGCAGGCAGAGGTGATTACAGAAAGCCACAAGGGGTCAAAATCTCATCCTGGGGTGCTCAGCCCTAACACATAGGCCTACATACAACCCCCACCCCCAGAGCTGGGGAGCATCTCAGAAGGACACAGAAAGATTGTTGAGAGCCAGAGGACCAGGAAGTCTGCTGAGAAATTTGGTCTTCTAAAAATGACAGGAAAGCTAACCCCATGATATTTCTTTTTCTTTTTTTTTTTTTTTTTTTTTTTTTTTTTTTTGGTTTTTCGAGACAGGGCTTCTCTGTGTAACCGTGGCTGTCCTGGAACTCACTCTGTAGACCAGGCTGGCCTCGAACTCAGAGATCCGCCTGCCTCTGCCTCCCAAGTGCTGGGATTAAAGGCATGTGCCACCACCGCCAGGCTTCCCCATGATATTTCAACAACATGATTCCTGAACCAGACCTAAACAATGGCCAGACTGAGATACGCTTGCACAGAAGGGAACTCTTGGGGCAGGGGGGTGGGGTTACTCCTAGACTAAGAACTACAAACAACTAATGACAGCTAAGAGGAGGAATTAAATCTTCTCCCAGGGATAAGTCACCTTTGGTAATCCAACACCAAGAGGTTAGCCCTGAGATCTTATACATACAGGTGACATTGGAATGAATAAATAGCGCCCAAAGCCCCCTCCTAACTGCCCAGCTGCAGCTTTCCATTCTGCAGCTAAAAAGGCTGCACTGCTCAAGCCCCGGCCCCTCAGTCACCTCTTTGAGAAGTGCTGCCCTGCACGGGGAGTACAGGCAAACGCCTACCCTCAATACACAGGTACTGCCTGACCTTTGGACATTGCAGTCCACTCTTCAGAGCCACATGTGCCCATGAGATCTCAGGCTTGGGAGCTTAAACACACGCCCACATGCACGCATACACAGCCACAGCCCTGATCGTTGATTTTCTGAATGCTCTGAATTGTTGCAAAAACAAACATACACTGCCAGTTGTTCCCTTAGGTCCCACGGGTCTGTTTGTTTACTTTTCTTTCCATCTCTCAAAAGAATCAATATCTTGTTTTTAGAACACTTGTTAGGCAGTTTTTATTTTATTTTGAGCCAGGGTTTCATATGTAACCCTGGCAGGCCTAGAACTTGCGACGTAGATCAGACTGGCCCCAAACCTGCAGCAATTCTGTTTCTGCCCTCCACACTGGGATTGCAGGTGTGTACAACTAGACCTGGCTCTTCCTCCCTCTTTTCTGCTTTGAATTCCCAGCCAGCAGGGTAGGAGATATCTCCTGGGTGGGCACACTATTAAGTAGGACAGCAGCATAATCCTATAGCTTTCCATCTTCTAGCTGCATGCCCAGTGCCACAATACCTTTTCCTAACAGGTTTGCGGCCCTGGCTCAGCCTCCTCACTCCCAGTACCCAGCCCCACCCCCCGGGTCCTAAGACAAGGACCTTAATCTGAGCCAGGACCCTGCCATGCTCAGGATGGCCTTCAGCATGCAGGTTAAGACTCACCAACGGTGGTAATAGGCTTGGAGTAGGGTACCAACCCCCAGGTGTCAGAGGAGAAGAGGCCTCGGCCATGGAAGATGCAGGGGGCGAAACCAATATACTTCTGGAACTTCTTCTGGACCCATCGGCCCCAGGAGCCCTCCTCAAAGATCACCTGCTTGTATACCTCATTCTCTCCAAAGGAATAGGTGGGAACCAGATCAGCTCTGCAAGAGAGGGGCTCAGATCAGTCAGACCCCATCATTGGGTGCTGTTCCCCTCGTCCAGCAGGGCCTGGCTCTGCTGTCCAGCCCAAATCAACTCCCTCACAACTCCAGATTCACCTCATGACATGGCCTCAGCACACTAGCTGTCCCTGTCACTCCATGCCATTGGTCTGGCCTAACATTGCACACCATCAAACAGCCTCTCCTAAAACCTGAAAGAAAAGCTCGTTCTAAGATTCATGGGGCCTCAATGGCTTGACTATTGGGTCAGTGCAATGAACCAGCTCACTCTAGTTGAGGCTCCCATAGTGAGATGTGGGTGGAAAGCAATGAATATAAGGGATGGCTCTAGACCTTCAGCTCTGACCCCCAGATCATGGATCCTCAGTCTTCTCCAGTGGAAAATGGGTACTCAAGTCTCCTCAGCTGCTAAGAAGTCTGAGGGCTCCTAGTTTTCTAGAAAGATCAGCATTCCAAGCTGCCAGCTCTTATCTAAAGGTCACCCGTCCAACAGGCTTCCCTTGGTGCTTCAAACAATACTATCTCCTTCCTCATCTCTTTCTCCCTTTCTAGGTTACTTTTGAGAGAAAGAGACAGAGACACAGAGACAAGAGACAGAGAAAGAGAGAGCGCCTACATGCTCACACTGGGGATCCAACCAGGACTTTGTACAAACCAAGTATCTGTTCTACCACTGAGTCTCCCATCCCTGACCCCTCAAGTGGGAAGTCTTCTCACATGTCCTACCTATAAGCCTGGCTTCTCAGTCTACTTATAAGTGGCCAGGGACAACAAGTCACACACATAACCTACACCTGGACAAGCCAAGCCATGCAGTGTGAGCATTTCCTTTGCCTTCTTAGGGTCTGGGCACCTCCTTCAGAGACCCATTGTCCTGGCTAGAGGAAAATACTGGAAATGTGTGTAGCACTTACCCATGGCGCAGGGCCAGTTTTACAAAGCCTTTGCGGTTCCGCAGGGTCACTGCGTTCTTGCCAGGCATGGAACTCAGAGACTCAGCTGCTCCTCCCACTACGATGATGATAGCATTGCCACTCCCATTCTTGGAAAGCAAGTAGTCTATGGTGTCTCGGTTGACAGGGCAGATGCCTGGGGTGAGGGGACAACAATCAGGATTGCTCACGGATGCATTCCCTATCCTAATATACAATCAAGGATGAATAAAAATTTCTACAGGTAGGTCCCAGACCTGTTACCCTCTTAGAAGCCATGGGATCCTTCCTTCCTACCCAAGCAATTCACTTTTTCTGATTCTCAGTTTATTTATAAAATGGAGAGGAAGATACAGAGTGGTTTTGAGAAAACAATTCAGCAAGATCTACGAAGCCCTCGCTCTGCAATCCAGATGGTGGGGACCACGGCAGGAACACAGACAACAGGCAGCACAACAGCTGATCCATCCAGGAAGTGGGTGAGAGGATGTCACCCAGGATGCCCCCTGAAGCCTAGGGCAGCTCCCAAACTAGAGTATCTGCCACAGGCTGTCTACCTGCATGGGTCCAGCACCTCACAGGAATGGTATTTCTATTCCCTGTATTGCTATGATCACTGGGGAGGCTCAAGCCTTGACAGTGGAGCCCAGGAGTAGTAGCTGAAGTGGATCCTCACCTCCAGACATAAGGTACTCCCGAAGTACAGGCATCCGGAAGTTACCAGCCAGTGTAGCCAAATAGGGCCTTATGCCAGGGAACTTCTTGCTAACTTCGGTAGCCTCTGTGCTGAAGTTACAGAAGGCACCCAGCCCCATGATGCCATGGGGATGGTATCCAAAGATATAGTTCCTGGTGGTCAGCAGGTTGTGTGTCTTCACCAGCTATAAGGGAAATCATGTGTTAGACCTACCTGGGAGAGGACACAGGGTATACCCAGAAAGGGAAAGGGACCTGAATGTTTCCGTGTCTCGTTACTAGGCAACCAGAACAGCAGACACTTTCCAAACCTGTCCCCGGATTATTCTTATTTGAACCCCAGCGCCAGTGGTTGGTAGCTACCCTACCAGGCTCTGGTTCCCTGGGTGGCTGCTTTGTTCCTTCCTTCTCCCAGCCAACGACAGCCTCAAACCACTAATTCAACCAGCCTCCCGCCTTCCTGCTTCTGGGCTCACCACAGTGACTTCCCTAAAAACCAAGCTGGAATGCTCAGACCTAACAGGAGCATCCAGCATTCACATGGCAAATAGAGCCATGGCTTCAAGTCTCCCTCTAAGAATTCCTCGGTTATAGGGTCTGCCTGGTCCCTGCACACTGCAGGCTCTAACAGATCAAAGGACAAGCCCATGCAGCATGCCACCCACCTCTTATACTCCAGTGTGGCAAAAGGCTGGTACTGCTGGGCTAGTACAAAGCTTTTGCCAAGCAGCCAAGCTCACAGGACAGGGCAGGACAAACATTGGCCCTCATGCCAGGTAGCCCTATCCGTGGGAGGAGTGGGAGGTGGCTATCTGTGTGGCTGTGGAAGCTAATGATCTGAACTACTGTTCAATCAACAAAGTTGTCCTGAGATGCTCTGAGTGATAACTGGCTTCCTAAGGAGCCTGAGGTTGAACCTGTAAGACCCCAAACATGAGGGGCGCCAAGCCTGAGATACTGAGGCAGCATTGCTAGGAGTACAGTGGGGACGGAGCTGCTGACAGCCACAGGGAGAAAGGTTTTCTGTTCCTAAGACATCACTCTCTTAGATTAGAGAAGTAGATTTTTTTTTTTTTCTTTTGAGACAGGTTTCTCTCTGTTACAAGGCCCTGGCTATCCTGGACTCACTTTGTAGACCAGGCTGGCTTCACATATATCTGCTTGCCTCTGCTTCCCAAGTGCTGGGATTAAAAGTGTGTGCCCCCATTACAGCCCAATATTCAGAATGTCTAAATATAGAAAAGTAAAAAGAAAATGCACATCTGCATTATTACTTCCATTGAAATAAACCACTTGGTCCTTTTCTTACTTAAATGGGTACAGGCCTTTCTTCAAAAAACACAAAATTCCTGCCTTGTCTACATAGTGACCTCCAGCCAAGCTAGGGCCACACGGTAAGATACCAGCAAGGATGATGATGATAATGATGATACCAACCCCCCTTCCCCAACACACACACACAAAGCTGGAGCATCAGTCTTCTAAGAAAATATCCTCACTGAGGTGCTTATCAAAGACCCTCAGTATTGGTCTCCTCCAAGCTGCCCTTCCCTACCCCACAGCCAGCCATATATGACAGCACTCACTCAAATCCTGACTGGTAGATATTTTAAATATATCCAAACTTTTTCTTCTAGAATAATGCTTTGATAAATAGCCCCCTTTTATCCATACTTCCAACTGTTTTTGTGAGATAAACTTCCAGAAGTACGATTCCTGAGTTAGGAGAGTCTGGCAATGTTGGTCTGGGCTGCCCTGCCTCATGGAGAGGCACTCACACCATCCCCATCCAAGTGCTAGACAGCATCCCTTCCTGCACTAGCTAGCAGAGTCCCAGAGTCCCTGGCTATGGACGAATAATTAAAGACCCAACTTCCCTTTACTTCAGTTACAGGAACCTCCTAGCAGAGTGAAGGCTCTTCTGCTCAGTTGTGGGGGGCGGGGGGGGGGACTCTGCAGATATCATGAGAAGGTAGAGGTGGGGGCCGAGGAGGCTCAGGTGCTGTTCTCAGCTCTGGGGCTGTAGCACATGTTAATGTGAGCAAGCCTCGGCCCATGTCACCCCTGTTAGTGACTCTCACTTTCCCTTTGGCAAGCAGGTTAATGCTGCCTGGAAAACAACTCTCAACTGTCCACCAAATAACCAGGGAATGGTTGGGCACTGCCAGGGATGGGGTGGACATCGAGGGAATCCCCAAGGAACTGGACACATGATCTGCATGTACAAGGCTGCTGCTCTGTGCTCTGCTTGAGACAACAGCTGGTCTTCTCCCCTTAGTGAAGCACTATGGCCAGTGTCTATAGCAAAGTAGGCAAGGAGGGAGGAGCTGAGAGTAACTGGTGCTTTCTCTGGGCTGGGACTATGAGACAAAGCACAGAATGGGCTAGAGTACCCTGATAATCTAGGTTGTTTCTTGATGACAAGCTAAACAAGTCTAGAGAAAGGAGTCCCTACCTTCCCTAGAGAAGTCACAATGAAACTACACACACACACACACACACACACACACACACACAGACACTCCAGTTTCATTTTTCCCTATACCCTGTGATAGTGATATACCGCCCCTCTGGAACCTAGCTGGCCCTTTAAATAATCCCCTCCCTCCCCAAGGCATGATAGGATACATAGTTCTTAATGTCCTTGGGTCACTGTACAGGTTAATGGTCCCCATGCAGCACCAAGAAGAATAGAGACATGTGATACAGTCTTGATCTGCCTCCTGTCGCATTATCCTTCCCAAGACTGGACAGAATGTCTACTCCGCAGAGAGGGCTAAGGTCACTGCTGCTGACATGCCTACTGGGTGGCAATGCCACTCGTGTTCGAGACAGGCCAGGTGGTGAGTATAAGCCTGGGCACATTCCTGGCAGTTCACTCCCCACACTCTGCTCCCAGGACAGGCTTATCCTGCCCCAGGCCCATACAGAGAAAGACACTTGGTCCCAGAAGATAGCGGCAGCTTGCCTAGGCTTATCAGCTCAGTGTCTTATGAACTTGGAATAGTCCTTCCTCTCTGGGCCTTGCTCTGCAATCTATGAAATGAGGCATTAGACAGATAGGTGGGTTGAAGCACAGAGAGCCTTTCCACATTTCCAAAGGCCGTGCCTACCCTTCAGGGAGAGGAATCCCAGGACATGGGGCACTTCTGTTATAGGTGGTTATAGTCCCAGTGGCTGCTGAAAGAGCCAGCCCTACCACTGCCAAGAGAGAGAGATCCTCTGCGCCAGCTGGATGACTTTGGAGAGGGGAGCTGCAGTAAGAGAAACGGAGAGAGTGGGAACTTGGGTCTAAGGAGATCTCTATTACATAACCCATGGCAGGAGCTCAGGAAAAAGAGGCGGAACAGGCACGTCACACATGGCTCTAGGGCACACAGTATCAGACCTGACCACAAAGGACAAAGGGTAGAGCCTGTCACACTCAGGGTGAGGCCCAGCTACCCTCACAGGGCAGTTCAACAGATGCCCTGTGAGCTCAGTGGAACAGAGAAAGAGTGAAAACATAGGCTCATTGGGTCTTTTTAAGATTTATTTTTTTGAGACAAGGGTCAGCCTTGACTAGCCTAGTACTTTTCTATGAAGACCAGACTGGCCTGAAATCCAGCTGCTTCTGCCTAAGATTAAAGGAATGCACCGCCACGCCCTACTAGATTTATTTTTACTTTACATGTGGGAGTGTTTTACCTGCATGCATGTCTATGCACCATGCACATGCAGTGCTCTCAAAGGCCAGAAGAACACACTGGGTCCTCTGGAACTGGAGTTACGGACAGCTATGAGCTGCCATTTAGATGCTGGGATTTGAACCCAGGTAATCTGGAAGAGCAGCCAGCCCTCTTAACCACTGGGCCATCTTGCAGCCCATCATTTGGGTCTTTTGAAGGGATAGAGGATCAGTTGGAGTAGAACAGCAGAATGCTCTGATCAACAATCATGAAGTCACTTGCAGCGGGAAGGGAACTACCAGCCTGCCAGGAGCCAGTGGCTGGGAAGTCAGCAGAGCAAACCTAGTAGTGTCTCCCTAGCATTAAACCCACTTTCCATCACTTAACAGCTCCAACTTGCATTTGAGGCAAATGGCATTCGGAAAGGCTGAGAAAGCTAATACAGAGAGTAAGAGTATGATAGGACTCACTAGGCCACAAGCCCAGGAATGACTCTCTTCCATCCCTGTGCCCAAGAGCAGCACCTGACAGGCAGGTTGGTAAATGGAATGGCAGAGCAAGAACATAAACCCTGGTTCCAACAGTCAAGGAGATTTGGGAAGAGGAAATCTTCCAAGTTGTGGAGATGGCTGGGGTCAAGTCCCACGCAGGGGAATGGGCAGTTAGGAATCAGGGTGGACCCTGGATTACATGTCAGAAGGCCTGGCACCACAGCCAGGGACCTGCTGAACATCTTGGGGGAAGGCTCTGGCAGGGAACACAAAGCCCCAGGAATGGCAGCAGTAGGCAGGGTCCTCCTGAGCAGCCCAGGGTCACTCCTGCAGAGCAGTGCAGAGGAGGAAAGCAGGGCCACCTCCACCTCCCAGGGCAGCTCATCTGGACATCTCAATGCCTGACTCACAACAACAAAGGCACGCCACCCCTTGTCACACACACTTTCACACTCACATACTGCCTCTGTTTTCAGTTCTCTGCCTTCTGCTGGGTGACCTTAGCAGCAAGGGTGTGTCAGGGCTGGGTGCTCGGAGTGCTGGCCAGACAGGTTCCTACTGTGGGGAAACCTACAGGCCCACTCACAATCCTCCGTAACATAGGGCTAGATGGCTGTCTTACCGCCCAGCCTGCAGACAAGGCCTTTGGAGCCAAGAAGACACTAACATTGTTCCTATAGGGGACTCAGTTCCATCTCAGGAAAGGCAAATGCCCCTCAAAGCAAAGAGCCCTCAAATAGCCAAAGGCACACTAGGAGGAAACCCGTAGGGACTTCTAAACTTGCTTCATAGCAGGAGGCTGTGTCCTGGAGGACAGAGTTCCACACTGGGTGATACTGGCCTCCATCTCGCAGCAGGAGCACTGGGTCTCCACTGGACTTCCTGAATGGAGAGGCACTATGCCACGGTGGGAGGAACTCGGGCTCTGAGGAACGGCAGCAACTGAAAACCGTCCAGCTGCTCACTGGCTTCACCAAGCCTTGCTGTTCTCTAACCTCCAGGTTCCTCTTTGGTTAATAGGGTAATGGAGGGAGCAGTGTAGAGAGTGATGAGGGCTTCCTTTCTCCTCACACCTCACAGGGCTGTTCCTCACACTCCCTTGGCTCTCTCTGCCCTCTCAGGCCACACCCCCTTATATGTCCCAGCCCCACCCTCTAAGCACTTCACCTCTTGGGTCACCTCGTTTTAAGTTATAACCTCAATCTTCACTTTAGTAGGAGAAGCACAAAACACAGTGTGGCCTGCCTGCCCCTTACATCATGCAGACCCTCAGTGTAGAATTATCTTTTAGAAGCAAACAAGTCTTGCTTTCCCCAAAGAATCACACGACTACCATGCTTCTCTCGTCGCCTTGGCTGCCAAGTCCGACTGCAGCAACTTTGCCTCTTTATGGCTAAAAGTAGCAGTGTTCTGTCTTAAAGGTCTTGATTTCACTTCACACAGTATATGTATCAAATAAACTTTTCCTCTGTCTGGCACGGAGTCCGTAGAGCCTAGACAGATGCTCATGGTGGGAGACCCCAAACAGTTCAACCTGGCCTGCTGTTCATATTCCCGTCTATTCCTGTCCTCCCACCTCTCCTCGACACAGCACAGCATGGCTTTACCTGGATGGGGAAGTAGTCTCGGAAATAGCGCCACACGGCCCAGTTTCGCACCCACTGCGATCTCCTACCACCTTCAACACAAACAAAACACAATGTTGGGAAGGAATGGGCACGAGGGACATTTGAGCAATGCAGGCAAGGCGAGACAGAGCCAGTAGGAACCCCTGAGGGATGTGTCTACCAGCCCACACAGGATTTCTGTACCTGCCCTGTGGGCCCCTTCCCACATACATTCCCCCAAACATCCCTAAGGAAAGGTGAGTGAGCTCTGTGAACACACTGAGAGCTTTGAATGACCCACCCCAAGCCATATACAGCCTAGTCCAGATCTTTCACAAAGTGGGTGTTCCATAAAAAGAGGCAGCAGCCAGGAGGAGGAGTGGCAGCTGCGCAGAGCAGGCTTGCTAGGGCACGGGATGAACACAAGTGGGAGAGCAGACGTTTACCTTTCTTGGGCGTGTTCCAGTCAAATGCCAGCCAGGTGAAGTAGAGCACAGCTATCAGCCAGCAGTCAGTGCAGAAGGTGTACATGAGGATGACACTGCAGGCCACTCCTGGGGGGGGTGGGGGGTGGGGCGCAGAGGATAACAGGTCAGCCTCCCAGGCCTCCTTGGAAGGGATGAAGTTTCCTGTGGTATTATTAATCTATGCAGAGGTCCCCAATGCCTAGGCACTGGGAGTGGCTGATGGGTGGCTGGCTCAGTGAGAAGGGAGCAGAGCCAGCACAGGCCTCACTTCCTAAGACTCTAGTGAGTCCTAGTGCTAGGGGTTCCTGGCTTGAGCAGGATGGGCAATACAGGGAGATCTCAACTTCTTGTGAAGCAATTCTTTTTTTTTTTTTTTTTTTTTTT
>NW_022196904.1:88036662-88069246 GCF_008632895.1 Mastomys coucha
TTTTTTTTTTGATTTTTCAAGACAGGGTTTCTCTATGTAGCCCTGACTGTCCTGGAACTCATTCTGCAGACCAGGTTGGCCTCGAACTCAAAAATCGGCCTGTCTCTGCCTCCCAACTGCTGGGACTAAAGGCGTGTGCCACCGCTGCCCGGCTTGTGAAGCAATTCTTAATATCTTCTCCTTGCATGGCCCCTTTGTCAGTGCCCAGCAAAGACCCTGGACACAGGGAAGGAATATCTACTAAGTATCTCCCTTTACTTCTAGAGATGGACTCAGCCAGAGTCACTACAGCAGGGTAACTTTTATTCTGCTTTAGATGAGAACTTGGCAGGAGTGACTTGCCCATCCTTACCCAGGAGAGCCAGGGTTTAAACTCAGACTTTGAAGTCCATGGTCCATACTTGGTCATACAAGTTCACCAAAGAAGACAAATCTCAGATTGTGATGGGGATGGGTGGTGAGGGGTAGAGTCGGGGGTGAAGAGGACTGTTGTCACAGGAGAGCTGTCCCCTTTAACATACAGAAGGCTAGGCAGCCCCAGGCCAGAGCCAGAGCAGAGCCCACCAGGCTCCCTCTCCCCGAACACTTAAGAAAGATTCTCCTGGACACCTATTTGTGGTCTCTGTACTTAGACCTGCTGGCAGGCCATGCAGCTGAATGGCCTGGCCCAGAGAGGATAGCCAGAATCTCATGGCCTCCCCTAGATGCCTCCATCATGGCTTCTCTTCCTGTTTTTCACCCTGTCTTTAAGTCCTCATCAGATCCTGTTCCTCCAGAATGCTCCTCAGTATCAAACTACACCACCATACAATCTCTTGCCTCTAAATCCTCCACCCTGGGTGGAGGCAGGTCTCAGGTTTCATAGGCCTTTCCATCTACAATGTTAAGCCTGTCTGAGAGTTGTTTCCATAAGAAAGAATAAGTCTAGATGCAGATCTCTGTGAACCTAAGAACAGGGAAATTGTGGTTCTCACGCTCTTCTTCCTGAGCCTTCCCTAGGAGAACTAAAACCAGACGACAGTCTCTGAAGAGCAGGCATGTGGTTTCTTTCTTTTTGTTTTGTTTTGTTGAGACAGGGTTTCTCTGTATATCCCTGGCTATCCTGGAACTCATTCTGTAGACCAGGCTGGCCTTGAA
Organism: Mastomys coucha; assembly: GCF_008632895.1. NCBI lineage: Eukaryota > Metazoa > Chordata > Mammalia > Rodentia > Muridae > Mastomys > Mastomys coucha. Next base: position 88,037,800 of record NW_022196904.1, read on the forward strand.
CTCAGAAATCCACCTGCCTCTGCCTCCCAAGTGCTGGGATTATAGATGTGTGCCACCACCACCCAGCCGGGCATATGGTTTCTTAAGACAATTTAACAGTGGTACACACATAGGAGGTTGAGTCTTGGGAAGCATCTGTAGCCCACATACCCTATTGAAGACAATATGGGTCCTAAGGCAGCTAGGAAGAGTCCTGCTTATATTCAGGCTGCATATAGCACAGTGTTCCAACAGTTTGCCTCTGGCCCCCTTCCTTGATCCCAGAAAAAGGTTCCTCCAGTGCCAGCCTCTGCAGTGTCCAAAGCAAAGAAAGGCTCAGTTCATTCCAGGGCCTCACCAGGCTCCTGGAGTTCAGAAAGGGTGTCGTGAAAATATCCTAATGCACTCGCTGCTGGCACGCTGGTTGCTATGGGAAGGAAGCTCATCACTTCATACCTGTTCTTTCTGCATGACTAATTGACAGAAGCCCAAAGTTGGTATTCCAGTCCTGGCTCTTACATAGCTGGGGCTGCCGCCACCCTTTTGGGATGTACATTTTCCCTCACCACCTGCCCATCCAAAAGAGCTAAGCCATGAGCAACTTTGGAGCTAGAACAAGGTGAGATTAATCTCTCCAGCCTCAGCCACCAATATAGGTTTTTTAAATAAAAAGAATGAGCTATCTGCTGGGCATGGTGGCACACAACTTTATTTCCAGATCTCTAGGGGCAGAGGAAGGTGAATCTCTATAAGTTGAGGCCAGCCTGGACTGCATACATACATATACATACATACATACATGCCAATCGGGGCTACATAATGAGATCCTGTATCCATCCAAAAACCTTACAGAGGGAGGCTTGGAAAGACAACTAAGAGCTAGCATATAAAATGTTCTCCCTTTTGGAGAACCTACAACAGCTGCCTGTGCCATGCCCTCAGGTGATGAGGCTGAAGCCCATCTGGGCCCAGGACATGTTAGCACAGTGACTGATTCAGCCTGCTTGTTCCACCCAGGGACTGCTCAGAACTACCTGCATGCAGCCCTTCCTGTACCTGGCAGCCACAAGCACCTCACACTGCAGAACTCTGCCCCCAGCAGGTGGGTCAGGGCAGTGTGTGGGTGACAGGGCAGTGTGTGGGTGCTCTTCGGTAGGAGGCACGGGCTGTGGAGAACAGGGACTCTAGGACCAAACAGACTTGGTGACATGGCCCTGCCATGGACTGGCTACTGCCTTTACTTTCTTACAGAGAGTTGGCAAGATACAATGGCATGATGTTGGAATTTAACACATGATCTGGAATACTGTAAGTGCCTATGGACTTGTATGGGGGGGGGGCAAAGTGACATCTAGATTTTCTACTGAAATCACATGGAATCCAGTTTGGCATTTCCTTCACTAAACCACAGAAGTATTAGCAAAGCCTGTTGACATGATACCTACAGATGACAAGGGTGTATTCATATCGAATTATAGCAGTCTCAACAATCCTGATGATGCTCCATTGATTACTACTTAAGATTAGTAATTATTATAGCTACTGCCATGTTCTAACTCAACACATAATAAAAGAGCACACTTTACTAGATGTCCAACTGGGCTTCAAATGTTTACATATTTATATCGAGGCACTATTATTTCCTTTAAAACCCAATGCACTTTATTTATACAATTAAGAGAGCCAAAAAGGCCCTCAGCTTTCACCAGAGGTCTAGTGGACTACATGGCCCATTATAAAAACAAAACAGGAAACTGTTTAAGAGAAACATGAAGGAGATCCATGGCAGTAGAGTAAGCCTCTGCCAGCAAGCTTAGGACACAGTGGGAGGGAGAGGCTGCAACTACTCAAGTAGTCATTAACAGTAGCTTAAGCAGGCCTGATCATCTGCCCTGGTTTAGCTCTCACCTACACCAACCAGCATGTTGGAAGGACACGCTGAGCCAGTTTCTGGGCTGGGCTGGGCCTCACAGATCATTAACTTACAGCTTGGGGCCAGTCCCTAGTCCCTATCACATGCTCTCTGGGCTAGGATTGCACAATGTATCCAGTGCCCCGCAGCCAAGCTATGACCCACTAAGGCAAATTGTGGCTTCTAGTGCAGAGACAACAGGAGCTGGCAAAGCAGACTAGGCAGGGGACCGAGAGGCTGGGGTCACTGAATTCTTGTCTTGGCTCCTTCTATTTTCTTCTGTAGCTCTGGACAAGGCTCTGTCCCCACTAGGTTCTTCCTTCCTGTCTGAACAAAGATGAGGTTGCACTGTCTCCTCTACCCTGGTATACTAATGCAAACCACGCTCAGGGCCTGAGCCCTGTCCTCAAACCTGTTTCTTCACCTTGCTGGGGCCATGTGACTCTGTAAGGATCTGAGGATAGCTACAGCCTTTCTAGCAATAAAAATGTATACATGGTCTTACATTTAATCTTAGGGGTTCAATGAATCTAAAGCCTACCATGGTCTCTATCCATTAATTCTGGACCTCAGGGTAAGGGAAAGCACTAGGCTTTGACTCAAACTCCAACTTGCCATGTCATGATCTGTCACTAAAGCTCTACATTTCCATTTCCTCACCTGTGTAGGAGGAACCTGACAAAAGACATTCCAAGAACCTGGAATTAAGGAACATGGATTAAGGTTTTTGGCGTGCCTAATGGTGGAATGTTATGGGAGTAAATGGAAAGAGGCTGGGTGGAAAGATGACCTCACTGGATGCAACCATGTCCCCCCCCAGCCCCATTCACCACCACCCTAGGGGAGCTTACCTAGCACCAGGAAGGAGAGGACCCACTGTAGTACTGAGATGACCTGTAGCTGTTTTTCCACCTTGGATCTGTTGAGCCAGGTGACAGAGAAGATGTCTTGGAGAGCCGAGAGGATGCTGGAACCAGTGCCTGCAGAAGAAGAAATCCGTTTGTGAGAAGCCTGCTCCCCAGCCTCAGACACCTCAATGTAACAACCCTCCCACAGATGCCTCGCTAGACAGGTGAATGCGGGCCACAGAATCAGAAATAACTGAGCCCCCACTCGGCCACCAAATGTCTTCCTAATGGCTGCTTTACAGCCTTCCCCGTTATCATAGTTTCTACATAGAAAACAAGGGGATGTAGTACTGGGGAAACTAAGAACAAGCCCTGGATTTGGACCATATATAGGAGGCCAGATCTCTTCTATCTCCTATGCCCCAAACACATATCTTCCTTTATCTGGGTCTAGTACAAATATTTAATCTTTGACATCTGTAGCTATGAGGCCAAGGACAGAGGTTCAACATCCAATTGCAATATTTTGTTTTGATTTTTGTCCAAGTGTACTTTGAACATCCCAGATCCCTGTCACACCCCTTTTATTCTGGACACCCTTCTTCTTTCCATGAACTGACTCTCATTCCCATCCCAACAACCGATTGGCACTACCACTACCAGCTAAAGAGGGATTTACATTTATCTTCACTGTAGTTCCCAAAGCTTGGGGCTTAGGGGAGATGCAGGGGCTATCTTTCTTCCCCTAAAGTGGGGAGCTATGCTCCCCAGCACTGCAGATAAAACCCAAGCTGGTGTTTGGAGTGGTGTTTAAGCAAAGACACACAGGACACAGGGAAGCACCTGATCTAGAGCTGTACTTATGTTTGCTTCTAAAGCAAGTGCCAAGACTGGAAATCAGGACAACATGTGCTCAATTAATTGGCTCTGTAGTTGTAGACCCAGGATGACCCCTGGGACTCCAACAACTAAAGGTAGTATTGCCAGGAAGCCAGGTGCCTATAGGAGAGGTGGCACTAGGGAAGACAAATGACCTTGTCACAATTATATCCTTAAGAATCTTATGACCTTTCATTCTCTAGACTCTATGTGCGGATAAGTCTCAAGCATATGTATAAGACGAACAAACCTCCAAGATATAGTCTAAGATATAGTGATGGCTAGCTACACCACTGTCATCAACAATGGCTGTGAGGACTAAGCACAGGTGCCCATGAGGCAAGGCTAGGTACCACACTGGCAGGAAGACAAAAGGTGCTGCAGCAATGTCTTGTCCTAAGCATTGTTTGGGGACACACCATCATATCACCTGTGAGCAGGTTAGAAATGCCAGGGTCCACTGAGTCAACTCTGCAGTTGACAATACCCCCAGGTGCTAAAATTTCAGAAACAACTAGAAGTATCTAAGTCACATGGAGTAAGAGAGTGAACCAGGGTTCAGCCTTCTGCTAGGCAGGAAATAAATGCATGTCTAAGTCTCACATGGAGTAAGAGAATGAACCAGGGTTCAGCCTTCTGCTAGGCAGGAAATAAATACATGACAAATGCCTTCTGTTACCAGATCCACCACTACAGTAGGCAGAACCTCAGCTAGAGTTTGAAGGATTGGTTAAGGAAAGGCACATAGGGCATAGGAAGATACCTTGAGCCTGCTGGGAAGTGAGGCCCAAGGCCGGCCTAAAACCCTCACCCTACGCTGGCGGGCCAGCCTTGCATCTCAGTTAGCACAGCCAACTGTAGCTGGGGCAGCATTCAGCTTGGGGGAGGCATGCAGAAACTCCTTACTGGCTTTATGCCCCACCCAAAACTGAGAACCCCCCCCAAAAACCCCAAAGTCCCAAGTCCCCCTAATCTTTTGAAATTGCTTCCAAGTAAAAAGAAAGAAGTATCCCCATTTTGTTCAACCCTCATCCCATTATACAGACAAAACCAAGAGCCTGAGAGACTCTGCAGGTCCATATCCAAGCAGGCCAGAGCCCTTCATTCTGTTCTTACGCTGCCTCACTGGACCAACCACCTACTGCCTACCCTGCCTCACTGGACCAACCACCTACTGCCTGCCCTGCCTCACTGGACCAACCACCTACTGCCTGCCCTGCCTCACTGGACCAACCACCTACTGCCTGCCCTACCAACAAAATGGGAATGTAGTCCAGGGAGGACCGGCTGCATTTCTGAGAGAGGAAATGGCAGGTGTCTGGAATGGCTGGGGGTGATTCGCAGGACCACATTCCTAAGATCCACTCCCACATCCTCACCTGCCTGGCTTGCCTCCAGTCCAGGCTCCAGTGGAAGCCCTAAGGGGCCTAGGAGACAGTGACTGCCCCTGAGAGGCGACACCCTGCTTGACACACTATGCTTTCCTGATTGGGAGAGCTGTATGTCCTCCAGGGAGGCACAATCTTTTCTTCCCTGGGACCACCCAAGCCTGGAGCCTGACAGGCTTTCTACCACCCCAGGGAGCTTTTCTGTTTGACAGTGATGTGAGGAGAGAGCAGCAAGGGATAGGGAAGGAAGCCCCTTCCCTCTCAGCTCCCACACACTCTTCCTTGTGCAAAGGATATAGTTCAAGATGATTGTCACATGAGACCAGATGCTGCTGAGGCCAAGTCAGTTCTGATCCACATCTGGGTCCCCAGTGCCCAGACAGGGCCTGGCTAGTATGAGAAAGGCACTCAACTCTAGCCTAGGAAAAAGCACTCAACTCTAGCATTTGGGTGCCTAAGGGCTCCTTCCCTGCAGGGCAGAGCAGCAAGAATGGTGCCCGAGGAGCTCTGAAGCTTGGAATCCTGGGAGCCTGTATCACCACCCCACACCACCATGTGATGCTGATCACGGCCAGGGCCTCTGAATGTGGGACTCTAGTCAGACCCCAAATCAGGCTCGCATCTGCCCCTACGCTGCTGGTCTCAAGTCCCTTCTGTCTTCTCCCCACGGGGAAGCTAGGAGACGCTGGGAGGTGATGGAAATTAATCAGAGGGCAGAACAGACCAGTTTCATGTTCTTCTTGTTTGTATTTTGTGTTTTAATGATTAGCTTTGGTTTTGTTGAGTCTCACATAGCCCAGGATAGCCTCAAACTTGCAATTCTGCTGCAGCTTTCCTGAGTGCTGAATGACAGACATGCTACAGAAGGCTTCTCAAAGAGCAAAGAGAGGCTGCAGGCCTTCGGGCTCTAGTCCTAGCTGGGCCACCAATTCCTGTGTCAACTTGGTCAGGTGACTTTCCCTCTCTGGTGTATAGTTTCCCTATCTCTAAAATGGAGTGAGTTAGAGATCAAGCTCATGGTCCCTGGTGTCTACCTCCTGGCCAGAATTGGACCCTTCAAGTTCACTAGCTTGCAGCAGTAGCCCTGTGGCGATCACCTGGGGAACCCGGAAGCGAGGGTTCCCTTGTACATCCCCAGGGCATAACTAGCCTTTGCCATCTGGTTGTTAACACTTCCCCTACTTGAGCTTGGTTGGAAGAAGTCCAGCTGGTAAGGAAGCTAATCAGATGCCACCACCTCCACACCCAGCCTGTTTGACTGAGGTAGGGTGGCAAGAGAGTCTTAGCATCTAGCCAAATCCAGCTTCCTCCTCCCAGCCTCCCTGAGCACACCCACTCTTCTTCGCTCTTACACAGCTCCAGTCTCACAGAATCCCAAGTATAGTTCTTGGCCACCCACCCCTATCAGTGACTTGTGAGTGCCAAGACTGGACCTGACTCATCTGTGTGTGTAGGACCTCACACAGGGTCATGGCCCGGGGTAGGGGGTCGGGGGGAGGGTGTGCAATATAAAGGTTGCTGTATGACTGGACAAATCCAACATGGCTGGCCCTAAAGGAGGCTACTAGATGCCCAATTGGCCCAGGGCTGCTTTCAAGAATCCAAGCCAGCCCTGCTCTGAAAACACTGAGCCTCTCTGGCCACTCTAAGTGTAGGCTCCCTGACTCATGAAGGGAACAGAACCTCCCCTTGTAAACATCGTTTTTCACAGAAGAGATGAAGTCTATATAGTGGAGAGTAAACAGACAAGCCCTGTGAAGCCAAGGCTCCCACAGGCCACTCAAGAGGCTGATCCCTGCACACAGCTCATGTACCACTCCATGTCTGGAGGACAGAGGGAAGGGAATGCCAGAGAAGCCCACAGCAGATGTCTTACCACACTGTGCCATCTCACTGTCTCATAGTACTCCTCAGGAGAGCACACGACAAGGAGGAAACCTGAATGCTGAAACCCAAAGAGGTTAACCTCATGGAGAGGGCACAGGAAGCCAGACTCCGGGCAGGTGTTGAGACTCCCAAGTCCCTTCAATCACTTGAACAATGCCATGGTACAGAGGGCGGGACCCCTACTAAACATGGAAAGTCTACACCCAAACCCAAGATAACACCCGGATGGATAAGAAGGGCAGCCTGCTCTGCCTACACTGTGCCTCACTGTCATGGGGACAGTTCTGTGCAGATGGGCTGTGCAAGGGAGAACCCTACCCAGCAGCTCCCATGGTCAAGCTCCTTCCTACTGAGGTCACAAGAGCTGCCTGCCAGTGGACCCAACAGCCTCTATCTCAGGACCCAAGAACAGGAGCGATGTGAACTGTGTTAGAACCCTCTTGTTCAATACCTAATATCAGAGTGAGCGAGAAGGCTGCTTCCCAGGGCCTGCTAGCTTTCTCTCACCCTTGCCTAAGGGTGGCAGAGTGCACCTAAGCCCCCACTCTGGGGAAGGGCCAGCTCTGCCCTGTCTGGCTCTGTGACATGAGATGAGTGATTAAGCTCTCTGAGCATAAGAATAACCTCATGGAGTTGTTGGAAAAGATTAAATGAGAAAATAGATGGGAGTCTGATGCGTAAGGTAACTATTTCCAGTCCTGATGAACAGAGTCCTAATCCTGGGACACACATGCTGTACAACACCAGTTCCTTCTGACCTCCATACAGGGACTGTAGTGTGCATGTGTGTGTATAGATGTGTATAGGTAACAAGTTCTTCTTAATGGATGTAAGGTGCATGTGGCCAGTTAGGCCAGACAGTTGCTGCTTTTACCTCCCAGTGGAAAGAATATAGTGAGCAGACAGCTTTTCATATGGTGTGCTAATGGTGGGACAAGGTTGTGCATTAGGGAAAACAGTACAGAAGGGGCTCTGGAGGAAGGCAAGCAGAGACTGTTGGTGATAGAACAGCCAAAACAAAGAGGGGGCTCCAATAAGGCAGGGTCAAGACACATCATCAACAATCCAGGCCAAGCAGTGGTGGCGCATGCCTTTAATCCTAGCGCTTGGGAGGCAGAGGCAGGCAGATTTCTGAGTTCGAGGCCAGCCTGGTCTACAGGGTGAGTACCAGGACAGCCAGGGCTACACAGAAAAACCCTGTCTCAAAAAACCCAAAAAAGTGGGGAGGGGTAATCAGAATGTCCCAAAGAGAAGTTGAAAACAGAGGACTATCTAGTCAAAGCAGTATAACAGATAAGACCCAACACATGAGCTCTTAGAAGGAGCTGCCAGGGATGGGTGTTAGTAGGGGTGGGAATTAGCCCCACCTGCCTGGAAGCTCCCCCACTGTTGAGGCAGAGATGTGCTACCAGGTGAAGACAAGCTATAAAGAAAAAGAATTTGAGGTAATGAGCCAGAGCCAGGGACAAAGAGTCCCTGGACTGAAGACAGAAGGTGGGAACACAGGTGTTGAAGAAGCATGTGCCACACACAGCAGCAGGGAGACCATGTCCCTGGGCAGCCTGTACCCAGGAGACATCCACAGAACCAGAGTGAGGAAATCCTGCCTCTAACATACAGGAAGTGTGGCTTGGATGAGTCACTGCCTATACAAGCCTCGGTTTCCTCACCTGTACAGTGGGGCTAATACCTACCTCGGGAAGACTGCTGAGGGTATTAGGAGGGATCAGGGTTGGGTGAGAGCTCCATTGGGAGGGATCTTCGTAAGTGGCAGCTAATCATCAAGTGAGCATCAATAGCCTTGCGTTGCCTGATGAATGTAACAACACCTGCCCCTCCTTAAAGCAATACAAACCCAGGATCTAAGGCTTCTTGCAAATCGCCACCCTCCTTGAGACCCAGGGTCCTTACTTATGACCCAGGGGTCCTGTAAGGAACCCAAATAACTTGTGGAAAGAACCAATCAGAACTGGCCCAGCTATCATAGCTGGAAAGCTCTAAAAAGCAGAGGCACCAGGGGCCCTGGAGCTCCCTGAGCAGGAAGGCATCCTGCCCACATTCCCAGGTCCCAAGGATGTCACATCTGGGCCAGTGGACCGAAACTTTACCTTGGTGTGAGGAGGGGGAAGCTACTCTTAAGTTGCTCCTAAGGACTGTGCACAAGCTGCATGGTTATGAGGGGCTGGGAGGTCAGGACGCCCAGTCAAGTGCCAAAGTGATGCAATATCTTAGAGGCCAGAGGTGAGCTAGCTGTCTTCTGGGTGGCCTCAGGGAGGTACTTTCGGCCAGAGTCCACATATGTGATGGTGACAGGGCCAACGCGGTAGAACTGATAGTTCTGGAGGCCTGCTTCGGTCCTACTGTAGTGCTGGGCTCTGCCAATCCCTGTACACAGAGCTGTCCCCGACCACCACCTCACATGCTCTTGAACCAGCCTGCAGTGCCACCAAGCATCGTCCTCTTGCTTTTGAGTCTGGTCAGTTGTTTAGCACATACTTTGGGGGCGGGGGGATCCCTTTCAGACACTGGCTCTTTGCCAACTTGCCTATCACCCTCCCCCTGGGAAGTCTTCCTGTGCCCAACTGAGGATGGCCTTCCCTCGCTGACAGGTTGCCTCTCCTACATTCAAAGCCCTTTAGACTATGAGGTGTGTGTTCATTTGCAAGAACTATGTCTCACTCTGTCTGGGTTCCTATGCCCAGAATGGAGCCATATGGAGAGCAGGTACCACCTGGTCAACACCTGAATGCTTGAAGGGACTGTAATAAGTAAAAATGGCCTGGATGAGAACAGAAATAAGTTGACCTGTGCCATATAGAAAAGTTTTTTTCTAAATGGAAGGATGGGCTAATGTCAGGGACAACAGGAAGGCTCCAGAGAGAAATGTACTTCCTAAGGACGCCGGACTCAGAGAGAAGCTTCCAGTCCTCACCGCCCTTCTGCTTCCTAGGCACCTGCCAGAGGTGTTAATTCTTGTACTACCCACCCTAGACATAGCTGGGGAGACAAGGTTATGAATTATATACAGAGGGCTTGAAAGGACCAGGCTCAGAGGGATGTCCCCAAACTGTCCTAGGGAGGGGATGTACCAGCTCAGATGAGGTATCAGCCAAACACAAGGAAGTCGTGAGGCCTGCAAATGGCATCTACAAAGAGCACAAACTTGAGGACTTAGGTCTACAAGTTTAGTCCAGCTACAGCAGAGACTGAATCTGAATCTGAGAGGCAGGCAGGCAGGATTGGAAGGCCATGTACAGGTCTCTACCCTGAACACCAGGAAAAGCCCATCAATTTCCACTCCTTCCAACAACTTTGGACAGAGCAGCAAGCTAGCCATGCTAACTTTTTTAACTTTACCTCCCAGGATTCACCTGCTAACGCACTGGAGAGTTCTTTCCCAGAAAGATGAACAATCTCCTTTGAGAGCTATTATGGAAATTATATGTCCCAAAATAGTGCCCATAGCGATATTTAGCCCAAAGGGAAGACGAAATCACCACAAATCCATGCAGTGCTGGGGGAAGTACCTGGCTAGGCCATCAAGAGCCTGCTACAGGGAGCCCAGCATCCCAGTCTCCTTAGATTGTTCTGGGACCCTTCCTTCTCTCTAGGTTTCCCTCAAACACTACGTAAGGCACATAAGAACAAAGCAGAGGAGACCTGAGGTTGTCAATTGTAGCACTCTGCTACAATTCCTAATGGCTTTTTAATCTACAAATGATCTAATAGGAACATTGGCTCCTACAAGGGTTATTCCAGAGGGTTAGGGTTTAACATACTTAGTTTTCATTAAATTAGGTAGAGTCCTGAGAGGTAAAGGCAAAAAAGTAAGTCTTTTAGGGTGCTAGGTTCTCAACAGCCAACCAGGACTGTGATAAGAGTGACATGCGACCCTAGTGCCAGCTTTCTCAACCCCCACTCTTTGACTCAGCACATTCAATCCTGGAGGAGGGGCTGCTATGGCAACACCACCAGCTTGCATGTGCGTCACCAAGGAGTCCCCAGAATAGGTCCTTATGACAATCCACAGGGAGGTACGATCCTCTAGGGCACTTACCTGGGCCCCAAGGAGGATACAAGCCCCATTTTCTGGGATGACAGAGGGTAAGAATGAAGAAGAGCAGGGGGTGGGAGGCAACACACTTCCCCCTGATCTGGAAGGAACCAAAGGGGCTGGTCAGCCCTCCTCACCGCACCAAGGAGCTGGCACAATGTGGAAGGCAGGAACAGAACGAGATTCCTGGCCTGCCTCAGAATTACCAGCTGCTCTGAGAGCAGACTCTCAGGCTCCCTGCTTCTGTGGGGTTGACACAAGGGTCTCACAGGTTCAGTAGCACGACAGTGAAAATACATTTACCACACCCCTGTCCATTTCATACAAGAAAAGACTAACAATCAGCAAGAGACAGTGGCTTGCTGAGGCAAAGTCAGGCATGCTGGCTGACACAGTAAGAAGCATGTTCAGCCACCAAACTGCAAGCTCATACCCAGGAGAGTCCACTCCAGGAACCAGTCTTCATATATCCAGTTTTTATGAAGTAAGGTCATTTTTGATGATGAGGCCAAGGAAGTATGCCACTTAGGATATCAGGTTCCCAACACTCTGGCTGTCTTGGAACTCAGAGATCCACCTGCCTCTGCCTGAGTGCTGGGATTAAAGGTGTGCACCACCACACCCAGCTTTGACTATTTCAAAACAGGAAAATGAAATCTTCAGAGACAGTAAACCCATCATGTCCCAGAGTGGGGCAGGATAGAAATCCTGACTTTGGCCTTCAATAGTTTGAAAGTACGCGTGGATCACGGTACGCCTAGCTCTACCCACTTAGCACTCAACTCCCAAGGCAAGCTCTTAACCAGACTGAGGGTCTTTTGGACATACAAGCACTCTAGAACACTTAGCACATACAAGCAAAGAGTTCTGGGGACAGCTAAGGAATTACACTGAAGCTAAAAGCAGGGCTTTCTGCCTAGAGGTCCTGGAAGCCCCACTAATGATCCTTTTACTCAACAAATATCGCCAGGGATCCAGGGTCAGACACTAGGGACACAGCACTAAGGAAGACAAATGAGGTCCCTGTCCCCAAGGGTTGACAATTACTCAAACAATACGCACATGTCACAACTAGGTAATAATAAGGACTACCAAGGTACAAGCTTTGGGAGCTGGAGGATGTGGTGGCAATGTGGATTGGCATGCCAAGATCTGAGAAGGGCGAGCAAGTGCAGAGACCCTGAGAGAGAACTAACTCATACACAATGATGGAGGGTCAGAAAGACCACCAGCACAGGACATGGCAGCCAGGAGGTCATAACATGGTGGGAGGGGTTCAGGCAGCCTCACAGGATCTGAGGTCTGAAGGATTGGGGGAAAGGGGACATTATTTAGGCAGACGAAAGTTCCATGGGCTGTTGGTATCCCTATCCACCAAGCCTAGGGGAGCTTCCTCAAAAAGCTCGGGAAGGAGACACCATACCCAACATGGAGTAATCCACAATCACTTGGCAAGTGTATAGCATGTATTATGGTCAGCTCTCTGTTCCTGACCCCGTGCCTCTCTGGCTTAAGGAGGCTGATAGGCACAGATGGAGATGAATTGGGGTGCTAGCTTTTGTCTTTTCTACTCCCGGACCAGTCCCCTTCTCGGGAACCTGTTTCTAATCTATACTATGAAGGTTGGGCCAGACCCAGCACCATGGGTGACTGTAGTTTGACAACTCAAGTACTTGCTGATGAATTTAGGAGCAGGAGGGTAGAGGCGGAGCAGAATTTCCACACTTGCAACTGAGTCACATCCCTGCTAATAAAGCACTGCATCTGACCCTCCTTTCCTGGCGGAGGTGAGCCTTGGCAGCAGACGTAACTCAAAGGTGAGAAAAGCTACATGGAGGGAGTGGGGACAAGAGCGAGGTTTTCATTCTGTGATCACAGGACTACAGGACTGTGTCAGATGACTGCCAACCCTCAGTTCCTGAATTACCCCAACAATCTGGCCACTTAGTTTTACCCTCCACCTAGCATATGCCTAGGGGAGGGGTTCTCCATCGCCACCATCCAAGTTATGCAGTCATCATAAACAGCTGTCGGGATTCTTCTATTAAAATCGCAACTATGACTCCACCCCCATCGTAGGCTTTGGAGCCACACAATGTCCCGGCTAAGAACTCTACTGCCACTACCTCACTCCCGGTCGTGGATTAAACTAAGAATAGTCAGGAGCAGCCAAGGGCTCTACCATGACAAGCTCCCTATCCACTAGCAAAGGCAGGGATGGAACTGCGGGTACTTATTAGCCTCTAAGCCACACAGTCTAAGCCAGTCTTTTGGAGATCAGAAAATACCAATATGAACCAGGAGGGGTGGCACATGCCTTTAATCCCAGCACTCAGGAGGCAGGTAGGCAGGTAGCAGAGTGAGTTACAGGACAGTCAGCAATGAAAAACAAAACAAAACAAAAAAACCTGTCTTGAGAAACCACACACACACACACACACACACACACACACACACACACAGACTCCCTTTCTCCCAACAAATGCACACCATCCAGGCTTCAACAAAATAACAAAATAAGTCACCAAGTGATCAGTGCAATCTCTCTCACCCATTATGGAACTTCCCTTCACAGAGTCCATATTCTTCCTTCCTTCCTTGAACACTGCCACTACCAGGGTGGTTGGTGGGAACTGATTTGCAGAGACAAACTAGGCCACTAGGGAGTGTCCACAAGGACCAAGGAGGCCTCCTGGAGATGGCAAGATAACAGAAAATTTGCTTGAGCACCCTCCCTTACCCCACCTAGTCTTTCACCAAAGTAGATCCCAGAGAGCTAAACTGACTAGTTTGCATTTCACTTTAGTCCTGGTTGCAGTCTGAGGTAATCACACCCACTTTTTTCCCATTGTATTTTCTACATTGAACAACAACATGGAGAAACTCTCTTGCTATGACAGTAAAGAACTCTTCAAGAGCTGATGGAGTACAAATTCTCCTGAGTTAAAAAAACAAAAACAAAGCTGGGCAGTGGTAGGTACACCCCTTTAATCCCAGCACTTGGGAGGCAGAGGCAGGGGGATTTCTGAGTTCAAGGCCAGCCTGGTCTACAGAGTGAGTTCCAGGATAGCTAGGGCTACATAGAGAAAAACCTGTCTCGAAAAAAAAAAAAAAAAACTGTCAAAAAATGAATTTAACAGGCATCCTGCTCTTGGAAGACAGAAGAGAGCCCAGGAAGTCTCTCTCTAGGAGGGGCCATAGCAGACAGCAGGCAGGGCCATTACCCAGAGACTGAGAATATTTAAAAGCATCAAAACTGGCAAGTCACACCCTTCCCTGTTAAGTGCATCAAAAGGCACAGTGAAGAGAGAAGTACTGAGAAGAGGCCATTAGAAGCTGTAGGCTGGATGTGGGGCAGCTCCAAAGGCTTGCCCCCTAAGATGGAAAGACTTGGGGACTTCTCCAGGGGCAGATAACCACAGCAACAGTCACTAGGACTGGTGCCAATGTGAGGTGGGAACGCTGGGATGGAACCCCACCATGGGTTAGCTCGAAGTTGCCAGCACGTGAGAATGGCAGACGTACAAATGGCAAGAAACACTCATGCTGTACCATTAAGAGAAGACTGAATTTAGAACTGTATATATACAGCATGTTCTTGACTTTATATAACATGTATTAACAGAGGTAACCACTAGATAGTTGATTTACCAGCAATCTTATTTTCTTCCTGATTGACTATACTTTCAAGATTGCCATAATTAGCATGTCCTCATCCTGCAAACCAGGCTGGACTCAGACTCCAGAGACCTGCCTGCTTCTGCTTCCCAAGTGCTGGGATTGAAGGTGTGTACCACCACCGCCCTTCTAAGGAAAACTTAGGCAGCATGTTCCTCCTCCCTCGGTTTCTGCAACTTCAGCTAAGCAGCGTGGGGTGCTTTGCCTTGTATGGGAAAGGCTGTGGTGTGATTTGAATAGTATGTCCCCCTCCCCCATTCACTGAAGCCCTCAATTCTACAGAAGGAAAATCAACTTAGGATCTAAGTTCAAGGCCAGCCTGATCTATAGAATACCAGGACAAACAGAGCGTTTAAACAAAGACCAGCTAAACAAATGAAAAAAACCCAAGTGCCTCCTGCCCCACTTCTGAGATTCAGGGTTGCACTGAGAGGGCTTCACAGTCTGGGTTGGCGACAGTAGGGGCACACCTGTTCCAGGCAGGCATATTCTCCATCCAAGTGGCTGTTTCAAGGGATTGCAAAACCCTACTTACCACCCTGCCCCATCCAGTTCCTCCCAGCTAAATCCTGCTCCACCTTGTGAGGTAGAAACATCCTGGGGGCTGGAGAGTGAAATATCACTAATAACTGAGCTGAGTGGGTGGTGTCGCCCTCATCAGCTGGGGGATGGGAAGTGATGTAACACATGTTGCAATGTTGGTGAGTACCAGGATGGCGAATGAACTCAGGCTAGTCTAGGATACCAGGTTGCCTGGCTCAAACTGGGTAACCAGACGAGGTAAGCATGAATCTTGCCTCATCCTTAACCAAAAGGACAGGCTGCAGAAGAGTCAGGTTCCCCTAAAGAGAAGCCAGTTGTAGAGGCACACCTGCAATCCCAGCACCTGGGATGCCGAGGCAGGATTGAGAGTTGGAAGCCACTCTAGGCTACAAGGTGAGACCTTTTAAAAACTGGAAGTAATTGTCTGGGATACCAACCTGAACTAGCTAGCCGTCCGTCTAGCACAGGGCAGCACGCCATGGCCAGAGTCCCTTCCTAAAAGTCGTCTTGCTGTGGGTACCCTCAGGATGAAAGCCCTAGGGATGACTGACACTCACCCCATCGCCCCGACCCCTCGCGTGACAGGGCAGATCCTTTATTCTTGTTTTCGCTGCGGGCAGCTTCGGCCCGACGCTCACCCCGTAGGACCCCGGAGTACGCTGCGATGAGGGTCTTCATGCTGAAGCCGGTGCACGTCAGGGCCGTGCAGAAAGCCGCCCCACGCCGCGCCCCTGACCCATGCCCCGGCCGCCGGGGCCAGGGCTTCGCGCTGAGCTCCGGGAGCCGAGGGACAGCGCCCAGGCCGTGGTGGCAGCAGGGCGAGAGTCGAGGTAGGTAGCCGCTGCCACCCTAGGTAAGCAGAAAGCCAGCGAAGCGCGGCCACGGCGCCTAGCGCCGCCGCGCGCGCACTTTATAACCTCACAACGGGGCGGGTCGTGACGCTCCAGGGCGGGGCAAAAGGGTCCGCCCCGGACTGTACCATGTTCTTGCAGGGGGCGAGGCTTCCGGGGAATAACCTATGCACAGAGCTCGGGAAGGCAGCATGGCCTGGACTGTACGGTCCAGAGTTTATAGAGTACGGAAAAGGGAGCTGGAGTTCCGGTGTATGAAAAGCACGCCTGGTTGTCCCAGCGGCCGCCTTGTCCTTCTCCCAAGCCTCTCTCGCAGACATTAGTACGGTCCAGCAGCTGGAACGTGGGCAGAGAGTTTGAGCACGTGCGGAACGATCAGGACTGTGCGGGTGCGTGTGTTCTTTTTTGGCTGCGCTTTCCTGGGGCTGCAGATGGGTAAGCCTGGCCTGCAGTCCATCGTGTTGGAATTAGTTAGGTTACAGCTGGACTTGACAGTTACCCAAGTGCCGCAGCCTTTCCTTTTACCAGTAAGCACATAAGAGTGATGGAGTCTATCAGGAAGAACCTAGAGCGATGAAGTCTACTACCTGTAATCCTAGCTCGCTCGCTCGCTCTCGCTCTCGCTCTCGCTCTCGCTCTCTCTCTCTCCTCTCTCTCTCTCTCTCTCTCCCTCCCTCCCTCCCTCCCTCCCTCCCTCTCTCCCTCCCTCCTTCCCTCTCTCTCTCTCTTTCTCTCTCTCAGCAGGAAGATCAAGGGTTTGAAGCCAGCCTGGGCTACATAGTGACCCTGTCTCCAAACAGCAGGGACAGAGGCCTGAGGGAGGGAGGAGGAAAAGAGGGAGACAGAAAGATAGGGGTGACAGTTCCTATCTTGACTACTTATGTATCAACTAAAATAATATAGAAAGGGTATTACCATTATGCAAGGAAAGTAAGATACCATTCATTATCTTAATGATAACAAATGGCCAGACTTTGGGTAAACAAGGCCCATTGGAAACATTCAGATTCCAAGTTCGTGGACTTAAGCATTTTCCTGTGCACCTTCTCTGGGCCAGGTACTGATTGGAACACAGAACCAGAACTAATCCCTCCCTTTGTGGAGACTCAACCAAGAGATGAGACCAGCCAGCGGTCAAATGATGGCCAGGTTGTTGTGCAGGGAAGCATAAGGCCAGCCCTCCCATCCTGCCTGCCATTGACTGCCTCTGCTGAGCTTGGAATTTACCCATGTCCAGGAGCCCTTGATCTGTGCCCATTGTGGGTCTAACTTAGCCAGGAGACTCAGTGGACACTAGATTGGCCAATAGACGTGTCATTTGTCAGGGGACGATAAATGAGAAAGTCAAGATGAGGCAATATTGCTGCTGGATATGAGATGAACCTGGTTCTGATGATCAAAGAGGTAGGGCATATATGTTCAGAGGTTCCAGCATGGGCAGATGTCTGGGAGTAGAACCCTGGTATAGCTGGAAAGGGGATGTAGATAGTAAATTAAGAGGAAGGGAACAGGTGGAGTTGAAAAGTTGACAACAGGAGCCAAATCTGGGGGACCTCATGGTTCAGCACAGGAATCTGTCTTCATCCTGTGCCAGTGGAAGGCTGGGAAACAGGACCATAAAATCTAGCCCCTAATGCCAGGCATGATGGTATACACTTTTAATTCCAGCACTCAGGAGGCAAGGCATGTGGTTCTCTGAGTTTGAAGCTAGGCTGATCTACAGAGAGTTCCTGGACAGCCAGAGCTACACAAAGAAACCCTGTCTTGAAAAACAAAGCTAGGCAGGGCAGGGGTGGAGCACGCCTTTAATCCCAGCTCTTGGGAGGCAGAAGCAGGCAGATTTCTGAGTTCAAGGCCAGCCTGGTCTACAGAGTGAGTTCTAGGACAGCCAGGGCTACACAGAGAAACTGTCTCAAAAAACAAACAAACAAACAAAAAAGCTAGTCCCTAATTTAGACTCTTCAATGTGGGAACATGTACTAAAGGCTTCAGAGGGAGTCCAAGAGCTCCCTTATCTGGCTTCTAGGGCTGTGCTCACTGCTCATGTCTATTGGTTCAGATTGTATCTAGATGGAAAACCAGACACACAGAACTTTATGAGAAGGCATTGTAAGGCTGGAGAGATGGCTCAGCAGTTAAGAGTATTAGATGACCTTCCAAAATACCTGGGTTAAATTCCCAGCATCTACATGAGAGCTCACAATTGAGCAGAACTCCAGTCCCAGGGGATCAGATCCACTCTTCTGGCTTCATTCAAGCATGGTGCACAGGCATACATTCGGGCAAAACATACACACACACATAAAAATAAAATGAAAGTCGGGCAGTGGTGCCACACGCCTTTGATCCCAGCACTAGGGAGACAGAGACAGGTGGACTTCTGAGTTCAAGGCCATCCTGGTCTACACAGTGAGTTCCAGGACAGCCAGGGCTACACAGAGAAACCCTATCTCAAAAAATCAAATAATAATAATAATAATATAAAGAAGAGGGAACGCAGACTTGGTATTTCTCTGTAGGGCAGTGGGTGTTGGGGCCTACAATGGCTATTAACTTCTGGTTTTCTCTCCACACATCTAAGCATCCTTAGAATTTTGTGATAATCTGTCTGCTCTTCATGAGGACAAACAGCTCAGCTATAAGACGTGTTCTAGACCTGTCACCTTTCCTTCATTACCACACATCCTGGCTTGGGAACACTTTGAACAACCAGATACAGTTCAAGACACATCCAAGAAGGGCTCAACCAGGGTAACCACTACTAAGTGTACAGTCCGAATACTCCGTACAGTCACTAGTGCTGGGCTGCTACTAGGGTTTTGGTTTTTTTTTCCAAGACAGGATTTCTCTGTGTAACAGCCCTGGCTGTCCTGCTTGCTATGTAGACCAGGCTGGTCTCAAACTCACTGAGATCCAGCTGCCTCTGCCTCCCGAGTGCTGGGATGAAAGGTATGTGCCACCACTGCCTGGCAGGTGGCTATTAGAAACTGTGTACATAGCCTTGTGTTTCTATGGATGTGTGCACAGACTGGATGGGCCCTCCATCACATAGACAAGTGCCTGGGGGTTCACAGGCATAGAGGATGCTTGCCCTAGAGGTACAAGAAGAAAAGAAAAAAAAAAAAACATTTACCAAGCACCCTGTTCTGTGCTAGGCCCCTATCCAACCTCAAAACCACTGCAAGAGTGATGGTCACCCCACTCTGCAGTTGAGGTGCAGAGAACTAAAGAGAAACATCCAGGGTCACACAGTACATGTACACAGGCAGAACATCCCTAATTAGAAATCTGAAGTGCTTCTGGTTTTGCTTCTGGTCCTGAGTATTGCAGCTGACAAGTGCTCAACCTGTGGGAAAGCTGAATTTACATCCCAACCTCTCTAGCCTGCAACCCACATGCCTTTCCTGCTCTCCCATCCCAGCTGGCTTGCAAGAGGATCTACCTTGAACACAGCACTCTTGGGTAAAAGGGGATTCTCACCCATCATCCCCCTTTAGGCACCTCCTGCAGCACCATGAGATTATTCCTATCTTGTCACTGAAAAGACTAGGTAAGTCTTAGGGAGCTAATGGATATCAGGCGTTGGGTAGGATTTAAACCAGTCACACTAATGGCTAGGGCCTTTGAGGTTCAACTCAGGACGGGCTCACCTCACTTGCAGAGAGAAGGAGGGCAGAGGTTTGGGCAAGGGAAAGGCAGCCTGGCATGGCTCACTGGCTCGGAACTCATCATCTTCTCTAGGCAGGAATTTGCCAGCTGGAGCTGCTATGTGGCAGGGCTGCACCCTCTCAGGCTTCCTCCCATTTCTAAGCCCTTCACTGTCCTTCCAGACATCCCTACGTGCCACTTGGTCACTGGAGGCCAGAGAGGGTGCAGTCTTAATTCCCAGCCTATAGAATGTGGACTTTGTCCCCCGAGCAATGGAGAGGCCTGGAGGACTTAAGCAGAAGTGAGGCATGCCCATTTTTATGTTCTGAAGGATCACGAACAAGAACACCTTTACCCACCACCTTTATGGCACTGTTCCTGATCACCTCTGCCTTAAATTAAATTCCCTACAGGGAACGGCCCTCACAAATTGGGTAATTTGAGGAAAGTTTAATAACAAAGATTGTTTTCAAAGATGTGGGCATGAATATGGGAGACTTTCTCCAAAACCAGTGACGTTTAAGGCCCATGGACAGAAGAGCCAAAGGGACAAGGCTCTTCAGAGAGGGAGTGAGGGGAAACAGCTGCCCAATAGGAGCTGTGGGCAATGACAACCCATGGTAACCTGGCAGGGTTATTCTCTGCCCTTCCCTTCTTCCCCCAAGGCTAATGGCAGGACTTCTTGCCATCCAGGCAGTGATACAAGCCCCATGGTGTCAGCTCTGCTGAACACCCAAGAGTGTAGAATAAACAAAGGTAGAGACTTGGGCTGAGAGCGAATGGAGGTATGCAGCACATGGCCTTGGGAAGACCCCCATCCCTGTGCCCAATTAGATCCCTAGCTTCTGTCCTTCATGGGCCTGTAACAGCCAGTGCCTACACGTTTGTCTTCTCCCATGGAGAGCCTGCTGTGAAGCAGGAAGGTCACAGATCTCTCTGTGTCCCAGTGTCCAACTCTGGGACTGGTATGTGCACAAAATGGACTTGGGTGAAGAGTGGAGGAATGGAGGAGTGAATGATGGTGACACACAGTGGGAACAAAATGAAGGGGGTACAGGGCCAAAAAGAAGGGTGTTTTGAGAGATGCCAAGGCTTGGGATCTTCAAGAGTCAGTGGCACAGGGAGAGGCTAGAGGAAGGGGAAAAGGCTGAGTCAAGGACACTCTGGGTTTCAACCTGGAGTCAAGAGCACACCTTCAGTGAGGCCATCCCTTAGGGGACTCAGAAGGGCCTGTGGTCCTTCCTCTCTTGTCTCCAAGGTTTGATGGACATCAGAGCTGATCCCCTTGGGAACCGGCTATCAGAGTAGCCCCAGGCCCCTTTTAGAATGTTCTGTTGCAATATGTACAGAGAACCTCCTTGCATCATCCTGTCTGCAACATTCTTACTCAACTCACCCAAGGCCTTTTCCCCACAGGGATGGGGGTAGAAGGCTTACACACTTTACTGAGAATTCACAACGCATCCAGTTTTCATCTGCCCTTCTAGCTGGCCCACCTTTTCTGAGACCCCTTCTAGACAAGTGCTCTTCCAGAGGTTAGATCCTTGAGAAGCATGCTACTGTTGAGACCTAGCTCTTCTTTTATTGTTGCTTATCTGAACTCATACTGCCCTTGACTCCCAGTAATCCTCCTGCCTCACTCTCCCACATTCTGAGATCACAGGCATCAGCTACTATACCAGACTTGTTTTTTATTTCTTTGAGATTGGGCCTCACAATGTAGCTCAGGCCACTCTCAAGCCCATGCTGATGTTCCTGCCTCAGCCGCTTGAGTGCTGGGATGCCCCTCTAGGCCTGGCTACCCCAGAACTTTACCACTGACACCCTTTATTCAAATGCAGCTTTATTCAGAAGCCCAAGAGGTGACGTGGGTGACAGGGATGGTCTAGTTTAGCAAGGGTGACCCCAAGGTTCCATTTGGTCATTCCCATACATGTTTAACCCTCTTGCTCAAGTCTTCAAGGGGTTTGGGAAGCACCATTTGAAAACTCCTATAGTAAAGGCAGTAAGTGCTGCACCAGAGACATGCTGCTGAAGGCAGGTGGTGAGGCCCGTGGGTCACACAAGATAGAAATACACTAGTTCTAATGCATTAGGCTCCTCTTAGACCCATAGTACCAGGTATGTTCTCAGGACAGGGCCATCAGTTATTTATTACCATAAATAACTGAGTATTACCATAAATTGAGTATTGCCTAATCAAAGCATTTCTAATCTACACACAACCAGACCTTCACCAGGGTCCCAAACAACAACAAAGGCCCTGACCTTGCCATGTGTTCTAGTTGCTGTTCATGCCTCAGTTTTCCTAGGCTTCATTCACTGGAAGTAAGTACAGTGGCCCCTGCTCCTTGAGCTGTAATAAGGAGTGAAGTTATAAACAAAGTGCCTAGCACAGGGCCTGGGACTTGACTGCCATCCATAGAAGGACCAGAGTTGAAGCCTGACTGAGCAGGACAGGGCTTCCTGCCTGCAGATATAGCAGTGTGTTCAGAGGGGTTTTACTCAAACATGACAGAAGTAGAAATGGGAAAAAATGTCCAGAGAAGCCAGTGTAACTGGAGAAGACCAGAAATGGCAGAAACGCTGCCTTCATTCCAGGAGAGGACCACCACTCAGTAGGAGGACTGTTACAGAGTAAGAGAGGACCACTATTCAGTAGGAGGACTGTTACACAGTAGGAGAGGACCGCAATTCACAAAGGAGAACACCGTGAGGGGGACCCAGAAGGAGCAGATGCTTCAACAACAGCCTTAGTCAGGAGGAAACGGAACTCTGCCAGAGCCTTGGTCTTCTTTCCCAAACAGAGCCTACTCTAGTAAGTCCTGGGTTGCCCAGTGTCACACAGAGATGGGTAAGATTCACCCTGCTTGCAACCTAGGGAAGCACCTCTGCCTGCAGATGACATAAACAGATAGAGGAAGTTAGAAATGCTAGTAAAAGGCAGGGAGGGGCGGCCTTGGGCAACCTATATTAAGTGGAAGGACAAATTAAGTCAATCTCCATGTGCCCATAATTACTGCTGCTCTGCACTCTGAATCCACCTTTAGGGTACGTTACAAACATCCTTAAATTGGGCTGGAGAGATGCCTCAGCTGATAAAGTACTTGCCATGCTAGCATGAAGACCCAGCACCCACATAAAAAGCCAGGAATGATGGTGTATGCTTATAAACCCCAGCATTGTGAAGACAGAGGCAGGAGGACTCCTGGAGCTGTCTGGCCACCCAACTTACACACACATACACAGACACACACACTCCATCAGATGCCTGGGCCTACTACTACAGTTTCTGATTGTGTAGCTCCGGATTGAGAGCCCGTAATTTGTATTTCTAACAAGTCCCCCAGGAATTGCTGATGGTGGCTTGCAGTTCACCCCGTGTGAACAGCACTCCTGAACTGCACTGGTGAGAGACCACAGTGGAGTGTGGGCTTTTCACTGTGTTACATTGCTCAAGCAGGCCTGGCTATAGACCTTGTGTTTAGCATGCCCTGAGAGCCATTCCTAGCACTACAAAATAAATAAATGTTCTCCTGGTCTACCATGAATCCTGCCTCCAGAAATCTGTGATCTTGTAGGGAGGGAGTATTCATCTGGAAAAGCACTGAGAGCCTAGAGGTGATGACCTGCTCAAAGGAATTATGACGGGTAAGATCCCAGACCCTATACAAGACCTGACAGAAGGTGGACATCACAGACACTCGTTGCGTTATTTAAGGATGAAGGATGAATCACAATTGTCCCCTCCTACTTTAGCAATTATGTACATGCAATGGACATCGACCACACAGTTTTAAATCTTAGAACAGTGGATGCTGTTCATTCATCCATTGATGAATCAATGATTGCTCATTCAATACCATCACTACCATGCTCTTTGCCAAGTTCTGTGTGTGAACTAGGGAAGAAACAAACTCCATCTCTGGCCTCCTGGAGCTTCTAAAGTTCAAGGTCAAACAGGTGTGTAGTCTGCACTGGAGTTTTCTGTGAAGAATCCTCTAAGGAAGATCTAGTGACTGGTAGAAATTTAGATCTAGCCTTGTGCTGAGCACTAATGTGCATCGTGTTCTGTGACAATCATGACAGCTTTGAAGATGTGAGAGCATGACAACCTTAAAGCAGAGCTGAGGACACCGAGGCTCAGAAAGGAGATGACCAGGGTGTAGGGAGCCGAGCCTTAAACCCTGGTTAGCCCAAAGCTAAGGCAATGCTTGGGACTGTGTGGGCAGGGGTGAAGAGAATAAAGGAAGGGGTACAGGGAAGGATTTGGGATTTTTTACAACACTGCCATTGGGCAATCCCCAGAATTAAGTCTGCCACTACAGCTGTCTTTTCTTGTGTACCTGATATTGAGAAATAGATTCAGACCCAAGATAAACCCGGGGGAATTTGAACTCAGTTAGCTAGCCCAGTTTGTTCTCAGATAGGTTAACCTCACCCCACTTGGGACCAGAGGTTTCTTGTCCACAGCAGTGAACACACTGTAGCCCTCCCCTTTCCTCTTGCCTGGCCTCAAACTCACTATTATACAACGAGCAGTTGTGGAAGACATGGCCTGGCTATTTCTGAGGCCCTCCACTAAGACATTTAGTCTTAAATATCAAGTATACTGCCATACAGCCCTTTGTAATAGTCACTTGCTTTGCTTTTACTCTGTAGGAGCTGTGGTAATTCTTTTTATTTTTATTTTTTTATTTTTGAGAAATGGTTTATTTTGGCTACCATTTCAGGTTATAGTTCATCATCACAACGAAGTCAAAGTGGGAACTCAAAGCAGCTAGTCACGTATTTGTCAAGTGCAGAGATAAAATGTGGACATCCTTAGCTCACTTTTAGCTCTTTCAAATCACCCAGGAAACAACTCTAAGTTAGTCTGCTGTCACTATTAGACTTTCTGGAACCAGTCTAGAGGGAATTTTAAGGAGGAATGCATAGTCAATTTTATCCAGCTGTATGAATCTCAAAGTGATACATTTTTAAGTGGAGGTGTAGCAGAAAGAAAACATGAGTGTTTGAATCTGGCTTTCAGCATAAGCAGGTAAGTCCGTCACTGATGAAACTGCCATGGTAACTGCCATGTCTAAACACCAGCATTAATTTCAGTTTGGAGTGTTAATACTGGAACAGAGACAGGAGCATAAAGTATTGAGAAAAGTTCCTCATCACTGGAGGCAGAAAGATAAAACATATCTTCAATACACTAGATCATATTTTCTTGTGTCATAAATTATTAGTTTCTCAATGTAACTGAAGTACCTCAAATGTCATTAGATACCAATAACTACACACCCTGCATGATTCCACAGTAGTACCTCTGGGTTGCTTCTCTTTCTTGGCACGAAAGATCTGTTATGTTAGTTCAGCTCTTAATGTGAAAGCCTTAATTTGATTTCTGATTTAATTCTGCTGGAAAGCCATAGCTCTTTTTCAATCCTTGTGTCGACGGTCTGTGCACCTTTACTCCTTTTTCCCTTGGCCAGCCACATTTTCTCATCTTGTTTCCATTTCAGCTACCTCTGCCTTTATCTCAATGCCTTTCTTCAGCTTAGCTGGCCTACAATTTGTTCTTTCCTCAGCTTATTGATTTCAAGCCTTTCTTGGTTTCTTGTTGTTGCTGTTGCTTTGTTTTTTGTGTTGGTGGTGGGAGTGTGTGTGTGTGTGTGCTGGTGGTATTTTTGTTTTTTAGAGACAGACTCTCACAACATAGCTCTGGCTGCCCTAAAATTTGCTCTGTTAGACCAGTCTAACCTCAAACTGACAGAGATCCATCTGCCTCTCCCTTCCAAGTGCTGGGGTTAATATAAGCATTTAATCCGCTCTAAAAACTGCTCTGGCTGCACCCCATAAAATTTGATATGTTATGTTTACATTTTCCTGTGGAATTTCTCCCTTGAATTGGTTTATTCAGATGTGTGGTTTCTGAGCGTTTGGGAGGGAAGTCGGCTTTACCTCTACTAGCTTCGCCCCATTTTTGTTATAAGTCATAATTTGTATGACTTCAATTTGATTGGCCAATTAATTGCTTGATTGATCTTTAAAAGAAATCTGCCTGTCAAACTCAGTCTCCAGCTGCTGACCTGGCATCTAGGCAACAGAGCCAAATCCACCACTTCTCTTGCTCTTGTATGATTTCCCTATATAAAATCTGAGACTCTTTTTTTCCTCTTTCATGCCTTCTTTTGGATTACTTTAGTGTTATGTTTAACTCTTTTAAAATGTTTAAAGCTAGCCTGGTGCTACAGCTCCTCAGGATGCTAAGTCTGAAATATCGTAAGTTCAAGGGTTTAGGGACAGCTTGGGTAACTCAATGTGACCCTGTCACAAAAATATAAAGAGGAATGGGAATATCATTCCATGGCGGAGAGGTTGCCTCATTTGTATAATGCTCTAGGTTTAAACCCCAGCACTGACAACAGAGTTAGTAATCTGAGCTTTATACCACACACCTTAAGCTTATTAGTCTACCTTTGAGTAATATTGTAGGAAAATATTTTTCTATTTCCTCCTTCCTCTCCTTTGTACTACATTCTTGCATGTGTCCCTCTACAGGTATTATAAACACTACAATATGTCATTATTGCCTTTAGTGTAGTAGTTGCCTCGTTTTAATGATAGTAATTGGACCTAATGCTTCACATACCCTTAGTAAGGGCTGTACCACTGAGCAGTTGTACTCTGGTTTGCAAACATGTGGCAAGAGCCTGATGTCAATATTGCCTTTGGTTTTTTTTTTTTTTTTTTTTTTTTTTTTTTTTTTTTTTTTTTTTTTTTTTTTTTTTTTTTTTTTTTTTTTTTGGTTTTTGTTTTTGTTTTTGTTTTTTTGTTTTTTTGCATATAACTTTTCCCCTGTGGTTACCTTTAACCTTTAATTTTTGTTTCATTTTGTCTTTGGCAGTTTGACTATATATCTAGGCATGTGTGTATTTTATATTTATCCATTTGGAAGCTTTCCCAGAATTCTTGGGTCTGTGATTTGTTATCTTTCATTGAATTTGGAAAATTCTCAGCCATCATCTCTTTGACTGTTCTGTATTCTCTTCTTGTTCCTCTTGAGGCTTCCACTGTATGTGTATTTGGACTGTTTGCTATTGTCCCACAGCTCTTAGTTGTGTCTCTTCTCTTTCCTCCTTTTCTCTTAGTTTTTGGATATGACTATTCCTGTAGTGAATGTTCACTTTCTTTCCTTGGCTGTTTTCAATTTACTGGCAAACGTTTTTTCTCTTCTGCTTTTTAACACTTATTTATTTACTTATATGTACATATGTGGGAGTACCTGTGTGGAGACCAAGGCAAAACTTTCAAAAGTTGTCTCTGTCACATCACCATGTGGATCCTAGGAATTAAACCCAAGTCACCTCATTCAATAGCAAGCTCCTTCCCCAACTAAGCCATCTGGTCAACCTACTTCTTCAGCATATTATTTACTTCTAGTATTTCATGAAACTATTTGTATAAATAGATTTCATATCTGTTAATTCCCAATCATCTCACACAGAACATCTATGGTTTCTACTGGAACCATTCACTTTAACCAGAGTTAAGTCTCTACTTTCAACCTCTGACTCCCTCCGTTCCCACTTGTCTGACCATCTGGTTTTGCTGTGCACTTTATTTCTTGATAGTGAAAATTTTTTTTCCTCCTCTTCTTGATGGAATATCAAACATCACACACATGGAACAGGAGGCAAACTGAGGTAAACAGAATTTATGACTGGAAACGGACATCACTGCCTTTCTCTCAGGCAGGTAACTTGGGCTGGAGTCACCACTCAGCTCTGGACTCAATAGAGTATTATTACTGCCTCGTTGCAACCTTTTCCAGTGGTTGGCAGCTGTCCCCTTGTGCTGAAGAGGACTTCAGGGGGTGCATCTCCATCTCTCCCCAACCCCATTTTGTAAAGATGGTACTGAACACATCATGCATTTTACTGTTAAAAACACACAGCTCAATGGATTTTTGGTATGTCACAGAATCATGCAATCAGTGCAGTATATTTTTAGAACATTTCATCACAGGGAAGAAAACCCCAAACCCTGCATTTGCCAGGAACTCAAGGGAAGGGAAAATTGCAGAAGAGTTTCTGTCTGGGGATTTTAAAGTTCTGGAGATAGCGCCTCATTGCTAGTGCAGTGGTGAGTGCTCACG
Organism: Mastomys coucha; assembly: GCF_008632895.1. Taxonomy (NCBI): domain Eukaryota; kingdom Metazoa; phylum Chordata; class Mammalia; order Rodentia; family Muridae; genus Mastomys; species Mastomys coucha. The sequence goes on from NW_022196904.1 coordinate 88,065,616, forward strand.
CCACTCTAATTGCTTACAGTGGTTAATGTGATGTTACACCATTGTACCATAAATGGTTTTGAAAACTTGAGCCAAGTGTGGAGACAGAGAGAGAGAGTGAGAGAGAGAGTGAGAGCGAGAGAGAGCGAGAGAGCAAGAGAGAGAGGGGAGAGAGAGAGAGAGAGAGAGAGAGAGAGAGAGAGAGAGAATGTATCCACCATTCTCTCTCCCTCATCCCGCCCACTTCTAAACCAGATGTGCTATACTCCCCACTATGAGTATTTTCTTGTTCTGCACATTTCACAGCAGCTGAATGGTGTGCTCTTTTGTGCCTCTCTCACACAGCAAGCTTCATGGTCCACCAAGTTGAATCATGAATGGCAATGCACTTCCTTTCATGATCATGTTATTTGGTCTTATGGATACTGCGTCTGTTTAGCTGTCCATCAGCTGATGGACATACAGTTTCTGTCTACCTTTAGGCTACAATGAAAAATGCCACTATGAATACTTATGCATAAAATTTTAAGTAAACACAGGCTCGGTTTTCTTGGTATATACGCACCGTGTAGCAACTTCCAGCTGAAACAGTCCCATCTGGAGGGAGACTCCTTAAGAATCAGGAAGAAGACAGCTCACAAGCCTCAGAAAGGCCCTAAAACCTTCCAGATTCACAAGACTACTTCATCCCCTAAGTCTACATTAGTAGGAAAAACTACTGGGGAAGAAGTTCACCATCCTGTCCAGATAGATACCTGCACATTGCACAGAGATCCAAGATTGAGCCTAGGACTAGGACACGCTAGACTAGCACTCTGCCACTGACCTATACCCCAGCTAAAACCAAAAGATCTTTAGTTTTAAAATTTGAAACAGGCTCTCACTAAGTTGGCCAACCTGGCCCTTGAGCTCCCAGTCCTCCTGCTTCAACCTCCTGAGTAAGTTGGATGACAGGCCTGTGTCCCTGACTGGCTGAAAGTTGCAATGTTTTCATGTCTTGCTTTTAAAATAACGATGTATCGATTTTTATTTTGTGTATATGAGTGTTTCGCTTGCATATATGTCTGTACACTACATGCATGCCTGGTGTCCATGGAGACTAGAAGAAGGTGTCAGATCCCTTGGAATTGGAATTACAAATGGTTGTAAACCACCAGTTATGTATTGTAAATACAACTCTGGTCCTCTGGAAGAGCCGCCAGTACTCTTAACAACTGAGCCATCTCTGCAGAGCCATGTTTTGACACCTCTGACAATACTTACTATCTGGCTTTCTGACTGGATACATGCAGTTGGTGGGAGTGCTGTCTAATTGTGGTTTTGATTTGTATTTCCTTTGTATCTCATAGTGTTTTGTCCTGACTTTTGTGCGTGATTATTGGCCATTTGTTCATCTTCTTTGGAAAAAATTCTTTTCAAAGTCTTTATTGGTTTGTTTGTTGTTTGTTTGTTTGTTTGAGGCAGGACCTCATTATATAACTGACTGACCTGAGACTCACTGTGTAGACCAGGCTAGCCTGAGACTCACTATGTAGACCAGGCTGGCCTTACTCTCACAGAGATTTGCCTGCCTCCTAGTTCTGGGATTGCTCCATACCCCTCCTAGGCCATTTTTAATTAACTATTTTATTTAATTGAATATCCTTTGATTATTGAATTGTAAAAGTTCTTCATAATTTAATACCAACCCTTTAGTATACAAGAGAACTACTGGGCTGGTGAGATGGCTCAGCAGGTAAGAGCACTGACTGCTCTTCCAAAGGTCCTGAGTTCAAATCCCAGCAACCACATGGTGGCTCACAACCACCTGTAATGAGATCTGACACCTTCTTCTGGTGGGTCTGAAGATAGGTACAGTGTGCTTATTTATAATAATAGCCAAATCTTCGGGCCGGGGTGAGCAGGGTTGACCAGAGCAGGCAGAGGTCCTAAAGTCAAATCCCAACAACCAGATGAAGGTCCACAGCTATCTGTACAGCTACAATGTGTACTCATATACAGGAAATAAATAAATCTTAAAAAAAAAAAGAGAACTGCTTAAGGGAAGAATGGTCCATTTTCATCTCAGCCCACAAGCTTCCCTACTGCTGTGGGCTTGTGGGGAGGTAGACCATCAGGGTGGAAAGAGCATGCTCTATAGGAACTTGTTTGTTTGTTTGTTTTTCATGGTGGCTAGACGAACAATCAGGAAAGGGCCAGGGCCAAGATACACCTTCCAAAAGCTAACCCCTTTCTCAAACCAGGCCCTCTCTTCCACTATTCCACTTATTAACAGCCCTTTCAGGATCTCCTGGGACCAGAGAGGTAGCTCCATTGGTAGAGTGCTTGTCTAGCATGCACAGGGCCCTGGATTTGATCCCCAGCACCACATAATCTGGGCAGGTTGGCATGTACCTAGAATCACCACACTTAAGGGCAGCTACATGAGGCTCTGCCTCAAACAAACAAAAAAGCCAATCAGTGAATTAAATCATTGTGTCAAAGGTTCTGTGTCAGCTGTTCTCTGGAATTGTCCTCTCAGACCCTCCCCATGTTCTGCTTGGCCAGTTCCTAAGCACCTCAACCCTGTGAAGCTGTCAGTCAAACTGAACCATTGTAATCTCCTTCTGACTTGCCCAGCAATGACTTTCAAGCAAAAGAGCTTATAGCTTTGATGCAGTCTTGCTCAGGGCTCACCCCATTCGAAGGTTTCCATAAATATACTGCTGCAGGCAGCATCCCTCCACAGTTCTGCCCTATTCAGTGTAAATTGCTGTAGGCTCACTCATCTGTGTTAGTCACCATACACCCGGTGGGATCTCTATTAAGTGGGTCAAGCTTGGGCAGGCCCATCTTCATATACCTCGGCTTTGAAAGTGGGTCTTTCTTAAAGATTTTAGATGAAATTTAACAGCCTATTTGAGCATTAAAAGACTCATGAATTGAGCAGTACTCACAATTGGAAGAGGCCCAGAAAGGCCCAGGGGGACAGCTCAACAGCAAGCTTTTGTAGGCTGAACGAAGAGAAATAATATTATCAAAAATTAAGATCAGCTACAGAAGAGCATTTGCCCTTTTGGAAGGAGGCTGGGCCACAGAAAGTCCCCAGGTAGATGTTACTTGGCAGTTTCTATCGCTTACATCAACTGGATTTTGTTTTCATTACCTGGGCACTCAGGGCCTCAGAACCCTGTCTGCCTAACACCCCCACCCCCAGTTGGTTATTTCACAAGCTTGCTCTGTGTTCCTGGAACCTCTCCCCATGGCAGCCACCTGCTGCCTTGGATCCACAGTTGGTCTTTGTAGAAGAGAGTTCTCAGTCCTCCATAGTGGTGGGTCCCCCTCTGTTTGGTATCAGCGAAGAAGATCGTAGGATGGAGACAATCTCCTGGCCCTCCCCAGACAGGCTTTCTGTGTCTATCACTCCTACAAGGGTCTCTTAGGATCACCAAAGAATTGTGTTCTGGGAGCTGCTTCGGCTCTTCCCCAGAGGCAGCATGCTGCTGTCTGGACTCTGGGAACTGGGTGACCTTCTGTTGTCTTTCTAGAGGCTTCTAGCAGACTTTTGCTTTGCAAAGTGGTGGGCCAGAGAAAAGGTTAGACATCCTGATTACGAAAAACAGCATAACGCCCCATGTGTCCTTGTGTTAGAATTCTGGAGAAGAGCTTGTAA
>NW_022196904.1:88069256-88096670 GCF_008632895.1 Mastomys coucha
CCCCCCCCCGACACCAGAACTTTATGAGTAAGTAAAGATGTTTTTAGATCCCTTCTTAGGAGTTTGCACAGAGGTGGTCTCCTGTTGTATACCCACGAAGAAAGACTCCCATGATGGACACTTGGTGACACATGAGAAACCCCAGAGGACTTGTCACATGCACTCCAAGCAGAAGTCTAAACTTTGCAGAGATTAATGTCCCTTCAAATTCAAGGTTAGCCTGTACCCCGGCTGACAGCTTAGTGGGAGCCTGTCTCAGAACTTCAGAAGCCTGAGGCTGCAGCTCTGCAGAAGAACACTTGTCTAGTGTGCACTGGGTTCTAGTTCCCATCCCTAGTGCTGGAGTGAAAGAAAGGAAAGGTGAACTGGGAGAGAAAAGAAAGAGGGGAGAGAGAAGAAAAGGACAGTGCCCCTGTAGGACCACCCTAACTACAGAGCTGTGAGACAGAGGGGTCGGGGGTGGAGCTTCTGGGCTCAGGCACCCCACTGGCATGACTCAGTCACCCCCTCAGCCTCCTCCACTGTAGAGTGCAGCTCCACAGAGGAGGACTCGGAACATGACCCAGAGTTAGGCTGCCTGATGGAAACCCAGTCTCACCACACTTTGTAGTACAGTCCTAACCTGGGCAAGTGATCTCCTCTTTCTGTGTCTTGGTTATTTCTCTTTCCAGAGTGTCTATCCAACCTCAAAGAGATGGTGTGAGGTTAAACAGGACTATTTAATACTCAAAGTCAAAGCCAGGCAAGTAACCATTAATGGTCCCTGCTTCCGCAGTCTCAGGGGTCATGGCAGCAGAGGCAATCCACACACCCCCCTCTCCTCCCCTCACATACAGGTGGATGGCCTTCAGCACTAACTACTAGGCACCCTGTGGGTTTTGCTTTCTTTGTTTTGGGAGAGGATCTGCTAGGCTCAGGTAATTAAGTGACTCACTTGGGAAAAGGAAGGCAAGTCAGCTTGCTTTGTGACCTCTGGCCCAGTCCCTGGCTGCTTCTGGATAATCCTGTCTGCTTATACTGGGGAGGTGAGACAGCAAGGGTCTGGGGCTGTTTGAATCTGTGTTAAGGAGCCAGGGGCTGAGGGTGGGGGAATAAAGGATGGCTTTGGAACAATCACAGAGATGACTGACTATTTAAAGGACAATTCACACAAATTACCATCCATAGAATGTGGGCAAGCTGAGCCCCGGGGTTCCTAGCTTGAAGCTTAGCCATTTGATATGGTCTAGCTGGGACAAGGGTGTGTGAGGCATGTGAATAGGGTGCTGTTAATTCCAATTTACAATAGAGGGAAGGGAACAAATTAAAGAAAGGTCACAGAACTCCCATAGAGCTGGACCCAGTATCTGAGCTCCCAAGGCACTGTTCTTCCCAGACATTTAGAAAATATGGTGCCTGTTCCGCACATCTCCATAGAAGCCGTGCAATTGTTGGGTGGGAGCTAGCTCAGCAGAGAGGCACAGGAATGTGGCTCCATTACTCTGACACCAGTCAGAAAAACTCCAGGAAGAGGAGGAAAGGGGATCTTATGTTGCTACTTCCTGGTTCCTTACGCCTGATGGGGAGACAGAGGAGGTTTATTGAATGACTAAATGACAAAATTTATCTTTTATGTTTTTTTCAAGCTCATTCAATCTTAAATCTCTACAGCTTGTGATAACCCTTGAGTCTCCTCTGAATTCGAGGTTGGGCACCAGGCACATAGGAAATAATCAATACTTCTTTCTTTCCTTCCTTCCTTTTTGTTTTTATTGTTCTTTATTTTTGTTGTAGTTTGTTTGTTTGTTTGTTTGTTTGAGACAGGCTTTCACTATGTAGCTCTGGCTGTCCTGGATGGAGCTCACCACGTAGATCAGGCTAGCCTTGAACTCAGAGACTTTCAGTCGTGGCTCAGTGGTTAAGAGCACCCACTGCGCTGGGCAGTGGTGGCACATGCCTTTAATCCCAGCGCTTGGGAGGCAGAGACAGGTGGATCTCTGAGTTCGAGGCCAGCCTGGTCTACAGAGTGAGTTCAAGTGAGTTCCAGGACAACCAGGGCTACACAGAGAAACCCTGTCTCAAAAAACCAAAAAGAAAAAAAAAAAAAAAACCAAACCAAAAACAAACAAAAAGCAAAAGCAAAAAAAAAGAGCATCCACTGCTCTTCCAGAGGACCTGAGTTTGAGTCCCACCACCCACACAGCAGCTAACAACTGTCTTCAGTTCCAGTTCAGTTCCAGTTCCAGGGGATTCAATGCCTTCTTCTGAGCCACTTGGACAAAGTCAAGCATGTGGTGTACGTATATACACGCAAGCAGAACACTATTACACATAAAATAAAATATTGGAGGAGAAAAAGGAACAAGGGTGTCGGAGGGAGTGGAAAGGTAGGGTTTGGGCTTTGTGAGAGAGCAAAAGTCTTCCTGGATGTGTACTTGGACAACAAATGTATGTTACCTGTGTTGCCATAATTAAAAGATAAAAAGGTGGGCTGGCTAGATGGCTCAGTGGGTTGAGGAGCTTGCTGCTGAGCCCAACGACCCAAGCCCAACCCTGAATTTACATGGTGGAAAAAGAACTGATATGTGTGTGTGTGTGTGTGTGTGTGTGTGTGTGTGTGTGTTTGTTTTTGTTTTTTTGTTTTTTCGAGACAGGGTTTCTCTGTGTAGTTGTGTAGTCCTGGCTGTCCTGGAACTCACTCTGTAGACCAGGCTGGCCTCGAACTCAGAAATCTGCCTGCCTCTGCCTCCCAAGTGCTGGGATTAAAGGCGTGCGCCACCACCGCCCGGCTTAACTGATGTGTTTTGATCTCCAAATGCAAACCTTGGCATGCAGCTCCCCCACACACTCCCTCAACACTGCATCTTATAAACAACTATAATAAAAAATTGAAAAGGGGACTCTTACCAAAATAAAAACATTTGTAACTTGAGGAAACAAGCCAGTGGTGGGGGATGAGGGCTGTCCGGGAAGTAGGACAAAGGTGAAGTCAGCATGCCTTTCATTCACCTCAGGCAATAGAAGAAAACAGGGTTGGGCTAAGACAATCAACAGACCCTGCTGATACTGAGACATGCCCACCCCAACCTGGGTGAGCTCACCTGCCCTGTGCATCTAACTGGGTGCCCAGCCCTGTGCCTGAAGCCCGTAGCGAAAGCATGAGAGGTGGTGCAGCTGATTCAGGGAGGTAAAACCCTTTAAAACTGTTTCCACCAGTATGTCCTTTATGCAGCGTCCTCTGGCTGTCATGAAGCCTGGGAGCTGTGTTAAGTCAGCGAGGCCACAGGACAGATTCAGTTATACAACCTTGGTACATAACAAGAACAAAAATAGGCACCAGATTTCAAAGCTCACAGTGTGCCAGGGGCCTGCCAAATGCTCTCTGTGTGCTGCATCCCACCTTCAACCTCACCAGGACCTGTGAGGGCACTCCTGTAACTCCTGTCTTCATTGACAGATGGGCAAACTAAGTCACAGGCTGTGTAAGTAACTGGTTCAATTATTATAAGATGTGGGACTGAGGCTTGAATCTGTTGTTTTGAGACAGATTCACCTGTAGTCCAGGATGACCTGGATCTTCTGATCCTCCTGCTTCTGTCTCTCAAGCTCTGAGAGAAAATGCATGAGCCACCATGCTAGGTTGTGGGTGCTGGAGATCAAACCTAAGGCTCCAGGCATGACAACCAAGCCCTCTACACACCCCCAGCCCGAGGCTTAAATCTCTGCGCTCTGAAATGCTGTACCTCAACACATTTCCCTCCTGTCATTCTGTGCACAGAAGCTGGCATGTCCCAGAGAATCAGTTGACCCCTTAAAGCCGCTCAGCCAGGTGGCAAGAGAGTGGAAGCTGGAATCCAAGCCTTTGGCTTCTGAGGTCAGGACCTTCCATCTTGCAAGGCCCACCTGACAAGCCCCAGACTTAGTCCTGGGTGCTTACATTTTGTTTCATTTTGTTTCGTTTTGTTTTTCCTAAACAGGGTTTAGAACCTCTAACTCAGAGATCCACTACCTGTCTCTGCCTCCCCAGTGCTGGGATTAAAGGCGTATGCCACCACATCCAGCTCTAATATTACCTTTTTTTTTTTTTCCATTTTAAGATTTACTTATTGGCTGGGCAGTGGTGGCACACGCCTTTGATCCCAGCACTGGGGAGGCAGAGGCAGGCAGAACTTTTCAAGGCCAGCCTGGTCTACAGAGTGAGTTCTAGGACAGCCAGGGCTATACAGAGAAACCCTGTCTCAAAAAACAAAAAAAATAAAAAAAGATTTACTTATGTATATATTTCATGTGTATGGATGTTTCATCTGCAAATCCGCACACCACAAGAAGGCAGTAGGGCACTGGATCCCATAAGACTACAGTTATGGAGTGTTGTGAGCTGCCATGGGGTGCTGGGAAATGAACTCAGGACCTCGGTCCAGGCCTCCACACTGCTAAACCATCTTCCAGCACCTGACCCTAAAGGTTTCCTTTCTTTTTTTCTCTGTCTGTCTGTCTGTCTGTCTGCCTGTCTGTCTTTCTCTCTTTCTCTCACTCTCTCTCTTCCTCTTTCTCTTTCTCTCTCTCTCTCTCTCTCTCTCTCTCTCTCTCTCTCTCTCTCTCTCTCTCTCTCTCTCTCTTTCTTTCTTTCTTTCTTTCTTTCTTTCTTTCTCTCAGGGGTGGGGTAGGTGGGGAGGATCTAGACAGTTTCTTTGTGTAGCCCTGGCTGTCCTGGAACTTTGTACACCAAGCTGGCCTTGAACTCAGAGATCCTGCCTGCCTCTGCCTCACGAGTGCTAGGATTTAAAGGTGTGTGCCACCACACCTGACTTGGGTTTCTGAGACAGAGTTTCTCTGTGTAGACATGAATGACCTGGAACTTGCTTGGTAAACTAGAATGGCCTCAAAATCAGAGAGCCACCTGCTTCTGCCTCCCAAGTTGCTTGGATAAAGGGCATGAGCCACCAGACCTAGTTAAGGGGACCACCCCAAAACTGGGGGGACCCCAGATGGATCATAAACTTTCCAAATCTAGAGCTTTTTAAAGTCACGGCTAAGATGGCTTCAGCCCTGCATGGGAGTTGAAATGAACTTGTAGCACCTTAACTGGCAAGTGGAGGTGTCTCTAAATTCCCACACAGTGTTTGCACCTCAGTGCCCTCATTGTGCAGCAGGTTGTGGGATGCTGGGTAGTAATAGCTCTAGGCCCATCTTTCCTGGCTTGTCCAGAAGCAGACCCCTAAGGTGAGGAGGCCCCATGAGACTGGCTAATGAATGAAATGCCCTGGCAGGACACGGTGGTATATACCTGTAATCCCAGCACTTGGAAGGCTGAAGCAGGAGGATCACCAATTTCAGCCAACCTGGCTATACAAACAAGACAAACCAAAAAGGAAATCCCAGAATGGAGCTGGGAAAGCAGGGGAGGGCAGAAAACAAGCTGAGCAAACCACTGAGCTAGGCCCAGGGCCTCAGCCCAACCCTATAGGGGGCCCTGGAATGTGACTTGTGTCCTAGAGTTTGTTCCAACTTAAGTGAGACAGCAGCCTTTCGCCTCCTGGCTAAAGGTCACCAGGCCTTTGCTATGTCCTGCAAACGGGAAGCGTTTTCAGGGGTCCTAGCAAGCTGAAGAGATGAGCAGGGCTAGAAGCCCAGCACTGGAGCTGTAGCAATGACGAAAGAGTCTGAAGGTTGGCGATGAAATCCCAGTGGCAGAACATTTATCTGCCTAGCAGGCTTAGAGCCAGGGGCTTAATCTCCTGTACCACCAAATTCCTTAAAGGGGTCGAGGGAGTCTGTCGGAGCACGCTGATGTGTTTGAGTGTCGGCAGTGTCAGGCCCAGACAGTTCCACGTGCAAGAGGTTTAATTGAGAGGGAGTAGGGGGATAGCGGTGCAGAAAGAGAGAGGGGAGAGAGAGAGAGAGAAATGGAGGAATTGTCTCATATATACAGGTTGTGACGTAGTAGTCCCAGGTAAAGGTGGGAGTTGAACCCAATGGATTCTGGGAATATGGTGGCCCTTGTCCTGGCAACAGGTCTGTGGACCTGCCCATATATCTGCCACAGGTTCTGGATGCTAACATACGCCACCATCCCCTGTGCTACCCGAGAGAGTTCACCCTTCTCCCCTCAGGGTTCTGGTCTCTACTAACAGTACTGGGTTGATGCAGAAATGGGTCGGAGTCCTTAGAACCTGGGATCCCCAAGCATTGTGCTAAATAAGAAAACTGGGGAGTAGTACAGGGTCATTGGAGCCCCAAAGAACCATTTGTAATGGTTTGGAGAAAGTAAAGGGACCCCACTGTCACACAAGCAGAGCCATAACTGACACAACTAGAGAATTCCATGTCTTATTTGTAGAACGCAGAAAAATATATTCAGTTATTTAGTTACATCAGTCACATTCTTGGAGGGCATGCATTCCTCTGTTCTTCTTGATTGACTCCCCCACAGTCAATAGTCCTAGGATACAGGAATACACTCTCAAGTGTGCACACTAGTGTACATAGACATCCACCCGAGACAGGCGCCTCATCCTGTGCATGCTTTCACACAGCCTGTGTGCACACAGCTACCCTTGCAGAAACATCCACAGACCCAAGCACACGTTTGCACCCCCATGTACTCTACTGTTAAGCTCACATCAGAAGCCTGGCCATCCAAGGTCTTTTTCATTTCTGATTCTTGAATCAGGGAAAAGGACAGGAGGTAGACAGGCAGTATCCAAAACAGAATCAGTGGCAGATGGTCACAGAGGACTGACCTTTGTCTTCAATGACCCAGATCACACCAGACCCAGGGACCAGGCTCGTGTTTGTCTGGGATTGCCTGTGAGAACTGACTAAATTTTCTTAGAGTGCGTCTGCCGACACTACCCCCACCCAACATTCCACTCCCACCACTGACCCAGGCTTGAGAGCCAGCAAGGAACACTATTGTAGAGATAAGATACCACATCCCTGAGAAGGAAATGAACTGGGCTTCATGATACCCAGTCCCAGCCCTTGCCTGTCCCTTAGTCAAGTAGCAAGAGTGGGCAGAAACCTTGTCATCGGTGAGCATGGCCACCAGTGTGGAACGGATTAACTCTGGCACTGAGGGACTCCCAGTCTAGCAGAAGCCACCGGCATCTAAAGAGTGTGGTGAGAGACAGAGGCTCTGGGAGGTCAGCAGAGGTGTCTCACGAGGTGAGTGGAGCCAAGGAAGCTCTCTAGAGGCAGGTGATGCCTTCAATGATGAGAAAGACTGAGACTTGGGTAGAAAATGTGTCTTAGGCAGAGGGGGCAGCTTGTGAAAGGTTCTGGAAGCAAGGTATCTCTTTTTTTTATTTATTTATTTATTTTTTTTTTTTTTTGGTTTTTCGAGACAGGGTTTCTCTGTGTAGCCTTGGCTGTCCTGGAACTCACTCTGTAGACTGGGCTGGCTTTGAACTCAGAAATCCGCCTGCCTCTGCCTCCCAAGTACTGGGATTAAAGGTGTGTGCCACCACCGCCTGGCGCAAGGTATATCTCAAAGAAGACATTCATCCCGGCTGCAGGGGAAAGAGTGGATGGCTGAGAAGGTAAGCAGTGAGGAGTGTGGACAACCAAGGCCCTGGGGATCCAGAGGGCATGTGCAGGAGTCAGAGAAGATTACTGCAGGGACCAAAGGGGCCAGATGTCACCAGCAAGCTGCTACTGGCTGTATCATGGAAGGAGGACCCCAGGTGGCTTAGGATAAGTTGGTTAAAGATAGGGGCTTCTGGGGAAACTGACTACCACAGGGGAAACTGGAGGATTTTCAGGACAAAAGGAGACTGTGATGGGGGGAGGGGGTGTCAATCAAGTAGAACAGAGGAATGCATGCTCTCCAAGAATGTGACTGATGTAACTAAATAACTGATTATATTTTTCTGTGTTCTACAAATAAGACATGGAATTCTCTAGTTGTGTCAGTTACGTGTGTGTGTGTGTGTGTGTATGTGCAGTGTGTGTGTGTATGTGAGAGAGAGAGAGAGAGAGAGAGAGAGAGAGAGAGAAATATGTGCACATATGTGTACACACTCAGGCATGTGAGTGGATATCAAAGAACATCTTTCAGGAGTTTGTAGTCTTTTCACTGTGGGCTTGGGGGATCAAACTCAGGTCATCAGGCTTATACTGCAAGCTCTTCGACTTGCTGAGCCATCTCGTCAGCCCTGGAATTCTCTGTTAAAGAATGACACTTTGCTAAACCTGGCTCAAAGGTCCTCTTTCCTGTCATCAGCCTGACTGCAAGCACACAAGGACTGATCAATAACGTCCCACTCCCACCCCCTTAGCTCACAGGTGTTCCAGAGCAGGTTGCCATTCACCAGCCGTGGTCTAGACCTGTGGGAGCTTGGAGACATGAGTATGAAGCAAGAAGACTCTCCCTTCCCCTCAGCAGGCACCTTGCCTGTGCCAGCATTTCTACTATTACTAAGCATTACTCAGTTCCTGGCACTGAGAGCCGATAGTGAGACACTGGACATAGGAACATCCTGTAATTGTGACCTCTCGGGGCAAGATTAACTTCCATTTGTTTCTTGAATTGCTTCCATCATGTGGACAATGATGTCCTTGAGACGCATTGAAAGCTGTGGACAGAGCCAAGATTGGAAGTCGGGACTCTGAACTCCAGTCCCAGTTTGTTTGACTAACTATGGTGTCCTACCACAGATCTCACTTTTGCATAGGGATGGAGGATGCTGAGGGGAGTGCAAGGTCTCATATGGCCAAGACAGTGTGTTCTCAGGCCCCTGTCTTCCCCTTGACCAGTCCGGTGGCTGAGTAATTTGTCTAATCTAACTTCCTGATAAGGTGTCCAAGGCTCGTACAAAATGATAGCTTGCTTGGCATCTTAGTAAAAGGAAACACCCCAAAATGTCTGTCCTAGGCCTGGGAACTTGGAAATGCTCACTGCATGTGGCAAGAAAGGGAAGTTTGCCGACATGATTCTATTAAGGATTCAGAGTGAGATTACCATGTCTTATCTGGACAATGCTATCACTTGTGTCCTTACAGAAGAGAATTTTCTAGGTAGGTGGTGGTGGTGCACTCCTTTGATCCTGCCACTCCCGAGACAAAAGCAGACAAACCTCTGAGTTCAAGACCAGCCTGGTCTACAGAGTGAGTTTCAGGACAGCCAGGGAAACCCTGTTTCAAAAAAACCACAGAAACAAAATAGAAACGGAAGGCAAGGGGTGACATGCTGTCTGGGTCAGAGACTGTTGAAGATGTTGCTGCTTCGGAAATGGAGAAAAGGCCATAAGCCAAGAATATAGTTTTAGAAGGTGATAGAGGAAAAACAGTTCATCCTTTAAGGCCTCTTAGGGAAGGTGGCCCTGCTGATACCCCCTACAAGTGACACCGCTGCCACCATCGTCAGACTCCAACCCACTGATCTGCTTAATTTTGCCATGCTATGGTGCTGGGAATTGAACCCAGACCCTTGCAAAAGCTAGACAAGTGTTCTACAAAGAACTACCATGCAGCTAATAGATAGTGTTTTCTGAGTTACGTTCTACTTGTTTATTTTGTGTGTATGGATGTGCTCATGCCTTGGCACATCTGTACGGCTCAGAGGATGTCTCTCCACTTCCATCACACAGGTTCCAGGAATCAAACTCAGGTCATCAAACTTGCAGGCAAGCGCTTCCACCCATTGAGCCAGCTCACTAGCCCTAGTATTTTAAGAGCTCACTGGTATTTTAAGAGTCCATGATCATTTCATGCAACAGCTCCAGAAAGCAAAAGTTCCCTATAGGAACTTTTTAGACTGTAAGTGAAGTAATGGTTTTAGAATAATTTTAGATTTACAGATAAGTAGTAAATACTGAACAGAAGTGTCCTACGATACCTTCACCACATATGGAACATTTTACATGATTACATTTTAGTCATCTCTACAGACCTAAGACTGACCATTGCCATTATTATTAACCAAATTTCATATGTCAGTGACTGTTTTTTCTAATGATTTCTATCTATCCTGAGACCTCATGCGGGGTGTCCTATCCTTCTTAGATGCCATTCCTGTGTGACAACACTCAGACCCTCACACTTTCTGATAACCCTTAGCTTTGAAAAGTACAAGTTAAATATTTTGAGGGAATATTCCTGAACTTGTTGTCTATTCCCCACCCCCAGGATTATACAAGGTCATAAGGCTTAGGAGATAGATCAGAGCTGGAAAGGGCCACTGTCACCCCTCCATATCAAAGGGACATAGTATTGATATGGCTTATCACTCACTGGTCACATTAGCCTTGGTCACCTGCTCGAGCTAGTGCTTGCTGAAGTTTTTCCCTATGACGTCACTTTCTGCACCCAACTCTTTGCACACCCTACCTTTGGAAGCAGGTTGTTACATACACTCCACTGGGAGAGTTAAGCTCCTCTGCCTTAAGGGAAGAGCAGACACCCTGTATCTGGGAATCTTTCTAAAAGACTCTTCTTTTAACCTTGGTAACTTATTATTTGTTTACTCTATCAGCATGTGCTCAAGGCTGTCTGGGTTATACTTTAGTTTGGCATCCCAATGCTATGGTATTATTTTGTCTCTCAAATTGTCCCTGACATGGTTACCACATCTTTCTACTTGGCTCCTGTGTAAGATGACTATCATTGTGTGTGTTCGTGTGTGTGTGTGTGTGTGTTTGTGTGTGTGTTCATGTGTGTGTGTGTGTGTGTGTGTGTGTGTGTGTGTGTGTGTTTATACTATCATTGATATTTGTTTGCGTGTCTGTGCTGGTCTGACTTTTTGACACTTCAAGATGCTGCAGACTTTTGTATACTTCCCCCGCTCATCCCTAGACTCTGGCATTTCTTTTTTGAATATTCCCTCAAAATATTTAACTTGTACTTTTCAAAGCTAAGGGTTATCAGAAAGTGTGAGGGTCTGAGTGTTGTCACACAGGAATAGCGTCTAAGTAAGAAGGATAGGACACCCCGCATGAGGTCTCAGGATAGATAGTATCCTTTTGTTTTGTTTTGTTTTTTTGTTTTTTTGAGACAGGGTTTCTCTGTGTAGCCCTGGCTGTCCTGGAACTCACTCTGTAGACCAGGCTGGCTTCGAACTCAGAAATCCGCCTGCCTCTGCCTCCCAAGTGCTGTGATTAAAGGCGTGTGCCACCACCGCCCAGCTTCTTCAAATATCTTAAGAATCTCATTTTTAACTATTTATTCATTTATTGATGTGTGTGTGTGTGTGTGAGAGAGAGACAGAGACAGAGACAGAGACAGAGAGACAGAGACAAAGGCAGAGAGAAAGAGAGAGAGAGAGACAGAGACAGACAGAGAGACAGAGACAGACAGAGAGACAGAGACAAAGGCAGAGAGAAAGAGAGAGAAAGAGAGAACCCATATGCAACAATATACACATGAAAGGTAGAGGGAAACTCATGGGAGTGGGTTTTCTACTTCCGCCATGTGCAGCTCAGGTCTCAGGCTTGACTGTAAGCACCTTTATTCATTGTGCCATTACACTGGCCCCAGGAAAGCCCTTCGTTAGAGAACAGTATTAGGAACCAAGATCTGGGTTCAGGGAGTGCTAGCTGCTGATAGATGCTGTTGCTCCTAGGCTCTCTCAGAAGCCAGAGCTGGGCAGCCCACATGTGTAAACTAGCCTGTGTGCACACCAGGATTTTATTATGGTCTCTATATCTATCCATCCATATCTGTGAGAAGGTATCATGATTTCATGTTGATTTGTCTCTTACTACATGGCTCATTCTAGTCTTCCTTCTCCAGAATTGAGAGAAAACTGGCTCCCAGTGAGGACTCCATGCCCTATGTTCTAGGGTTACTTAAGTTTGTCCCTTAGCTTCTTACTCTGTTTGGTGGCATTTTTAAGTGCTTTTCTAAAACAACACTATTATCACAGTCTACATTCCTTCTTGGGATTCCCAAATTTAAAGTATATTTTTGTTTGCTTGCTTTTAAGACTGTGCCTCTTAAACTGAACCTGGCCTTGAACTCACTTTAGCGGAAGATGACATAGAATTTCTGATCCTCCTGCCTCTGCTTCCCAACTGCTGGGATTATGGATGTGAGCCACCAACCTGACTTTCTTTCTTTTTTTTTTTTTAAAGATTTATTTTATTTATTTTATGTGTATGAGTACACTGTAGCTGTACAGATGGCTATGAGCCATCATGTCTGTGGCTGCTGGGAACTGGACTCAGGACTTCTGCCAGTCGCTCTGGCCCGCTAGCTCCGGCCCGCTAGCTCCGGCTCTGCTCGCTCCGGCTCTGCTCGCTCCGGCTCTGCTCGCTCCGGCCTAATTCACTCTATCTTCAGACGCACCAGAAGAGGGCGTCAGATCTCATTACAGGTGGTTGTGAGCCACCATGTGGTTGCTGGGATCCGAACTCAGGTCCTTCGGAAGAGCAGTCAGTGCTCTTACCCACTGAGCCATTTCGCCAGTCCCCAACCTGACTTTCATTGTTCTAGTTTGCCTTCTAATGCTGTGATGAGAACTGTGGCCAAAAGCAACTTGGGGAGGAAAGGGTTTACTTGGCTCACACGCCCCACTCACCCCATCGAACTCAAGCAGGAACAGAGTCATGAACCATGGAGGAACACCGCTTACTGACTTCCTTTCCATAGCTTCCTCACCTGATTTCTTCTACAATTCAGGACCATAGTGGGCTAGTTCCTCCCACATCAATCATTAATTGAAAAAGCATCCCACGGACTTGCTCACAGGACAAGACAGCAGAGGCAGTTCTTCAGTTGAGATTCCCTCTTCCAGACTGACAAAAAGTAACACAATCATTTACATTTTTACCTTTTTATTTATGTGTTTTCTGTGTATATATATATACATGCATTCATATGTATACACGTGTTTACGTGTGCCCTGCAGGTAAAGATCATAGGTTGGTGTCAGGTGTCTCCATCACACTCCACCTTAGTTAGCTTTTGAGATGGGGCAACTTCATTGAACCTGGAGGTCAACATGACTGACCAGTGAGCCCCAAGGCTTTGCTTGTCTCTACCTGCCCCCTCCTAGTGCTGGGGTTCCAGGTGGCCAATACCCAAGTTTTTATAAGGGTGTTAGGATCCAAACTCAAGTCCTGTCTTCCTGACTGACCCAATTTAAAATTTTAAGTCAGGCATCAGTGATGCACACCTTTAATCCCAGCACTTAGAAGATCTCTCTGTATTCAAGGCCAATCTGGTTTACAGAGTGAATTCTAAGACATCCAGGGCTACACAGAGAAACCCTGTCTTGAAAAACCAAAACAAACAAGCAAACAAATAAATAAAAATGTAAATTCCACATACAAAAAGTTACTTTGTGGGCTTTAAGCAACATACACTTGTTATACAGACTCCACTATAATACCGTATGAATTTGTTCTGTATTCTAAAAATGTCCCCGTGCTTCCCAAAGACTGCCTAAATCCCTGGCAACTGCTAGTCTGTTTTTCATCTTTGTATTTTTTCCTTTTCTGAAATTCAAAGTCAATGGAATTACAGTGTGTAACCTCTGTTACACTCAGCACAATGCACTTGACTTACTACGCTGCTGTGAGTGCAGAGTTTGCTTCTTCAGGACTGTATAGTATTTCACTCTGAGTGCATACTAGACCTTGTTCAACAGCCACCTATTCCCAGTCCACTGATGAACAAAATAGCTGCAAATATCCACGTGCAGGATTATGTGGTGACTTGTTTTCTGATTTGTTGAGAGAGTTGAGAGAGTGACTTATGGTAAGATGGTGAATAGCTTCATGAGAAACTGCCAAGCTGTCTCCCGAAGTGGCTGTGCCATTTTCTCTTACACCACACTTCAGCCTCTCTGATCTTTGTTTTCTAAGCAGGAATTCAGGGATATCACACCTTACAAGGCAAAGAGCATAGGCCCTGTTCCATATCTGTTGAAATATTGTAAAAAAGTACTTGTGCTACCTAGTTTTATGTCAATTTAAAACAGCCTACAATCACCCGAGAGGAGGGAACCTCTATTGAGAAAAATTCCTCCATAAGATTGGGCTGCAGGCAAGCCTGTCGAGCATATTCTTAATAGTGATTGATGGGAGAAGACCCAGATCTTGTGGCTGGTGCCATCCCTGGGCTGATAGTCCTGGGTTCTATAAGACAGCAGGCTGAGCAAGCCATGGGAAGCAAACCAGTAAGCAGCATGGTTCCCTGAGTTAGTTCCTGCCTCCAGGTTCTTGCCCTGTCTGAGTTCCTGTTCTGATGTCCTTCAGTGATGGACTATGATGAAGAAGCCCTTCCCCCTCCATCTTGGTTTTAGAGGTGGTTTCATTGAAGCATTGCTAACCCTAACTAGGACAGTACCAGTGTGTCTCCATGGTCATTTTCTAGTACTATAGACACTTTGAGCAGGAAGCGTTGTCCAGCCCAGATGCAGTCTGACAATTCTCTCAAATTAGATAGGGGCCTCTTCTGGTCCTTAATAACTGACATTTTATTAATACAGCTGGGGATTTGTTGCTGGGATTTTTTTGGTTTGGTTTGGTTTTGTACTTTAAAAGTTTCAATAGTCATGCTACAAATCCACAGACCCAGAGGGGCTAAGTAACACTGGGGGCTGAAGGGGAAGATACAAGGATCTTCCTGGGAAAGGGGAGTAGAATAGATTTCCTGGGTGACCTGGGGGTGAGTGGGGATGGGAACAGTGGGGATCGGGTGTGGGAATGGAGGGAGATGACTGGAATTGGAAAACATTTCAAGGGGGAGAAATCTAGAGTAATGGAAACAGCATGGAATCTATAGGTGTGATACTAGCAGTGACTCCTAGTAATAGGGGACACCGAGCCTCTGTAACCAGGCAACACCTCAAATGGAGGGACTGGGACACCAACCCAGCCACAAAACTTTCCACCAGCAGTTTGCCCTGCCCGCAGTACATGCTGGGACTGGAGCCTAGAGACCAGAGAGGCTTCATCCAGCAACTGATGGGAGCAGATGCTGTGTTCCATAGTCAGAGAACAGGCAGAGCTTGGGGAATTCTGAAGAAGAGGAGGAGGAGGAAGAAGAGGAAGAGGAGGAGGAGGAAGAAGAGGAAGAGGAGGAGGAGGAGGAGGAGGAGGAGGAGGAGGATTGGGGGAACCAGAGGTATCTAAGAACACGATCCACAGAATCAACTGACTAGGACTCAAGTGTGCTCATAGAGATCAGGGAGCCTGCATGGGTCTGACCTAGGTCTTTGCATATAAGTTATTGTTATGTAGCTCTGTGTTCTTGTAGGACTCCTAACAGTGTGTGTGTGTGGGGGGGGGGGAGGCACGTCTCTGAATGGTTTTCCTGCCTTTGGGACCCTTTCCCTCCTACTGGGTTGCTTCATTAACTTTGGTGTGGTGCCTGGTATTTCTGTAGCTTGTTAGGCCATGTTTGGTGGATGTCTCTGGAAGCCCTGCTCTTTTCTGAGGGGAGGTGAAGGGGGAAGGGCCTGGGAAAAGAGAAGGTAGTGAGAATTTTGATTTCTTTAAGAAATACCAAAATATTGTGGGAATGTGCTTTTGTTTTAATCCCAGGTTGTGGGTTATGGAGCTGCTTCAGACTGCCCACAGCAGCTGGCTATAACTTGCCCTGTGCTCTGGCAGGGGTGTGATTTTGCCAGCTGCAGATAGGTTTTCACAAGTGTTTGATGTTTGGAATTCTGGGGACTTTTCAGAGGATATACAAATGCTAGACCCTCGCTAGAAGTG
Source organism: Mastomys coucha (assembly GCF_008632895.1). Taxonomy (NCBI): domain Eukaryota; kingdom Metazoa; phylum Chordata; class Mammalia; order Rodentia; family Muridae; genus Mastomys; species Mastomys coucha. Next base: position 88,084,898 of record NW_022196904.1, read on the forward strand.
AGTTGTGGGCTGGCTGATGGTTGGGTGCAGTTTGGTAAGCAGTCATGCACAAAGAGACAAGAAGAAGGAGTGAAATATCCTGATGGTGAAGATCAAACTTGCCCCAAGAGGCTCAATGTCCCCAATCAGCAGGCAGTAGTCGAATGACATCGTCACCCCCTTTCTCCTCATCCTTCTTTCTTTCCTACCTAGTGTTAGGGCTTGAAATGGAAGAAGAAGAGGGGTGGGGAAGGGTGGAAGAAAAAGGGACCCACCAAGTAGCCAAAAGTCCTGTTACAGGGGAGGTGGACTTGGGGGTGGAGAAAGAGGGGAAATAGCAGTCAAGATGTAATATATGGAGATTCCCCAAAAAAGCCAAAACCAGAACCATCATGTGGCCCAGCTCTACCATTCCTGGATATTTATCCAAAAGGCTTTAAGTGTTACAGAGGCACTTGAATATCAGTACTGTTCATAATAGCCAAGTGGCCGAATCAACCAAGATGTCCATCATCGGAGGAGTGGATAAAAGAATTGTATATATGCACAGTAAGATTTTTCAACCATAAAGAAGAATGGAGTTGTGTCATTTGCAGGAAAATGAATGTAAAAAGCTAACTACTGGAGATCATTTTATTAAGAGAATTATATCATCCTTACAAAGAAAAAAAAATTCCCTTAAAAGCCTGGCATGCCTACGCTCTGGAGGTGGGCATAGGAGGATCAGAAATTCAAGGTCACTGTTGGCAACAGCCTGAGCTACATGAGTGTCTGCATCAAAGCAAAGCAACAAAACAACAAAGCAAACCCCCAGCCAGCCATGGAGGCACAGGCCTGTGATCTCTGCACTCCAGGTAAAGTAGGAGGATTGAAAGTTTGAGACCAGCCAGGGTTCCATAAGCAAGATCCTGTATCGACAAATGTTTTAGGGGTTGGGAGCTAAGGGGATGCCTTCTATTTTGTGACTATTCATTCTCCACTGAAGATGAGCCTGCATGTACCTGGCCCCAGCTCAGCCTGAAAAGGAAATGTTCTGGTGGGCTTGAAGCAGTGGGAGAAGAGGAGTCACCATAGCTGAGGGATACCCAGACCTGGTCTGCAAGAAGCACAAAATCACATCTGTCAAAAAAGCCATGCCTGGAGTTCTTCAGGAGAGGTGAGTATTCACCAAATACTCACTCAGGGACAGCCATGGCCATTGAAGACATCAGGATTTGGGGGACATGATTTACATGGGTCACAAGTTAAGCATGAGGAGGGTGGTGTCTTTAATAAATGTTATGTGTGGTGACACACACCTTTAATCCCAGCACTCCAAATTGGCAGTTGGATTTCTGTGAGTTCAAGGTCAGCCTGATTTACCTAAGTGTGTTCCAAGCCAATCACAGCTTCAAAGTGAGATCGTGTCTCAGAACAATGATTAAAATTAAAAGCAAAGCATAGTTGCCCAGGTCAGCCCATTTTATCTGCCCATGTGGCCTGGCCCAGGCCCACACCAGCTCCAAGCTCTTCCAGGCCACCTTCAAGGAGGAGGAGTTCCTGCCTCCTGATGATGAGGTTCTATAGGACAGCCAGCTAGGACAAGTTAGGGACTGGTTCTCCTGGGTCACCACTTTCAACTCCAGTTTCTGGTCCATCACGAGGGCTTGATAAAAGTTTGCTGAACACAAACCTACCACTTAACATCCTCTTCTCAAGCTCTCACCCTTGATCTCTGATCACAACAGTTGAGCAGTATCCCCACAGCGCCCTTCTGTCTGCCTTTGCTCACTCAGCAGTTTCCTTCCCTGCCTCCTCCCATGTCCTAAGAAAACTGAGCTCCTGTGGGAGGGTGAGCCTTGGCCCATGCCACGTGGACACAGGCTCTACTGGGCTGACTGACCCCTGTCCTATTTGCCACCCAAGTCACCATAAAGCAGTATCAGACAGGCTGGGCCTTAGCAAGCCCTTTGTCCCCTTGGGTGATGATGTCTGAGAACTTCCCCAGGGTCAAAGGGCAGCCTGATTCCGGAGGAGACTCCAGCCATCCCCATCATTGGAGGACTTCCGACCCTCTGTATAACACTGACAAATCTTGTGTATATTTACATTTAAGGCAGCCTTCTGCACATTGTGGGGCATCCCGAGGGAGGCTCCAAGAGGGCCAGGAGGTGTGGGAACATGAAGATTAGTGCTTGAGCCTGTTCTATGTGTAGAGTTAGGGAATCCAACTGCTGTAATCGATATTCTCCAGCCTAGAGGTTGCATCCATGAAAAGCACCCTTTAACCTGAACACAAAGCCCTCCTATGAGCTCAGAGCCCTACACTTCTCCTGGCTTGTGCCGCTGGTGTCTGTAACATGGGGAGTCTAAGGTCATGCAAAAGAGGGCGAGTCCTTTTCCTCAAGTCTTTCGTCTTCTCCTGTTTCCATCCTGGCAGCTTCACGTCTAAAGGCAAGCCTGTCCTCCCTGCCAGCCAGGCCGGGGGTCACAGCTACCGCTCCTGTTCCAACCTTTGCTCAGACCTGCCCCGCCCCTCTTCAGGCTTTCTCCTTGGCCAGCTGGGTGTCTGTCCTTCAGTGTTTTCCAGGCAGGCTGCCTCATGCTGCAGCACGGGGGTCAGAAAAAGCCCGACTGAGGATTTGAGGGCTTGTCTCATTACAGTGGCAGTTGTCACCACCTTCCCATCCTCCCACCCTAGAGAGTGTGAACTGAGCACAATGACTCACACCTAGCCAGAATAGACTTGAGTGACTCAGAGGTCACAAAAGGCAGCTGGCCCCTCTCTTCTCACTCACTCCTTCTAGGAGAAGCCCCATCATGGAGAGGCCCCATGGCAAAGAACGGAGGTTCCCACTCATCATCTGAGTGAGTGTGGAGGTGAACCTTGCAGCCCCTGTGCAAGCTTTCCAAGGTCTGGCCTAGTCAGCAGCCTAGCTGCCACTCAGAAGGTCCCTGAGCCAGAGCCACCAGCTAAGCCACTCCCAGGTGCCCACCCTCAGGAACTCGAGAGTCAGTAAGTGTTACTTAAAGCAGATAACTATTAAAATAATTTGTTATAGGCAGCGATAGCTAACAATCTTGACCACCTCCAAATAAAAAGGCCCAGAATGCAGGATGGGCCTGTTTGCCAGCTTCACTTAGAGGGTGGCTGAGGTACTGTAGCTTGTGGGGTGTGTGTGTGTGTGTGTGTGTGTGTGTGTGTGTGTGTGTGTCTGTCTGTCTGTCTGTCTGTCTGTCTGCCTGCCTGCCTGTCTCTGTCTCTGTGTGTAGACATTAGGCTTAGGTCTTAGCTCTCAGAGGTCCCAAATTCCATGAAAGACAAAAAGTGCGCCACCTCCCCCGCCCCTCATGTATTTGTGACCACGATCTTTTCTGCTCAAGAACTAAATGTCCACCCTGACTCAGGGAAGAAGGCAGAGTACAGTAGACAGGGGTGTGACACAAGGAGTGACTTGGGGTAAGTGACACTATGTCAGACAGAGTATTCTGAAGGGACAGAAGGTGCCTAAGCTGGAGCAAGTGCAGCAGGGGTGTATCCCGAGGTGCAGCACAGGGTGCAGAGGTTAAAGTGAGGCCTAAGGTTAGTCAGGCCTAAGGGCAGATGAAAAGGAGCCTCGACGGCCAAAGGAAAGAGAGAGATACACGTCATGCCAAGCGCTGAAGAGGACCGTGGGTTTTATGAACTTTAGGTTTTATTTGAGAAGGTTGATCGGGTCTGTCCGTGGTCCCAGTGTGCACCAGGCTGCTAAGAGCAGAGTCAGGGGAAGGGAAGCCCTGGGAAGGTAGAGGATGCACTTCTCACCCCCAGGCACTGGGAAGCTCCCTGGATGAGTCACACTAGAGGGTAAGGAGGAAGTATTAGGGAACAGGAAGGTGATGGGAGGGAAAGAGCACAGGCAAGATCACAGAGGTGACCTGAGTGTGGTCACGGTGTCACTATGACATAAGCTTAGGGCTAAGGACTAAGATAAATACCAAGGACCAGAGCAGGACAGGAGGCTATGGTGAACAGCAAGCTGACCCTGGGCTTCAAGGTAGATATCATCTGACTTCTACAGATCCCTCCAAGCGCTATCCAACAGCCTCAGCCCTGCTCTCAGGCTTCAGCCCACCTGTCTGGATACAGACAGCCACAGGCCCAGTGTCCCTCCAGTTTCCTCTGGACTTGAGGACCAGGATTCAGCAGGAAGTTGATGGAAAGAAGAAAGCATGGATGGAGAATACATTCTTGCTCTTGTCAAACAAGTCCCTCAAGGCTGTCCTTGTCAGAGGATGATGGGTCCTGGATATGACTAGCTAGGTGCTGGGACTTGATGTCTCCCTTTGCTCTTCTGTTACGTCTGGGTGGTGACAGTGTCTGGTGCAACATCTGTGGCTTACAGAACCACACAATGTGGTTTCCCAAACCTGTGGTTACCTCAAGAAGTTGTTCCTTTAGCTCACCCATCTCAGATTGTTCTCTGGTTCCACCTGAGAGCAAAATTGGCCTGGCATAGTGGAGGGCCATAGAAGGCTTTTGAGGAGAGAGAGTGGTGTCAGAGGGGGAAATAGGGATGGGCCAGATATGCCAGGCTGACTGGGCCCCTTGAGATGCAATAGCTTTATTATGGCCATGAGATGGGGGTACCGTGGGGGGGGGCATGGATTCTGCCACAGGCTTTTACTTTTAAATTTTCAGTTGACAGTTTACAAAGACGGCCACCAACACTCTCCAGTACCTTCTGTGAAGTAGCAGACCTCCTCCTCATACTCAGAAGTGGATCTAGTCCTGATTCCTGGCCTTGTGTCCATTCAAGAGCAGAGTGTGTGATTGCATTGACACTGTACGCTGTGTAGCCCTGGGCTCCCATTCCTTTGGAACCCAGCCATTACAGATCGCTAAAGAGGCTGTCAGGAGAAAGCTGGGCTCTGTGCCCTGCTGTGACAATGTGTGCAGCCATCCCAGCCTCACATGACCCACACAAGCCATGCAGCTGCAGCAGCTGAGGTAACTCGGAACTGGGGAACATAATTCCTCCTGTCTTCAGCTATTTGGTGGCTCTGACTCAGTGGCAGGTAACTGCTCTGACCCCCTCTAACTGCCATCTTGTTTGCCATCTTGCCCTTTAAGACCCCACCCACCACCACTTCCTCCAAATCTTCCCTGAGCCAGAAGACAGCACTCAGTCCTCCAATCCCCTGCCCTCTCCTTCTGGTGTGATTATTTTATTTTATGTTGACACAGGGTTTCTCTGTATAGCCCTGGCTGTCCTGGAACTCACTGTGTAGACCAGGCTGGCCTCAAACTCAAGGAGATCCACCTGCCTCTGCCTCCCTAGCTCTGGGAATAAAGACAGACATGTGCTTGATTCTTGTCCCACACTATCCCATCTGAACCCCAGGTGCCTGAACAAGGTCCTGAGTGCCCGTGTCACCAAACCACTAATTTCTACGCACTGTGCAGCATTCCACCTAGACCACAGCATGACTTCATGGCTTGGGAACTGCTCAGGACACTAGAGCGGGATATTGTGATCCTTATGTCAGACACTAAAACACGGTTAGAGGTATTCACTAAAGATGGATAGATGAGGCCAGGACTAGGATCCAATACACACTTCTCCAGTGTCTATAGAAGCTGTTCCTACCCTAAAGGGGTCTGTTCCCCATTGGAGATGAGCAGCAGTCAGGCACTCTTTCAACCCAGCCATGCCATATGCTTGTACTGCTGTTGTAGCATCTCTAATTCATGAACCCAGCATTCTCCTGGCCGGAGTGTTCAGCCCATCTGGAGACACACAGCCGCCCAGGATGGCTAGTTAGGAAAGACAGACTGACTGACATTGGGGTAATTTGTTGTTGTTGTTTGCTTGTTTTGTTTGACACTGGGTTTCTCTTTGTAGCACTGCCTTTTTGGAACTCTATTTGTAAGCCAGGCTGGCCTTGAACTCAGAGATCTCCCTACCTCAGCTTTCCAGTGCTGGGATTAAAGGTATGTGCTACCACAGCCCAAGTTGACATGGTAAGACCCACTCTGACCCAGATCCTGAGGAGGCGAGTTGGACCCATGCAACAAGGCTGATGGCTCAAGCTGAGGCTCCAATCAGCCCCGATGGAGAAAGAAAGAGATGAGAATTAAGACAGACTCTTTCATTTATTGAAGTAACATGTACAGCGCTGCCCTTTTGTGCCAAGACAGAGGCTGGAGTTCCTAGAAAGCATGAGTAAGAGGTTTCCTGGTGGAGCCTCTGTGGTGTAAGCAGTGTGGCTACCAGGCCATTAAGGCTGGGAAAACTGAGGCTCAGGACATGGGAAGGAGACCTACCCCCAGTCATAGTCAGTGACCCCTATCCGCCTTATTTGCCTTCTGGGCTTCTTTGGTATCCATGTCATAGCTCAGAGGACCCAGAATCTGAAGAAACATAAAGTGGGTTCAGGGAAGACTTGGCTCCCCCTTTCCAACTCAGGAGGAAGAAGAGGCATCCACAGAGCATGTATGGGGAGGCCTGGGGTGCTGGCTTCTCTAACACTGTCCTTCAAGGGTAGATGAAGAGCAATTTTGTTCTTTTTCTCCATGGTTGTCCTTTGGTCATGTTCAAATGACATTACAACCGTGGGAAGAGACCTCAAGAATTACTCTCTGCCTGTTTCTCCCCCATTCTACAGATGTGCAGACAGGCAAAGGACAGGAAGACCTCAGAGCTTTGGCTGCAGGTAGAAATCCCAGAGTTAGGAGCTGCCTCCTCTTCCATCTTGGCTGCATGGTTGGGTTTGTAGGAGTTCCTGGTGGCTGTGACATCCCCCGATCCTACATTCCTGCAGGCGCTCAGATGCAGCTGTCTTCCGGCTTGAGACACTTAGCAGAACTCCAGATGCTGGTCCTTGGGGACGTTGAACTTGAGTTTGTGCTCCTCAAAGAGCTTGCAGAGCTCCTTGATATAGCGCTGGTGAAGCTGGTCCACCTCCTCCCCTGAGGGCTGTGGTGTCATCTGCACCTCAATGGGCTTCCCCACTGCAAGAGACAGAAGAGGATAATGGCCCAAAATGAGCAGCACTGTAGTCCCAGGAGCCCTGTGAGCAGGTCATCCCATAAAGTGTCCTACTACCATTCCCTTCTCCCCTGATTTCAGTTATCCTTCTCTCTCTCTCTCTCTCTCTCTCTCTCTCTTTCTCTCTCTCTCTTTCCCTCACCCCATGTGTGTAAGTGTAACTTCATGTGCATGTATACACATGTGGAAGCTTGAAGTTAATCTCTAGTATTGTTCTTCAGATGCCATCAACCATACTTACAGACACACAAGTCTTTAATTGGCCTGGGACTAATTAATTAAGCTAGGCTAGCCACCAGGGATCCTTCTGCGTTGGGATTAAAAATATGTGGCATCACACCTAGCTTTTTTCATAGGTACTGGGGTTTCAAACTCAGATCCCCTTGTTTGCACTTTATCAACTGAGCTGTCTCCCCAATTCTCAGGTACTGAAGCCCAAGGTTTTAGGACTCCCAGACTCTTGGTATACCAACAGCCAGCTTTCAATATGCCGGACGATTCACCTGCTCTTTACATATGTTCTCTACCTTAATCCCAGACACACAAAACCTGTCACCATTCCTACTTGATTGATGATGCAATGAGGTACAGAAAAGTTAAGTAATTGATTCAAGTAGCCAGGTGGAAGCAGTACTCGATACACACATCACCTCCAGGGCACACATGACACCTCCAGGGAGAGCATGTCACCTTCAGGCTGCACACGTCACCTCTAGAGCACACATGACGCCACCAGGGTGCACACGATGCCTCTAGGCTGCACAGTCACCTCCAGGATTTACATATCACTCCAGGATACACACGTCACCTCCAGGGTATACACATCACCTCCAGGGTATGTGATTCTGAGAGTTCAAAGTGCCAGAATTGGAGGTGGCTGCACTTCTTCTAGAATGGAATTGGAGGAACCACAGGCCAGGCAGCCCTTCTTCCTTCACTGTCATGTGTCCTGATGTGCAATGCTCCCTAGTCATGGAGAGGAATCTGGAAGACTCCTTCTTGTAAATCAGATTTATGGGAAAGCAGTGCCCTCTCCTCTTGGAACTAGCTCTGGAGGCAACAGCAGCAGAAACAGCATCCAAATACTGCTATACAACCAGTGAGGCTCATGATGTGAAGATTACCAAATCCGTGCTCAACTAACAAATGGGTAGATGGGGAGGGGGCTAGACAGATGGGTGGATGGGTGGATGGGTGGAGTTGAAATGAATAGAGTTCTCTCTGCAAACATTGTCAGAATGAGAACCCAAGAAAGAAACAACAGAGGTATACAAGTAGCTGAAAAATTGTGTTAAGTCTATACACCAAAGCTGTTAATTTCTTACAGAAAGAGCCCCCAGAGTCTAATTCAAAGTCTACTGATTATTAGTTTGCACACACATTTTAGTGCCACCACCGCCCAGCTGCAGCACACACATTTTAAAACGTTCCTTTTGGTACCTATATCTGTGTGTTCAAGTGTGAGCATATGTGAAGCCCAGAGATCAATGTTGAGTATTTCCCTCAATCATGCTTCATCCTAATTTTTGAGACAAGGTCTTTCACTAAACCTGGAGCTTGCCCACTGGTAGGTAGAGTGCCAGTCACTAAGCCCTAGAGATTTTATTTTAGTCCCTCCAGCCTAGGATTACAAATGCCTACCACCATGCCTTGTTTCCAGCTTCCATTGGGTACTGGGGATGGGGGGGGTGTCAAATTTATGTCTGCTCAGCGAACATTGTATTGGGTGAGCCATCTCCCAGCTCCAGATCACAATTAAACTGTCCTTCTCTGGCCTAACAAAAGGACGGGTAGATTCCAGTTACAACCTTATTTCTGTCCCTCAAAGGCACCTCCAAGATTTATACATCACCTCCAGGATGCACACGTCACGAGCTTTTGGAAGTTATTTGACTTCCTTGAGCCTCACTTTACACCAATGAAATGGACATAATATTCCCTAAAGGTTGCTAGGACAAACCAAGCTTCCATGTCGTAAATGATGAGTGTAATATCTGACATGTGACAGATCCCTTGCCCTCTGTTCTTGAGAATGAGTTCTCAGACATCAGTATCTCTTTTTAAGAATAAGTAGTTAGGGGTTGGGGAGATGGCTCAGCCATTAAAGGTTAGGCTCATAATCAAAAATATAAGAATAACTACTCAACCATTAGAACCCCTCTTTGTGAATAAGTACTGAGACAGCGGTACCTTTGTGTCTGTTCAGCTCTTACCCCAGACTGCCTTCCGGTAGGGTTATCTGTGTGGGGTGTACATACCTGTCTAGACTGTGAGCCTCGAGAGGATGGGAGCATCTCTTGCCCATCCTCCAATTCCCTTGTACCATCTAGCTCAGGCCCTGTTCCTGGTCCTGCTCTGCCCAGTCTGGATCTCTGCTCACCTATGGTAGTGATGGGCTGGCGGAAGGGCATGATGCCAAAGCTGTACTGGAAGACACCTCTGCCATGGAAGAGAGGGAGGGAGATGCCCATGATCTTCTGTAGCCGATTCTGGATCCAGCGCAGCCAGGTACCAGGGGTGTTCTCAACTTGGTTGAACAGGTTGTTCTCCCCAAAGGAGAAGATTGGCACAAGAGCTGCCCTAGAGGGACACAGGAGAGGACATATGGAAGAACCCAGAAAGGCATGGATGGAAAGCGGAGACTCAGCAGCTGGAAACTGAAACAGACCTTTCCTGACCCCTCTCTGATCTTCAAAAGTCCTTTTCAGACTCCCAGTCTCTTGTGTGGCTACCATGATGGGTAGACCAGAATGTTCTAGAACATTTTTACTTCTTACCTAGAAAAATTTCCTTCTTGTGCCAGCTGGCTCAACTTCCTCAGATGCCTCTCCCCATGCTGGGAGAGTAGCTCTGCAGTAAGGGCCCAACTTCATTCTTCCAGGTTCCCAAAGGTCTGAGAGTTCACACCAGTGTTAGGGAATACCTACCACTCAACCTTCTCACCTAGCTCCACTCATTCCCCCAGGCTCCTTTAGGGAAACTTAGCTACATGCTTGGCTTTGAGATACCACCTTAACGATTTTCATTGTATGTCCTGAATATCTCCTAGCCAAAATAGAAGCTACACTCAATCTTTGCTGTCTCCCCAACACAATACAAATCAACAATGGACCTACAGTGTTGTCCCCAGAGTTCCATACCCATGCATCAGGGCGAGCCTGATGAAGCCCTTTCGATTCTTCAGCAACAGTCTGTAGGCTCCAGGCCTGGCGTCCAGTGCCTCCTGTGCGCCCCCAATGATGATGGCTAGCAAGTTCCCGCCGCCCTTCCTGCTCAGAATGTGATCAGCACTCACCTTTTCTGATGAGACTAGCCCTGGGGAGAGAGCAAGGTAGGTGAGATACTGGGTGAAGGGGGCAGGACTGTGAAGATGTGTGCAGCCCACGAAAGCCCATCACAATGTCCACAGAAGCCACGATTTCCCAAACAACACCTTGCACCACCTGGGGTCTCTGCATTCTCTTCTTTCTCCCACCCCCTCATGGGCTTTCCCAGAACAGGAATGCAGGATGTTCTTCTTTGGATCTAGCCTCTGCTGTTACTGAACAAGTACTTGAAAGAAACACAGAGCTGTTGACAGCCCTCTCTCAGATCCCCCTACCCACCCAGCTTCCTCCTGAGTACCTGGAGCTGGGTAAAGAGACTCACCCCCAGACATGATGTAATCTCGGAAGAAGGGGGCCCGGAACCACACAGTCAGCATCATCAGATAGGAGCGGATGCCTGGGAAGAGTGTGGTAAAGCCTGTGCTTTCAGTGCACAGGTTAAGAAAGGCTCCAGCCGCCAGGACTCCATGGGGGTGGAAGCCTGCAATGTAGTTCCGGGAAGGGTCCAGCTCAGCTGTCTTGACCAACTGCAAGAGACAGCAAACTGGTGATGAATGGTAGGTCCCAGTTCTGCCACTGGTTTGTGTCAGTCTGGGACTCTGAGTCTCAGGATGTTCATAATCCTGAGTATACTGGGTGCTTCCACAGAGATGGGTGCTGTGTGGGACAGTGGGAAATACATGGGTGCCCACAGACTGGGTGCTGGCTTTGGGCAAATTGTTCACCTGATGCCTATGTATGAAGTTGGCCCTGTCTCAGGGAGGCCCTGTCCCTTCTGCTGAGAGGCTTAGGCAGAAAGAGACTGGAATTCCTGGTTACTGGGTAAGAGCAGTGATGATTTGAATGGGAATAGCTCCTATAGGCTTATATATTTGAATGCTTGGTCCATAGTTGGTGGAACTGTTTTGGGAAGGATTAAAAGGCATGGCCTTGTTGGAGGAGTGTATCACTGGAAGTGGGCTTTGAGGTTTTAAGAGCTCACATCAGGCCCAATTGGCTTTCTCTCTGCTTCCAATTTGTGGATAAGCTCTAAGCTATCGCTCAAGCACCCTGCTTGCCTGCTTGCCACTATACTTCCTGTCATGATGACCATGGACTAACTCTCTGAAACTGAGCAAGCCCCTAGTTAAAAATTTCCTTTTATAGGTTGCTTTGGCTATGGTGTCTCTTCATAGCAATAGAAAAGTAGCTAAGACAGAAGTGAAGGATATGAGGGCCACATGGGGGTGACACTGTGCAGGCATCACCCCATCTTAACCTCACTCAAAAGACAAAAGAAAGACCCTGTCACAAGGGGAGGCAAGGACTGACTCCTGAGGTTGTTCTTGGATCTCCATTGGTGGGCTATGACATGCACAGACATGTAGAGACACAGGCATAGACACAGACAGACAGACAGATAGACAGACAGACAGACACACACACACACACACACACACACACACACACACACACACA
>NW_022196904.1:88096680-88110534 GCF_008632895.1 Mastomys coucha
ACACACACACACACACACACACACACACACACACACACACACACAGCTCTGCCTGGATGGTATCCTCATCCAAAGATCATTGCTGGAGACCATGTTATAGGTGGGACCAGTCCTTTCTCACTCTGCCAGGAACCTGTTTTCCCCTCCTCAGTGCTCCTTGCTCTGGGAGCCACAGCCATGGGAGTAAAGAGCAGCCCACAGGCCCCTGGGCAGGAGGCCTCCTGTTAGGACTGGCAGCAGGGACTTTGCACCCCCTAGGAGAGAGGCAGTACTTTCTACTGGCTAAGCTTTGCCAGGTGAACAGCCATCCTGTCAGCAAGCTGAAACTCACACAGTAGCAGTCTCCCTGAGGATTCTTCTTGCTGCCTCTGGGCCCACAGAGGTCTGACAGCTGGCCTCAGCTGAGAGGAAACATGGGGCCCTGAGCCTGTCAGCCCATGCAGGCTTTAGAGCTCCCGATCCTTCTGACCTTGATCTTGACTTAACCTATCAAAAGCCCTTACCACACAGGGTTCCCCCAAGCCCACTAGAGTACCACAGGCTCCTGCAAAAAGGATTGCAGGAGCCACAGGCAGAGGGGCTGTTGCCTTCCCACACAAAGTCCAGCCCCTCCCCTGGTGCAGAGGGGACCTAGGAGATGGTGGAAACTCCAGTGGGGTCAGAGTGCTGGCTTCTGTTACTGGGAGAGGCACTTTCGCAGGGTCCCACTGGTGGTGATCATTCTCTGCTCCTTACATGGGAACACTCTGCTATTTAAATTCTGCACCTCTGTGAAAACATATGGAAATGTATGTAAGCAAAACAAAAGAGAATGGATCTTGCACCCCAGTAGCTACACTGATAAGGGGTTTAGCCTACAGAATTGCTTGCATGTTAGTCAAATGTCATCTGAGCAATGTCATTAGTGGAAGAATAGGTTTTTGTAATATCAGAAACTTGTCCTCTGACACAGATGTCCACCAATGGGGCTTGTCTGGACAAACCTGGAACGTGGCACACAAGGAACAACTATAGCCACAGAGGATTATGAAACAAACTGAGATCTAGTGTTAATTGAATAGCCAGGAGCAGGACAGTGTGTGCAGAACACGGCCACTGAGCATGGCTGCACAAAAAAACATTGGTGATCAGAGATGCTCCCAAGGATGGGACATGGGGTGATGAATATGTCCTAGAATGGGGTAGTGGTGACTGCTGTGTGTGTGTGTGTGTGTATAGGCTAGAGGACAATCTCAGGTGTCATCTTCAGAAATGTCACCTCTTTCCCTTGGGACTTTGTCTCTCATTTGGCCAGCATTCACGATTTAGGATAGACTATGTAGCTAGTGAACCCTGGGGATCTTCCCCGTCTCTGTTCCCGATGATAGGATTACAGGTGACCACCACACCTGGCATTTTTACATTAGTACTGGGCATCATGTTTAAGTCTTCAGGCTGTTGAGGCAAGAGCTTTACTGACCAAACCTTTCCCCAGTCCTAGAATGGAGTCTTTTTATACCTGCTTTTCTGTCCTCTTGAATTTTGAACAAGAACATATTACTACTTTAAATAAATAAATGTACAAATGAATAATTGTACCCTTGACAGTGAAGCATTTGCATAGAAAGAAATATCCTGGTGAGCATGGGGACCCTGTGAACTGACATTTGCATATGTATTGACATGCACACATGTGAGTGAGTGCACTGAAGGGTGACCCTGGTCTCACTGAGTGCTAGTATGAGCTTTTCCACAGGTGGTTCCTACTGGTATCTTCTGTGCTAACCAGCCACTGTTCCCTGTGAAGACTGGAGGCTATGTCTCCTATGTATCCTGTCTCCACAACACGACAGGACAGAGAAGATGCCTCAGTAGACTGAGGGGAAAAGGGAAGGAAGCCAGTGGAAAAGGCTGATGTGGCTTCCTCAGAAAGACAGCATCTCCAAACCCAGTCCTGTCCTGACACATTGCCCTGATTCCACCGCACGAAGGAGTGCCCTAAGCTAGGAGTCCAGAAGCTCATCTCAGGATTGTGCCAGACCCTGGCTCCTCCATGCCTTGGGTGTTAACAGGGCAGTGGTAATGCTTCCCTGACAGGTTTGTTACAGGTTGCCAGGAGGCAAAGGAAGAAGAGGGTGTTGGTGAATCCACCAGTCTCTCTGTAGCCCCCTCAGTTCTGCTAGAGTAGGGGAGGGTAGCCGAGCAGAGTGGTGGGTATCTGGAGAAATCCTGGTTGGATCTGGCGTTGGGCAGTGGGATTGAGAGGAGGTGTCAGCCAGGTTGCTAGACTATGGAGCACCTCATTTATAGGTATCACCTGCATACCATAAGACCCAGTCTTTGGGAGCTGGCGAGGTGGCTCAGCGGGTAAGAGCACTGACTGCTCTTCCCCGAAGGTCCTGAGTTTGGATTCCCAGCAATCACATGGTGGCTCACAACCACCTGTAATGAGATCTGATGCCCTCTTCTGGTGCGTCTAAAGACAGCTACAGTATACTACACCGGAGTAAGTGGGGCAGAGCAAGCAGGGCCATCCTGAGTTCAATTCCCAACAGCCACATGATGGCTCACAGCCATCTGTACAGCTACAGCATACTCATACACATAAAATAAATAATAAAAATAAAAATTAATAAATCTTAAAAAAAAAAGACCCAGTCTTTGAAAGTCTGTGGTTGAATCAAGTGCACTTGGAAACAGCTGTGCAGTCTCACCACTGACTCCAGAGCACACTCCCAGCTCCAGAAGGGAGTCCATGTCCATCATGGCTCTCCCTTCTCTCGGGAGCCCTGATAACCACCAGTCTGTTCTCCATCTCGCTGGGTTTGCCTGTCCTAGGCAGTGTATTCAGGAAGCCACATGCAAATGACCTTTGTAACTGGATTCTTGGACTTACTGGCATGTGTCCAAGGTCTCTAGGTCTCTTTCATGCCGTGTTGCGGACTGTACTTCACTCCATTTTATGAGCAAATAATATTTCATTGTATGGACAGACTGTTACTTTGTGTATCAGCTGGTGAGCACTTGAGTAGTTTCTACTCTTTGGCTGTTATAAACACCATGGTCCTGAACATGTATAAACATTCTTTCAATTTTGAAGGAAAAATCCCCAAATATTGCTTTTAATAGTAAGGCCCTCCTCCAGGCCTGCACAGAAGCCCCCAACATCACACTATCTTAGTCTAGTCTCTCCATGTGTGCCCTGTGCCTTCTCAAACCCTTCTGTGGCCCACATGCTTCAGGGTCCACTGACCTCCTAGCTCTTTTAGGACACACAAAGCACCTGTACAGCTAGCTTATAACACTTACCTGGACCCTAGAGGCTGGCTGCAGTGTGATAGCCTATTGCACAAGCGAGCAAGCAGAGTGCAGAGGTCATAAGAGAATTGCCCAGAGCCACGGAGGTGACTTGGATCCAAGACCTGCCATCTCTTGCAGAGAGCATAGGAAGGAGCCAGAAAGACTTTGCTTCAGGACTCAGGGCACTCAGGACTAGCTTTGGAACTTTCTAGTCAACTTTGCAAAACCCAGGAGTCCAGGCTGCCTCCCTCAGGCTTCTGCATCAGCAGCCTACTCAAACACTCCAGGGCAAGTGGGCCGCTATTTTCATACGGGGAGGGTGGTTCATGACCTACTTGTGCACCTAGATTACTTGGCAGGAAAACGGGGTTTGGTTCAGTCGATCTGGTGCTGGCCTTGGGCATGAGCGCCTATTCCTTATGTGTGTAAATGTGTGCAGGCGTGTATGTATGTGTGTGCATGTGTGTGTGACTGGTTGGGTGGGCCCGTGTGTATATGCAGGGTCTGGAGCAACTTTCTTGTATCCTCCATCCCAGCCAGATGAATGGATGAAGAAGAGTCTATTCTATCTGCTCTTGCATACAGCCCTGGGTGTGGGCTTGGCCTCCCCAGAATCTCAGTTAAATCCTCTGCCCCACCTTCCTACTGTGCCATGAGGTCGTTTGACTGGGGCTCTCAGCCATTTATGGACATGTTCATCATTCCTAAGCTATACTCCCATCACCATCTTTAAATCAATTACACCCCACAAGTCTCACTGAAGGTGTATTTCTTATGGCCCATAAAATACTTTAGGTTTTACCACTGAGACTATTACAGTGTTGAAGACATTATGCCTGTATGAGGCCCTGGGAGCTGAAAAGAGTGTCAGAGTGGATGAACTGTCTCAGTACTGACTTTGTGCCATGTGATATGGGACACACATCAACCCTCTTTGTCCTCCATTGTCACCCTTGAGAGCAATGTTGATATCTGTGCCCCAGTGAACAGAGCAGGAAACAGACTCATGGCCTTTCTTTGGCTCACATAGCTACTGAGGGAGCAGAGCCGGGCTCAGCCCGGGCATCCAGGCTCCAAATGCAAGGCCCTCCCAGATGCTGTGTGAAAGGCAGTGGGAGTTAGTGAAGTGGGGGTGTGCACCAGTCAGGCCCTCTGCACTGGTGACCTGGGGAACTGGGATGGCAAGAGAGAAAAGAGGGGCGGGTCAGGGCTCAGGCTGCAGGAGCTTGCAGGCTGTCGCAAAGAAGGGTTTTATCCCTAGGAAGGGTGCACGAGGAGCAAGCGGAATTCAGAGAAAGAAAAGCTCTTGCTTGGACTTAGGGTAGAGAGAAGGAGGGATGAGTCAGAGGGGGGAGTTTAGGACCCAGAATACAGGTTCTGGAGCAGTGGTCCTCACTAAGGGGAGCAAGTTTGCCATCTCCCACTCCTGTCTGTCTATGGACATTTTCAGTTGTCACAGCTGAAGACGGTGGTGCTGCCAGGGGTGAGAACAGTCAGAAGCAAGGGCTTATCTATCACAGCTGTCAACAGAGATTGAGAAAGCCTGCTGGAAGCCTCTTGCTGGGAGGGACAGGAGTGGGGTGAGAGGTGGTCTGCACCCCCTCCAAGCTGACTCAGACAATGGTCTGTGTGATGTGTCCAGCATTTCCTGACCCCAGGTCAGGGTCCTGGCCATAGAACTTGGTCCCTCCCAAGGTCTTGGCCTGTGTAGACAGTGTTTATTCTGGGTGATGAAATCTCCACAGGGACATCCAGCTCCTGGGCCCACCTTTCCCATGTGGTGAGGACAGTTCCCTCTCCATGAACTGCCTGACGCCCCACTGATAGCTCTTAGAGAATCAGTAATGGTGCAATGTTCTGATTTTGTTTCATATTTCCACCCCTGGAAGCTAGTTTGTAAAATCATAGTAACAAATAATCAAGACGTGAAAGTCATCAGAAAACCACTGCACTGGATGGGGGGTGCAGAGGCTTGGAGGGTGAGGGTGAGTGGGGGTGGGTAGGTGCTGCAGAGCTGGAAAAGAAAAATGCCTAGAAGGGAGGGAGGGTATCCCAGGAGTCCTGGGAAAGAAAGTCTGCAAGCTACAACCAACTCCTCGTCACTCTGATCCTAGGCCAGGCACATCCCACGAGACCAGCATCTCTCCCTCTGCTGGCCATTCACGGGTATCGCCTGCCCCTGACAGGAGCTTCCGCACAGAGCCTGGGGTAGGCAAAAAACACTGAATTTCTGCAAATCAGGCAGAGAGTCAGTCCCCTGGCTGAGGAAGGACCAGGAAGATGGTGAACATACTCATTATCACTTCTGTCAGCCCTGCTGCTGGAAAACCAAGTGGGCAGAAGCAGATGCACTCTAGAGTCCTGGGCTACCCAGATCTGGAAAATGTCACTCTGGGCAGAGGCCTCTAGGAAGCTCCACTGGCCTGAGCCTCTTCTTTAGCCACGACTCAGGCTAGCTTTTGCTTTGATCACACTGAACAGCCAGATCAGGTCCAAGAGACCTCTGGATGTGCAGCTGGCCTCTGGCTGTGCCGTCCCCTTTACAGAAAGACTTTTTTCTTTCTTTTTTTTTTTTTTTTCCTTGCTGAGCTCAGGACTATAGCTCACAAAAAAGAAAGTGAAGCCAGAGCCAGAATCTGCAAACTCAGCAGAGCCCAGGACTAACCAGGTTTCTTTTGATGCCTCTTACACCTCCCCAGAGCACAGGTTGTACCCCATTCTGGAGAACTGACCTCCTCAAGACAGGGCCTAGAGGGAGATGAGGCAGGGAAGGGGGCTCAGAGTCACAGAGTTCAGAGGTCCTGGAGTGAAGACTTAGGACTGTGCCCAAGAAGTGCCCATGGTTGCTCTTGGCTCCCAACAAGCTGTGCTGTGTTGTGCTGTGCTGTGCTGTGCTGTGCTGTGCTGTGCTGTGCTGTGCTGTGCTGTGCTGTGCTGTGCTGTGCTGTGTGTGCTGTAAAGATCCTGGGAGGGGTCCCTGAAGAATAAATCTGAGAAGTGGAAGTGACTGTCATGCATCCGAGTCCCCCAAGCTAATCTAGGCTCCTTCACACTGGATATTAAAATGTTCAATGCCCTTGATTGATAGTCTCTGCTAGCCCCTCCCTGTCCCCTGCCAGCCCCTGTCCTTGGAGGTCCTTCTCACTGGAAAGCTATGGGTTCCTGCATGACCACTGTCACTCAACCTTTGTCAAGCCTTATGGGGCCCCAGGACTCTCAAAAGGGCACAAGGTAGGATCCTTTACTGAAGTCCCCCATGATACAAGCAAGTTGCTTAACCTCTGTGAGCCACTCTCCTTTTGCTAGCAGGGAACTTGAGTCCTGGACCGAAGAAAGACATGGGACCCTGCATGGGGAGGAAGAAGTTAGGTTGGAGTGAAGGTCATAATGTCCAGTTCCAGGTAGTGTCCTATTAACTCACTGACATGGTATGAGAGCAGTTATAAGTAAGATTCTCCAAGAGCTTTGTCTGCACAGTCTATTTGAATACACACTGTCCAGGAAGGTACATGGCTCATCTCTATGTTTGTTTGTGTTTGGAAGACATGGTTTCTCTGTATATCCTTAGCTGCCCTGGAATTCACTCTGTAGCCCTCAAACTCAGACTGTTTCTGCCTCTGCCTCCCAAGTGCTGGGATTAAAGCCATGCACCACCACCACATGGCTTCTTTTTCATTTTTTAATGATTTATTTATTTTTATTTTATATGCATTGGTGTTTTGCCTGCATGTAAATCTGTGTGAGGGTGTTGGATTCCCTCGAATTAGAGTTATAAACAGTTATAAGCTGCCATGTGGGTTGTAAAAATTACACCTGGGTTCTCAGGAAGAGCAGCTAGTGCTCTTAACCACTGAGCCATCTCTCCAGCCCCTGTTTGTTTTTGAGACAGGGTCTCTCTTCATAGCCCTGGCTGTCCTGGAACTCACTATATAGACCAGGCTGGCCTTGAACTCTTAGAGCTCTTTCTGCCTCTGCTTTCCAATGCTGAAATTAAAGGTGTATCCCAACAGGTTTGGCTATCTCTATGTTAAGTACAACAAAACAGACACACAGAGGTACTGGGCAACCTAGCTCAGGTTGCACCACCGATGCATGGCACATCTGGATGAGGATCATGTATGTCTAGCTCCACATGGCACATCTGGATGAACATCATGTATGTCTAGCTCCACATGGCACATCTGGATGAGGATCATGTATGTCTAGCTCCACATGGCACATCTGGATGAGGATCATGTATGTCTAG
The DNA here is from genome assembly GCF_008632895.1 of Mastomys coucha. Taxonomy (NCBI): domain Eukaryota; kingdom Metazoa; phylum Chordata; class Mammalia; order Rodentia; family Muridae; genus Mastomys; species Mastomys coucha. Next base: position 88,104,206 of record NW_022196904.1, read on the forward strand.
CTCCACATGGCACATCTGGATGAACATCATGTATGTCTAGCTTCACATGGCACATCTGGATGAGGATCATGTATGTCTAGCTCTACAAGCATGCCCACACCTAGTCTGCATCTCTACTCCATCTCATCCCATTACTAAGCCAGCACTGCCTGCAGTTCCTGGGTTCAGACTACCCATATCGCATCTAAGGAGCCCGAGTCTGCTCCACTCAGGACCAACCTTCAAGTCCAAGGCCATGCGTTCATAATGACCTGAAAGTGCCATGAACCAAAGATGTCAGATTTGAGGATACCTGTGGTAGGAGCTGTCTCACTGCTTGTTGATCCTTAGGGACACTGAGGCCAGCACGGGCCAAGCCTTGCCTAAGAATGTTCAGCCTGCCCATGGTAAGGCAGGATGGACTCCGAGGCAGTCCTATACCAGTGCAGAAACATTAAGCCTAAGAGTTTGCTGTATGAGTCGGGTCACACCCTCGAGTTCCCCTATCCGTTCAATGTAATGTGTGGTTGGATGATCCCTTAAGACCTGCTGTTTGAGCGGGGCAGTGGTGGTGTATGCCTTTAATCCCAGCACTTGGGAGGCAGAGGCAGGCAGATTTCTGAGTTCGAGGCCAGCCTGGTCTACAGAGTGAGTTCCAGGACAGCCAGGGCTATACAGAGAAACCCTGTCTCACAAAACCAAAAAAAAAAAAAGAAAGAAAGACCTACTGTTTGTACTGTTTGTCACCTTGTTCAAAACCAGGACTGCTGGAAGCTTTGCATCTGTAAGACACACATATCCCCTTCAAACCACATTTATTCATCAGTGACCATATTGGTCCCACAACCAGAGAGAAGCGATGCTCTTCCATAGGCCTCACCCAGGCTTCTGCCTCCCAGCCAGCATTCTGCTTCTCAGACCTCCTGGCCCCACAGAAATGAGTGGCCCTGGGACCCTTTGACCCCCAAGCCTGGTACTCACAGAGACAGGGAAGTAATCCTTCATGTGCTTCCATATGGCCAAGCGTCTGAAGAACTGAATGGGCCGGCCTCCCTGCCGCGGCTTGTCCCAGTCCAGATACCACCAGGTGGCATATAGGACAGAGAAGAGCCAGAACCTCGTGAATAGGAGGCCTATGAAGATGATGATACAGAGCTGGGCTGGAAGAGAAGCGGGAGAGTTAGAGCTGCGAGCCAAGCAGGTAAAACCTGAGCTTAGCTCTTCCATGGCCGTGCCTCCACATCTGCAGCCCCATCCCCCTATGGCTGCAGCATCCCAGCACTGTTCAGCACACACCACTGAGTGAGCAAAGCAGGTAAAACCTGAGCTTAGCTCTTCCATGGCCGTGCCTCCACATCTGCAGCCCCATCCCCCTATGGCTGCAGCATCCCAGCACTGTTCAGCACACACCACTGAGAGGAGTCCAACTTCCATGGCTCAGACACTAACCAGGATGTGTCACGCTGGCCTGGGGCCCAGTCTAAAGTCATCCTCCCCAGCCCCCACTACACCAGATGTCTCAGCCTTCACTGCTTCCATCCCAGGAAGGCCATATGCATTCAGCGGGTGCTTGAAAAATGGATCCATGGGGTTGAATTAACTTCTGCCTTCTGATTACCTTAGGGAATCCCAGAGGAAAATCCTCTTCCCAGGCCAATTTTTTTGTTTGTTTTTGTTTTTGTTTTTTCTTTTTTTTCTTTTTTTAAAAGATTTATTTATTATTTTAAATAGGTACATTGTAGCTGACTTCAGACGCACCAGAAGAGGGCATCAGATTTCATTAAGGGTGGTTGTGAGCTACCATGTGGCTGCTGGGATTTGATCTCACGACCTTCGGAAGACTAGTCAGTGCTCTTACCCGCTGAGCCATCTCACCAGCCCGTTTTTATTTTTTCAAGACAGGGTTTCTCTGTGTAGCCCTGGCTGTTCTGGAACTCACTCTGTAGACCAGGCTGGCCTTGAACTCAAAAATCCACCTGCCTCTGTCTCCCAAGTGCTGGGACTAAAGGCGTGTGCCACCACTGCCCAGTCTCCAGGCCACTTTCTGTCCATCCTTGGGCCTCTCCCCATTTGCTGGAGCATCGTTCCCATGGAACACTAACTCACCCTCACTGGTGCAACATCTCTTCCATTCACTGATGTTTTTTCCCTTTCAATGTCATATCAAACCCACGGATCCGCACCTGCTAGTCAAGTGCTTCCTCACCATTAGCCACACACAGGCCCTGACTTTTTTCATCTGCTTGTTTTTGTTGTTTTTCTTGTGAAGTGGGATCTCAATTATCCCAGGCTGCCCTCAAACTTTTTGTGTGGATAAGGATGACTCTGAATTCCCAAGTACTGGAGTTATAGGTGTCCACTAAGCCTGGTTTATAAGGATCCAACCCAGGGCCTTGTGCATGCTAGGCAATCACTCTACCAACTGAGCTACATCCACAGCCCTCAAGTTCTTTGTTTCTATTTATCTGAGACAGGGTTTCTCTGTGTAGCTCTGGCTGTCCTAGAACTCACTCTGTAGACCAGGCCGGCCATAGACTTAGAAATCTTCCTGACTCTGCCTCCTATGTGCTGGGATTAAAGGTGTGTGCTACCACTACTGGGCCAGCCCTCAGATTCTTAAAGAAAGCCAGACACAGTTGTGAAGCATTTGGAGAAGTTAGAGGGACAGACTTGCTGGTGTGAGGTTGTGGGGTGGGGCTTGACTAGTGTGAACACTAAAGATTTAGAAGTCAGAGGGTATAGATTTGGGCCACAAATACTCATTCTGCATGGAGTATCTACAAGGTACCAACTGCTGGTGGGCCAGCCTGAGCAATCAATAACATCTTGTCCCCATGAAGCTATCTGTCCAGTGTTGTGCTTGAGGTACTTTACCTTTTGTTATAAAGGTTTGGTGGGTTTTGTTTTTGCATTTGTATGTGGTGGGTGTGCATGTGTGTGTCTGTTCATATGTGTGTGTGTTCATATGTGTGTGGTGTGTGTATGTGTGGGTGTTTATAAGTGGTAGGTGTGCATTTGTGTGTGTTCACATGTGTGAGGGTTGTGCATACATGTGACATCAAGAATCTTCATCAACTTCTCATCACATTATTCCATCATTTCCCACCTTATTCTCACTTGAACCCAGAGTCCACCAGTACATGCTAGTCTAACCAGTACATGCTAGTCTAACCAGTACGTGCTAGTCTAACCAGTACATGCTAGTCTAGCTACCATGGTCAGGCATCCTCATCTCTGCTTTCTAAGTGCTGGAATTACTGGCAGGCCAGTAGTACTGGCAGGCTGCCATGCCAACCCAGTGTTTACATAAGGTCTGGGGATTTGAACTCTGGTCCTCACACTTGCATTGAGTTGTCTCCCAAGCCCTGTTGTAAAGTTTTTGGTTCTAGTAAAATGTACAGTGCAATTAAGTACATCTTTTATTCAGCCATTGACATCTGTCACCAGACCTCTTTACAGAAACTCCATACTCAGGAGACACTGCGCCCCCACCTTCTCCCTAGCCCAGCTCACTGCACCCACCCATGCTCACTATGTTTCTAACTACTCCAGGCACACTATAGTGTGGGGTCATAGGAATTCAGCCCCTTTCCATTAATGTTCCATTGTGTGTATTTAACACATTTTGCTTCTCCATTAGTAAATACTTAGATTGAATCCATGTTTTTTATTTGTTTTAAAATGCCATGAAATTATTTACAAATAAAAACGGGGGCAGGGGGCTCATACACAAACTGGGACAAATGGTGTTTGTGGAAAATCTAAAAGAAAAGACAACTACATCCAGCACTTCGAGGGCTGGTCTGTCCCTCTAGATATCTGTCTCTCTAAGGCATGGATGGAGAGACAGGAGCAGCAGTGGCTTATGGCATTCTTACTCTCTGTTTGTAGAGGCAGTTGTAGAGGTCTTGGAATCAAGTGCTAGCTAGCGTGAATAGGTACAGAGGCAGCACAGATGTCCCTGCACCCAGAGGGGACAGAAAGCTCCTCCAAGCAGGAGACAAGGAAGGAGGGAGGTTGCCTTAGATTTTATTTATTTATGCTTTTATTTTCTTTTACTTCTTTCTTTTTTTTAAATTTATGCTCTTTAAATGTTTTACACTGGAAATAGGCAGCCTCTGCTGTAATGTACACCTGCAATCAAAGCTCATGGAGGCCAAGGCAGGAGGATTGCAAATTCAGAACTCAGCTACATAGAAAAACCCTTATTGCAAAAAATATTCTCTCTCTCCCTGCCTCTCTTGTTCTCCCCCCTCCCCTGTGTGTGTGTGCCTACATGTATATGCATGCTTGTTTGGGTGTGCAATTCCCATGTGAGCATGTGTATGTTGAGTCCAGAGGTCAGAGGTCATATGTCTTTCTCTATCGCCCTCCTTTTTCCCCCTCTGGAGCTGAGGACCTAACCCAGGGCCTTATATTTGCTAGGCAGGTGCTCTACCATTGCCATAAATCCCTAACTCTTCCACCCTATTTTTTGAGACAAGAGTTTTTCACTGACTCTGGCGCTCACTGATTCAGCAAGGATGATTGCCGGGGATGCCCCTGATCCTCCTTTCTTCCTAGGGCTGGGCTTATTGGAGTATTCAGCCATTTCCAGCTTGGTATGTGTTCACCGGGAATCAGTTCAGGCCTTCACACTTCACATTCCCAACTGGCCCATCTCCCCTGCCTAACCTCAACTTTTTAACCTTAAAAATGAAACAAACTAACTAACAAAAACACTAAAATAGCAAAGCTCTTTCCCCTTTGGGTTAACCCAAAAGTCTCTGCAGTGGCTCCTATTTAATAATACCTCTCTCAGGAAGAAAAATTCAGTTCTAAACAATGGCTACCTGGAGGGGAGGGAAGTCTGTTACTTAAGGGTTTGAATGATGTTGGAATGAGTTCCTTTTGTAGACAGAAGAAAAAAGTTTCAGAAAAAATAGAGGGCTTTCCTCTCAACTAGAAGGATCCCACTTGGCCATCCTGGCTCCGGACTTATTTCTCTGCCCTGTTAACAGCAAACCCAGATAGGTCTGCGTGGTAATTTAGGAAGGTAGCCCTTCCCTTCCCTTCCCTTCCCCTCTCCCTTTCTTCCTTTGTTCGTTCGTTCGTTTGTTCCTTCCTTCCTTCCTTCCTTCTTTCCTTCACTCAATCTTTAAAAGCTTGCAGTTTCTTTTGTTATCATTGTTTTGGTTTTTTGAAAATGGGGTCTTACAATGTAGCTCTGACTGTTCTAGAACTCACTATGCATACCAGGCTGGTATCAAACTCACAGAGATCCCAAGTACCTTTGTATATGCCTCTATGCTCAGTTAAGCCTGAGGTTTCTTTTCTTTTCTTTTAAGATTTATTTATTATTATGAATAAGAACACTGTAGCTGTCTTCAGACACACCAGAAGAGGGCATCAGATCTCATTATGGGTGGTTGCTACCCACCATGTGGCTGCTGGGATTTGAACTCATGACCTTTGGGAGAGCAGTCAGTGCTCAGGGCACTGAGCCATCTCACTAGCCCAAGCCTGAGGTTTCTCAAACCCCTACATCTTGTTGTTTTGTTTTGTTTTTGAGACAAAGTTGCTGTTTGTAGCCCTGGCTGTCCTGGAACTCTGTAGAACAGGCCCGCCTTGAACTCAGAAATTCACCTGCCTCAGCCTCCCAAGTGCTGGGATCAAAGGCTTGTATCAGCATGCCTGTTTTAAACTCCTACTTTTTTAGAGACTCAGAGAGAATATGCACACTAGCTAAAGTCACATAGCAAGCCAGCAGGGTAATACCTGGGATTCAGTGCTTGGCCCATGCCATTCATTCATTCATTCATTCATTCATTCATTCATTCAACAATATAAAATATAAAACGAAAACATCTAGGAACAGCATGGACAAAGGCTGAGGAACCTTACTCCCCGACAAGAGAGATGTGAGAGAGGACAGAAACAGAAGCAATGAGTAGCCCATCTGGAAAGCATTTGGCTTGGGGCCTGAGCCTTTGGTGCCTGGTCTTAATTGACTTTCCCAGCTACTTCCGTGCCATTTCACAAAACAAATGCCATATGTCCAGCTTGAACCTGCTGTTGAGATCACCCTCTGTCTTTTCTCCCTTCAGATTTCCCTGCCTGGGAAGCTGAGTGTTGGCAGGCTTTAGATTCACATTACATTTCTTCTTGGTGTGTATGTGGTTTATAAGCATGTATGTATGTATGTATGTATGTATGTATGTATGTATGTTCATATGTGGGCACATGTGTGTTCAGGTGCCAGTATATCTTCCTCTATCACTCTCTGACCTTTATCTTTTTCTATCCCTCTGTGACTCTCTGGTATTGAGGCAAGGACTCTCTCTCTCTCTCTCTTTCTCTCTCTCTCTCTC
>NW_022196904.1:88110544-88114519 GCF_008632895.1 Mastomys coucha
TCTCTCTCTCTCTCTCTCTCTCTCTCTCTCTCTAATCCAGGGCTCACTGATTGGACTAGTCTAGCTAGCCAGCTTGCTCTAAGGATCTCTTGTCTCTTCTTTCTTTGTATTGATATTATAGGCAGGCCACCAACCCCACTGGTGTTTTGGTGGGTGCTGGAAGTCTGTGGTGATCTGAATGAAAATGGCTCCTATAGGCTCCTAGGGACTGGCACAGTTAGGAAAGTGTGGTCTTAGAGTAGGTGTGGCCTTGTTGGAGAAAGTGTGCTGCTGTGAATGGGCTTTGAGGTCTCAGATGTTCAAGCCAGGACCAGTGGCTCACTCTCTCTTCGTGCTGCTTTTGTTTGGGTCAACAAGAACTCTCAGCTACCTCTGCAGCACCATACCTGCCTTCATGCTGCCATGCTTCCCTCCATGAGGGCAATGGACTGAACCTCTGAACTGTAATCCAGCCTCAATTAGATGTTTTTCTAAGTGTTGCTGTGGTCATGGTATCTGTTCACAGCAGTGAAGCCCTAACTAAGACAGGATCCAAACTCTAATCCTACTTCACGGACAAAATCATGTCCCCAGCCCAAACCTCAGTATTCTTTAAAACTTCCCTTAAGTCTGTGGACTACACTCTCACCATACTGCCTCTGCTTACCTCTCTGTTATGATGCATGTCTATGTTTACCTGTGAGTGGGTGTGTGCACCCACATGTATGCATGTATGTGAAGGCCAGAGGACAACCCTGAGTGTCCACCTCAGGAAGGTTGTCCACCTTCTTTTGAGAAAGTGTCTCTCATTAGCCTGAAGATCACCCATTAGGCTAGGCAACCTGGCCAGCAAGCTCTAGGGATCTTCCTGATTCTGCTAAGATTGCAAGTATGTGTCACCATGCCTGACATTTTTTTACAGAGGTTCTGGGAATCAAACTCAGATCCTCATGTTCTGGAGACTGAGGCCATTTCTTCAGCACCAAAATCACCACCATCGTCACCATCATCATCATTATCACAGTAAAAAATGAGGCAAGACAGCAAATATTTTAGACAATTCAGAACTTGTGACTTAAGATGCAAAATGAGAGGCACTATGGAGATACTTAAGTAGCAATTTAAAATTTAATCTTTTAGAAATGATAACCACTCTTGAATTTTAGACTGAAGAAAAAAAACAAAACAAAACCAAAAAGCCACTCAGGCTGGTCTTGGCCCTGATTTGCTGACTACTGGTAGAGACTCTGATTGCCTTTGATCTCCCCATCCCCCCACACAGCAGGCACAGGGAACTTTAACACCAGGCTGGACCTTGTCACTTTCCTGCTGAGTCTATTGTTCTCCTTTGCCCTCCGGATAAGGGGTAAAGTAAAACTTCTCATTCTTGGCAAGAAAGAGCCCAGAAATCGCTTCAGTTGGTCCTCTCCGGTTCAGGGGAGCCCTGACTTCTGTGCTCCACCCCCCAATCTTGCCAGATCTATGTAAGAGCAGGCCCAGGCCCGGGCAGGTACCACAGGCTGCAAGGATGGGGTAGGTTCATCCAGTCAGACATACTCCAGTCCTCAAGGACACAGCCCCTGTGAGCTTGTGGCTGTGAACTACATGGTTCTGGGTCTCCAGAACCTTTTGACCCAAGCCATCCCTGGGCGTAGGCCGCTGCCTGCCTGCCCTCTGTTTTCTATACCCATCATCTATGTTCTTTATCCACACCTCCTCCCAGGCTCTCTGCCCATCTCCCCCTTTCCCCCCCAGCCCTTCTTCCTCTGGAAGGAGCAGTTGCCAGGCTCCTGATTCACAGCCTGGGTCTTTCAAGTATGTAATTCCTCTGCTTGGCTGTTACCAGGGGTACTTAAGATGGTTACCGACTCTGGAATAGAGGTGCAGACCCATTTAAAATGGATGCTAAAAGCCTGATCCTGGAAGGCCCACTTTGAGGGAATAAACCTTATAGATGAAACATTGTGACACGAGTGTGTGTGTGTGTGTGTGTGTGTGTGTGTGTGTGTGTGTGTGTGTGTGTGTGCGCGCGCGCGCACGCGCGCGTGCATGTAAAGCACGTACTGAGCATGTGAATGTTTTGACAGCCAGCAGTATCTGGACCCAGGCTGAATCTGAGTCCGGGGCAGCTGTTCTTCCCCAGTCTAGTGACAACAAAGGAGATAAGGCTCCCTCCCCCGTGCTCCCAGCCACTCTTCCTTCCCGTTCCACAGAGATGCTAGAGCATCCACGGGGTGGAGTGGGATAGAGCCAAACAGGTCACGTTTGCTTTTCGTAGAAGTTCTCAGCTTTCTGCATTTCGTCTACAAAGACCCCGTAGGGTGACACTGGCATCCCCATCATGCAGCTGGTGAAGCAGAGGCCAGTCTCTTCTTTCCTGGCCTCAGTTCTAGCTCCCTTTTTCTGAAAGGTAAACTGGAGAGCTTCCCTCTCAGAGGCATCCCCATAGCATCGGGTGCTTCCCCAACCCTCAGCAGCTTGCAGCTAAAGCCTGGACGCAGCTGCCCCAAAGTCCAGGAAACTAAAGTCTGCCTAAGACATGGGTGACCCAACATACCCACACGAGGCTCTGGCAGACCCCAGCAAAGCCCCATCCTGAATCTCTCCATTAAGCATCCTGTGCTCCCGCTGAGGCTGCCCTGCCCTTCCCGTGTTCCCGAGGCTACTCTCTTACCCAAGGCCAGGAAGGAGAAGACCCACTGAAGGACCGCGAAGGTCTGTAGCCTGCGCTCCCATGGTAGAAACAGGGGGGCGAATTCCACCATGCTGAGCTGACTCAGGAGGCTCCACACACCGGCTGTGCTCTAGGTTGAAGGGGCCGGGTCAGCCCCGCCCAGCCCAGCCCAACCCAGCGCCAGGGTCCCCCCCTGCTCCGCCCACACCAGATCCCTTTTCCTAGGGGAAACCTTAGAATCCCTCTGCTGGGACCAGGCTAAAGGAAGGCGGAAGAGAAACCTCTTTCATCCTTATCAGTTCTCTTGGGCAATGGCTTATTTGCCAAACCACTGTTCCCACCCTCTAGAATCTGCTCCATACAGGAAGGTGAAACCTCAAGGGCAGGGCTTCTCAACATGTGGGTCGCGATCCCAGGGGGTGTCAAAAGATCCTTTCACAGGGGTCTCATATCAGATGTTTGCATTACCATTCATAACAGTAATAAAATTACAGTTATGAAGTAACAACACAAATAATTTTATGGTTGCGGGTCACCACAACACGAGGAATTGTGCTAAAGAATCACAGCATCAGAAAGGTTGAGAGCCCAAGGGGAATGGAGTTGCTACCCCTCAGCCCTGCCCAATGCTTCCCTTGCTTTCTCACATGTCCACTGAGCTGCTCTTCCTTCACAAACAAGCCCTGTGCTCACATCTCCTCTGTCTTCCCTCGGCTTAACTAACCAACAGAACTCAGAAGGGCTGTGTTGTGGGGGGGACGTGTTTCCATTCCCCACACCATGTAGGTCCTCAGCTCCACACTTTACACAACATTCCACAAACTGTACTCACAGGTTCACCACTGACAGGCAGGTTGCTCATCTTGTTTGGTCAGCAGGTTCAGTTACCTTGGATCCTTACACTTCCCTGAAGCCTCTCTCTCCACTTTTGCCTCCTGGATCCTAAACTGTTCTTCCTTGGGTTCCTTTGTTCTGTCTACTGTAGATCAATCTGGCCTCTAGTCTCTGCCTCCAAGTGTTGGGATTAGAGGTGGATACTGCTATACCTGGCCTTGATTCCTCTTGCCCCTTGAAGGTTGTATTCAGACTGGTGGTTTGTTTCATCTCTCAGTAGAAAGGTCTCCAAGACCTGGAGCCTCCAGCTCTGACCTCTCCCCCCATCTCTAGACTTGAAGATCTAGGTGGTTCCTTGACCATCCATCATAGCTTGCACATCTCACTGAACTCAACTTCCGCTCCCTGCCTGGGTCAGCCCTACTCTCTCACACCATGGCAGAGGGTAATCTACTCTCTCACACCATGGCAGAGGGTAATCTACTCTC
>NW_022196904.1:88115544-88123400 GCF_008632895.1 Mastomys coucha
AGGGTAATCTACTCTCTCACACCATGGCAGAGGGTAATCTACTCTCTCACACCATGGCACAGGGTAATTTCACGGCCCTAGTTGCTGAGGCTATAGCCATAGTCGCATTAGAGTTTTTGTTTTTCTCTAGCCACATCTGTTGTGTTTTATTCAAAAACAAAAAAAACCAAAACCAAAACCAAAACAAAACAAAAGCCCAGAAGAACCAGGGAACCAGGATATATGATGTGGGGGAATGGGGTGCCTCTCCTGAGGCATCCCTTCCCCCTGAGATACCAGCCATACGACTGGTATAGTATAGAATAGAGTTTATTTAGGGCATGGGGAGGGGAGTTGAGGGAGTAGAGACAAAGAAAGGCAGAGACAAAGACAGAGACAGAGACACAGAGAGAGACAGAGAGAGATGAGAGATGAGAGAGAGAGAGAGAGAAGAGGAGTAGAGGCCAGCCATGAACACATGGAGAGAGAAGGGGGAGAGGAGTGGGGAGAGAAGGGGCAGAGAAGGAAGAGAAAACAAGGTAAGAGAGTAAGAGAGTAAGAGAGTGAGGAGGGGGCAAACAGCCCCTATTATAGTGAGTCAGGCACACCTGGCTGTTGCCAGGTGACTGTGGGCGGAGCCTAGAAGAAATGCTAACAACATCCACCCCATCATTACATCTATTCATTCTTCTGATTGCTTCCCTTTGGGTGAAGAGACGGGTTGGCAGTCAAGAGTGCTTACTATTCTTGCAGAGGACTCAGGTTCTGTTCCCAGCACCCATGTAGCTAAGTTCACAACCACTTGCCGCTCAAGCTCCAGGGGATCTGACACCTCTGGCCTCTGCAGGCACCAGTGGCAGGCGCCATGCAGGAGGAGCTACAGTGGGCAAGTAAGCTCCCTGCCCATGCCCTGCTCAGCTACTACAGTGGGTACACTCAGGAAAGGGGTGGCCCCAAAGACTTCCTGCCAGGGTTGCTTCTTCCTACTGATGTGCCTTTTCAGGTTTGTCATCATCATTCTCTTCGTTCATTTCACTTGGTGTCAGTGGACAGTGGGAGACCCTCACCGCCCATATCCTTGTGTGATTATTTCCTGGGTGATAGCCCGATCCGTTGGGCAAGTTTCCTTCAGATCAACGTGAAGATGAAAGTTCTTGAGGTAAGGCTGTTTAGATAAATTAATAATGATTTATGGAATTCCGAATTTGATGTAAGGAGTTTTAAGAAGTTAGCTTCATTTAAGTAATTTTGGGAAGTTAGGGTAGTTGATAGGAAGTTTAAAGTCAGAATCAGGAATAGAATGTGCCCCTTCTTCATAGACAGGCAAGAGCTTCATGAGATAGCGAAAGGAGCACAGGGATCGTTCATGCCTTACAAGCACGCAATTGAATTAGCAAGAAAAATAGGCTTGGGACAGGTTAATCATCAAAGAAAGCATTCACTCTAGGTTGGTCCTGAGTTCTCTGATCTTGTGATTTAGGGATGTGGTAACAGGTTTCGGTGTGCACCATGAAATAGAAGGGTTATAGATAAAGAATAAACAATTCAATTATGAGTATAAGGACAGAGAACAGATGATTAGCCAGTCTTGCTGATGGAGACTTCAAAATAAGATGTGAGATAGATGACCTGTAAATGCAGATTGTCCCCAGCCAAGCATAAGGAGAAACTTGCTACTATAGACTTGGCCTGCATGAACTGTTAATCTCTGACAAAAAAGAAAATCACAAAAAAATTGTGGAAAGAAAGATGAAAATTGTTTAGTTAGACATAAGTTTCAAAAAAGAAACACATAATCAGTAATACTGTTGTAATTTCCTCTTGTGTAATGATTCTAATCTGGTTTTGACGAATATTTTTTGTAGCAATTATTTAGCTTGTGGCTGAGGTAACTTGCTAAAAAGAAAAAATTTGCCTAAAGGGTATAAAAAGCTTTAAGAGGAATAAAAAGTGCTGGAGCCTGCCTTAGCTTCAACCACCGTGTGTGTGTGTGTGTGTGTGTGTGTGTGTGTGTGTGTGTGTGTGTGTGTGTGTGTATGTTTGATTTCACATTTTTCTTTTTTTGCTAATTGCTGGATACCATAGGTAGCAGCCCCTGTCAGTCACACTCTGGACTTTCAGCATCAGTTACTTTCAGCAACGACCCCAATCCCTGATGCCACACCTTGCTGCCTGACTCAGTTTATCCTGTGGTGTCAATGCTGACCTTTGACACACCAGTACTCATGTGCATCTGCATACCCACACACACACACACACACACACACACACACACACACACACATCTGAAAAAGAATCTTTGTGAAGGTGGAAGTTGATTTAAAATGTATCATATGTGTTGGTCTATCTTGGGACCATGAGTAGCAGCATTTGCCTTTAATGCCTGCACTGGGGTCTATGAGTTCGAGGCCAGCCTGGTTTACACAGCAAGTTGCAGGTCAGCTTGGGCTATATAGTGAGACTCCATCTCAAAAAAAAAAAAAAAAAAAAAAAAAAAAAAAAAAAAAAAAGACAAGAAAGAAAGGAAGAAAGAAAGAAAAAAGAAAGAAACCTGAGACAAAAAGTTTTATAAAGAAAATGTGCTTTTATCTCTGGTGATCTTAGGATCTCTCTCTAAGTCCTACCTGTTAAGGCTTACACCTCTTCTAAGAGAACCATTCCATTATATGTGGAATTTGGCACATTTATCCAACCACACCACCATCTATCAGGAAAAACCCAAGTGTGTCCAAAGTGGTATATTTTCATAAAATAAAATCAGTCCTGCGGCCTGGCTCTGTAAGTGATTAGTAAGCAGAAAGAACATGGCCAGTGTCCCTCAGGCCTTCTCAGGGCCTTCCCTTCTGAACCAGCTGACCACCATCCTCATCTCTGCTTTTCTCTTTCTAGATTTATTCATTTTTTTATGTGTGACCTGAATGTATGTAAATGCACCACATGTGTGACTGGTGCCCTCAAAGGTCAGAAGAGGTCATCAGATGTCCTGGACCTTTGTGAGCCCCCATGAGAGTGCTGGGAATCAAACCTGGTCCACTGTAAGACCAACAGGCGCTCCTAACCATGAGCCTCTCTCTCCAGCCCTCTCCCCCACCATACACGTCATTTTTTAAAAAATTTTTTTTTAAGATTTATTTTATTTATTTTATGTGTATGAGCACACTGTAGCTGTATAGATGGCCATGAACAATCATGTATGTGGCTGCTGGGAATTGAACTTGACCTCTGCTGGCCCCACTCATTCTGGTCCACTTGCTCTGGTGTAATTCACTGTAGGTGTCTTCAGATGCGCCAGAAGAGGACGTCAGATCTCTTACGGGTGGTTATGAGCCACCATGTGGTTGCTGGGATCCAAACTCAGGACCTTTGGAAGAGCAGTCAGTGCTCTTACCCACTGAGCCATCTCGCCAGCCCCACGTCATTTTTTTTTAAAAAAGACATTTTTTTCCTATAGCCTCGGCTAGTCTCAAACTTACTATCTAGGCAAGGATGGCCTTGAGTTTCTAATCCTCCTGCCTCTACCTCCTGAATGCTGAGATTACAGGCATGCATGATGACACCTGGTTTATGTATATAAACCAGGCAAGCACTCTACCCTGGCCAACCATCACTGTTTTTTGGAGGGAGGGAGCTGTTTTCTTTTTCTCTTTCTTTGTTTTCCTCCCTCCCTTCCTTCTTTCCTTCCTTCCTCCCTTCCTTCTTTCCTTTCTTCTTCCTTCCCTCCCTCCTTTCTCCCCTCTCTCCCTCTCTCCTTTCTTCCTTCCCTCCCTCCCTCCTTCCTACCCTCCCTCCCTCCCTCCCTTTCTCCTTCCCTTCCTCCCTCCCTCTTTCCCTTTCTTGACTCAGTACTGAGACCCCAACATTACTGTTTTTAAATATTTTTTGCCCCCCCCCCTTTTCAAGACAGAGTGTCTCTGTGTAACAGCCCTGTCTGTCCTGGAACTTGATTTGTAGGCCAGATTAGCCTTGAACTCACAAAGATCCAACTGCCCCTGCCTCCTGAGTGTTAGGATAAAAGGTTTGTGCCACCACCAATGGCTAATTTGTCTTTCTAAAGATAGTATCTCATGAGCCCAGATCACCTTAAACGCATGGCCAATGATGACTTTGAACCCCTGGTCTACCTGCCTCTAACTCCTAAGTACTAAGACTATAGGTGAGCACCACCCCAGCCTTATCTAGGTTTTTGAACTTTATAAAAGAGGAATTACACAGCATGTACTCTTTGGAGACTAATTGCTTGGCTCAAGATTATATATTTGAGTCATCCAGGTTGTGTGTTGGTGGGGTGCCTCTTGTTGTATAGTATTCTATGGCATGACTACTCCGGTTTATCTGTTCTTCTGCTGATAGGTTTCTGGCTCCATGAGTTGTAGCACTATAACCCCCCTCTTTTTGTTTGTTTTTTGAGGCGGGTTTTCTCTGTGTAGCTTGGCTGTCCTAGAACTAGCTTTGTAGATCAGGCCCACCTCAAACTCACAGAGATCTGTCTTCTTCTACTATGAATATTCTCAAACATCTTTTAAAAAATAATTTTTATTGCATTATTTGCTTATTTTGTGGGTGGTGGTGGTGCACATGTGTGAAGGTCAGAGAACAACTCTTTGGAGCCAGTTCTCTCCTTCTACCTTTACATAGGTCCTGGGGTTAAATTCAGGTTCAGACTCAGCAGCAAGCTGCTCTATCTGCTGAGCCATCTTGCTGGCCCCTTGTATATCCTGTGGTATCTTGTTCCCTTCTGTGTGCTATATGCCTGAGAATGAAGTTGGTAGGTCATGGTAAAACCATGAATCATGGTTTTCTGAAGTGGAGACACAAACATGATATGAGAATTCAGGTTGCTACTGGCCTTTCTCAATGCTGTGACTCTTGTTTTGTTTTTGTGGTGCTAGGATTGAACCCAGGACCTTGCCTATGCTTGGCAAGCACTCTACCACTGTACTACCCCCCTAATGCTGCATTGTAACCATGTGGATGAATGCTCTTCTCTGCTTATAGTAATATCTCTGTGTTAGTCAGGGTTTCTATTCCTGCACAAACATCATGACCAAGAAGCAAGTTGGGGAGGAAAGGGTTTATTCAGCTTACTTCCACATTGCTGTTGATCACCAAAGGAAGTCAGGACTGGAACTCAAGCAGGTCAGGAAGCAGGAGCTGATGCAGAGGCCACGGAGGAATGCTGCTTACTGGCTTGCTTCCCCTGGCTTGCTCAGCTTGCTTTCTTATAGAACCCAGGACCACCAGCCCAGGGATGGCACCACCCACAGTGGGCTGGGCCTTCTCACCCTTGATCACTAATTGAGAAAAACGCCTTACAGCTGGATCTCACAGAGGCATTGCCTCAAGGGAGGCGCAAAACCAGCCAGTTCAATCTCCCTGACAACTAGTAAGACTTAGCACGTCTGCAGTGTGCTTTCTGGCCATTTGGGTATCATTTTCTGGGTATTTCTTGTTCTAGCTGTTTATCAATTGATAGAACTGTTCCAGACATTAAAAGCCATTTTCTGCGCAGCTGGCTTGTCCTACCCAAGATGGCTCCCACTTGCTGGTGGCTTCAGCCCTCTCTTTCCCATCCCCTTCCCACAGTCTCAAAACTACTGCTGAATCTAAGAAGCGATGAATATCCACGTTGGGAAGGATGACCAAACTAATCCAAAACAGACACACATTGGAAGGGCCCCTGGATCCTCCACCTCTCTGGCACTGGGTGTAACTAGAAAGGCTTTTAATTGGGGGTTTGGGGTGTGGGGGTTGGGTGTTAAATGCTTTCATTTTTCATTTCCTCATCACTGAAGTTGAATATCTTTCTTTGTAGGTATAATTTCAATGTATTCACGTGAATCATCTTTCATTAGGCAGATATCTTTTCCTACTTCTGTTTTCCATTAAGAATTCAATTTCGGGGGCTGGAGAGATGGCTCAGGGGTTAAGAGCACTGATCTCTCTTCCAAAGTTCATGAGTTCAAATCCCAGCAATCACATAGTGGCTCATATCTGTAATGTTTTTTGGGGTTTTGTTTGTTTGTTTGTTTTTGGTTTTGGTTTTTCGAGACAGGGTTTCTCTGTGTAGCCCTGGCTGTCCTGGTACTCACTCTGTAATCCAGGCTGTCCTCGAACTCAGAAATCTGCCTGCCTCTGCCTCCCAAGCGCTAGGATTAAAGGCGTGTGCCACCACCACCTGGCTGTAATGAGATCCGATGCCCTTTTCTAGGGTGTCTGAAGACAGCTATAATGTACTTACATATAATAAATAAATAAATCTTAAAAGAAAAAAGAATTCAATTTCAGTAGAGTGGTGATGGTACATGCCTTTAGTCCCAGCTCTTGGGAGACAGAGGCAGGAGGATCTCTGTAAGTTTCAGGCCAGCCTGGTCTACAGAGTGAGTTCCTGCCAGCCCAGACTACACAGAGAGAACTGTCTCAAAAAATAAAAATAAATTAAATTTTTATCAGGTGTCGGTGTGCACACCTGTAATCCTAGTACTTGGAAGGCAGAAGCAGGCAGATTTTTGTGACTTTGAGGCCAGTCTGGACAGCTGAGTTCCAGGACAACCATGGCTATACAGAAAAACACTGTCTTAGAAAAACAAACAAACAAGAACCAACCAACCAAACAAATAAAAGAATTAAAGACCCAGGGGAAGCTCCACTCCCAGGTGCTCTAATATGCCCAGGATCAGAGATGAGGAGGACAAGTATTATCCCAAGATGTTGATCTGTCCCAATACTGGGAGTAACTGGGACCAGGGGGACCAGGCACACAGGAACTCTGCCAGCCCAGTGGCTCGGGTTGCTTCCGGTCTGTCTGGGCCGGCCGGTGCCCTGAGCAGACATTGGATGCAAACTCTGCAGCCAGTCCCAAAACACCCAGAGGAAGCTCCACTCCTAGGTACTCCCCAGGGTCACAGGATCCCAGAATCACAGGATCACAGAGACAGCTTGACTCTGAGGAGTTCTGACACAACCAGGATCACAGGAAAGACAGGCTTCAGTTAGATTTAGCAAGGGCAGGTAACACTAGAGATAACCAGATGATGTGGGGCAAGCGTAAGAATATAAGCAACACAAACCAAGGTTCCTTGGCATCATCAGAACCCAATACTCCCACGATAGCAAATTCTGGACACACCATTACACCAGAAAAACAAGATTCAGATATAAAATCACTTTTCATGGTAATGATACAGGACTTTAAGAAGGACATAAATAGCACCCTCAAAGAAATACAGGAGAACACAGGTAAACAGCTAGAAGCCCTTCAAGAGGAAATACAAAAGTCCCTTAAAGAACTACAGGAAAACACAAACAGGTGAAGGAAATGAGCAAAACCATCCAGAATCTAAAAATGGAAATAGAAACAATAAAGAAATCAGAAAGAGAGACAACCCTGATGATACAAAACCTAGGAAAGAAATCAGGAGTCATAGATGCAAGCATCACCAACAGAATACAAGAGATAGAAGAGAGAATCTCAGGGGCTGAAGATACCATAGAAAACATCGACACAACAGTCAAAGAAAATGCAAAAAAGCAAAAAGCTCCTAACCCAGAACATCCAGGAAATCCAGGATGCAATGAGAAGACCAAGCCTAAGGATAGTAGGTATAGAAGAGAGTGAAGACTCCTAATGTAATGGGCCAGTAAATACCTTCAACAAAATTATAGAAGAAAACTTCCCTAACCTAAAGAAAGAGATGCCCATGAACA
This sequence comes from Mastomys coucha, assembly GCF_008632895.1. NCBI lineage: Eukaryota > Metazoa > Chordata > Mammalia > Rodentia > Muridae > Mastomys > Mastomys coucha. The sequence goes on from NW_022196904.1 coordinate 88,123,228, forward strand.
TACAAGAAGCCTACAGAACTCCAAATAGACTGGACCAGAAAAGAAATTCCTCCTGTCACATAATAATCAAAACACCAAATGCACTAAACAAAGTAAGAATTTTAAAAGCAGTAAGAGAAAAAGGTCAAGCAACATACAAAGGCAGGCCTATCAGAATTACACCAGACTTCTCA
>NW_022196904.1:88123410-88123916 GCF_008632895.1 Mastomys coucha
ATAATAGATGGAAAACATCAACATAAGGAGCAAAACCACACCCCAGAAGAAGCACGAAAGTAATCTTTCAATAAATCCACACAAACCTAATTCCACCTCTTACAACAAAAACAACAGGAAGTAACAATTACTTTTTCTTAATATCTTAATATGAAAATTAATATTACCAACATATCCTAATTGATTGAAATCCAAAAACATGAGGAATTAGAAATTCGTTGTCATCCAATGGTCCCTCTAATTTGGTAATTGGAGAAATAGGTCCAATATTATACAATCCATATATACTTTCAGCTTGTTTATTCGTGACAATGTATTACTGTGTACAACATAATGTTTGGAGATCTTGCTTCTCCTATCTCAGCCTCTCTGTTAGTAGTATTGTTTATTTCATGTTTTTACACTATACTAAGGTTTTCAGAGCAGCTTACATATTTTAAAAGTATTTATATACCCAAAAGTAATGTAGACAATTAAATTGGGAAGGGGCTTGTAAGAGAACAACA
>NW_022196904.1:88124904-88130918 GCF_008632895.1 Mastomys coucha
AGAAATCCGCCTGCCTCTGCCTCCCAAGTGCTGGGATTAAAGGCGTGCGCCACCACCGCCCGGCCGGACTGAGTTTTAAATGCAGAATTAAGGTTCCATTTTTTTTTCCTCACTTAAAACCATCAAAGTCCAGCATTTCTTAGTCCTTTATCACAACTTTCTATTCCCCAACTAGAGCAGCATCCCCCCCACCTTCCCTTGACTGTGAAATCCCCAGGCTGAGAAACCTAAGAAGTTGGAGGGTGTTGGCAGAGAGGAAATTGGAAGAGGGAAATGAGCCTTCGGCAATGAGAGCTGCTCCCTCTGGTGGTTGTGATGGGAAGCTGCAGTCAGAAGGCCTGAGCTGAGGTTTGAGGTTGGATGTGGGCTGATGGACTGGTTCTGAAATGCTAGCTTTGGCTGGAGATGAGCAGTCTGTTCTTCTCTACGCACTGTCAGGATGGAAGATCCTGAGCCTCTGCCCTGAGTGTCAGGTACTGTGAGGATGAGACGGCACCTCATCTTCAAAGCAAGCTCAGCTTACAGAAGTAATGGCACCCTCCTCTGCCTTTTGTTGTTGTAATGAGATCATTGTGAACCCACCTAGGCCCTGACATTTTCTCTTTTCCTCACGCAGGTGACCTTTCTCCAGATATGGATGACGACTCAGAAGTTCACTGTTGCAGACAGCTGCCGTGTTCTTTACTTGACAATATATGGTGTTTCAGCCAGCCTGGCCAATATGAACTCCACACTCTCTCCACAGGAATCTCTAACTCAGGGACCTCTGCCCACCTCTCAGTGGGAGATGTTCTCTGAATGAGGAAATGTGAAGCTGAGGCTTTCTCTCCCCACTTCAAGCTCTCTGAGAGCCGAAGGAAGTCCTTACTCTTCTGAGCTTCCTTTTCTGCAGGCAGGACAGTGAATGCGGCAGGGTGGCCCATACAGCAGTGTCCACACTACAGAGTGGGGCGCTGTTATCTCAGAAAGCACCCCACTCTGTGTTATCTGTGATGAGCTAAGTTTAAAGTTGGAGTGCACAGCATGGTAGGGGCTCTGAGCCATCTATCTGTAAAGAGACCATGGCGCTACCCAATTGTGTTTGCCTACCTGTCAGAACATAACCAATGGGTCCAAGCACAGCAGCTAGAGGAAACACTGGAGACTGGCTGTTGAGTCTCAGGGTTGAATGCAGTTCTTCCTGTCCTGGTAATGATGTAAATGCTGGGCATATATGGAAGGATGAACATCCCGACCCCTACCCAAGGGGTTAATCCATATCTTAACTTCCTGAACCGTAAACAATGCCTTATATGTGGCAAGGGGAATGTGGCAGGCATGACTAAAGGAAAGAGTCTGACATCACCTCACGTGACCCTACAGTTGGTTGTATGATGTTGTCACAGAGATCCTTGTAAGAAGGCAGTGGAGGGCCAGGGGCACAACAGAAGACAGTTACATGGTGATGGAAGAGAGGCGCTTGGGAAGATGCTCATTGAACACAAGGAAGGGACCACACAGGAAACAGAACAAGGCAAGATGGTAGGCTCTCTCACAGAGCATCCAGCAGAACACACCCTCCCCCTTTGCTGACACATATTTAAGCTGGGTGTGGCACTGTCTTCTCGTTGCTATGACAGAATACCTAAACAAAAGAAACTTTGACATGGAAGGCTTTATGTTGACTCGGGCTTAGGGGTACAGCCCACCATGGGAGAGGGGAAGGGGCAAGAGGTGGGAATGCCAGGCAGCTGGCCACATTAAGCCCACAGTCAGGAAACAGAGCCATGCCTACTGGCTTCTGCTCAGCAACTTTTCTGCTTTGAAAGTGGCCTACAGTCTCAATGCCACCTACGTTCTTGTGAGGCTTGCTTCTCAGGGAAACCTCTGGAAATGCTTCACAGACACACCCAGAGGTGTCTTTCCCAGTCGATTCTAAATCCAGTCACGTTCACAGTCAAAACTACTTACCACGACACTGACTTCCCGACTTGTGGCCTCCATAAGTATCGACCTCTGTTGTTTGAGGGTACCTTGTCCTAGCAGCCCAGGGTTACAGCCCTCCTCAGGCCCCACTAGGGCTCAGTTCCCCAGTATTTTTCTCTTCCATTCCCACAGCAACACCCTCAGCTAGCAGCCTGCTGTCCCATTTGTTTATTTTTGTTCTGTCCTGTTTTGTTTTCTTGAGACCGTGTCTCACTATGTGGCTCCAGCTGGCCTGGAACTCACTTTATAGATCAAGCTGGCTTTGAACTCACAGAGGTACACCTTTCGCTGCTTTCCGAGTGCTGGGATTAAAGGCGTGCATCATGTCCTAGCCCACCCTTGAGAACCAAACATCACTTCCTTCTGGAGCCTGCTGCAAAGAGCTGTGGGTAGGAGGGGAAAGGCATGACTTTTAAAGTGGGGAGCTCCTCCCACCTCCATGGACCTGACCCCCTACCATGGGCAGGAGCATCTGCAGAGGTTTGGCTGGTGGAATAAGTGAGTGATGCACACAGTGGCATGGGCATGTGCCCTCTAGGCCTCCAGTGGAAGGAATTCTGCTCGACCTGATGCCCTCCTGAACCTGGGGCTTCAATCTTTAATACCAAAGTGTCACTGTGAGTCTTGGGCAGGTTTCCTCAGATACCTCACAAAGCCCCCAAGCCTTCAATGCCCCAAGTGGACATTTTCTGGTTTTGTCTGTTTTCTGGCTCTGGGTGGTCCCACTACTCTCCTGCCCCGCAATACAGGACTTGGAACAGGGCACACGAACTCTTCCTCCTTCTCTACCTCAGTCCATTCTTTCTTAGGGTGTGTATGTGTTCATACCTGCACCTGTGTATGCACCATAGTGGAGGTCAGAGGTCATCTCTGTCTCACCAGCACTGGAGTTACAGATGCACACTGCTGTGCCCAATTTTGTATGTGAGGCCAGGGATCTGAACTCAGGTAATTGTGCTTACTCAGCAAACATTCCAGTCACCTCAGCAAGCATGCTCTCAGCCTCCGCTTCCAGTCCTTTAGAAAGCAGTTGGTTCTACCAGGTATGGCTCTCTTCCTCCTTCAGCCACATCCCATACTGCCATCCACCTGACCACTTCTTTACTGGCCTCATTCATCTCTATTCTCCTGACCTCCAGGTCCCATCCATCCCCTCCTCCACAGAGCAGAATCATTGGTGTTTCGGGAACCTATTTCTAACCTTGTTCCTCTCTTGCTCAGGCAGAGAAAGGCACAGGCAGGATTCATTCAGCCCTTGCCGCTCCTCACCTTCAGACATCATCCACGTTTCCCAAGAGACCACAGCGACTGACAGCAATGGCCCCAGTGCCACCTGCCAGCACAGTTGTGACACTCAGTTCCATTTCCCTCTGTAGCCACTGCTGTGACCTGAAGAGACACTGCTCTGCCAGGCCAGGAGCGTTCCCGTAAGGCCTTCTGAGGCTTGAGATCCACCCTTATCATGGTGAGAGTTATAAGTGGCTCCTGCATTAAACAGTATTTACTGCCGTAAGCATTTTAAAAGGATTTTTATTATCTTCAGTTTGGGAAAGCATACATTACTTATTCTTTTTCTGAAACTTGAACTTGTATTGATAATAACGGAGGTGAAGCTGACCTGGATCCCTTTGACTAGCTGGCATAAAACCGCACTTGTAGAGGCCGGAGAGATGGCTCAAAGGTTCACAGCATTTGCTGTTTTTGCAGAGGACTTAGGTTCAGTGTCCAGCACCCATGTGATGGCTCACAGCTTCTATAACTCCAATTCGAGGGTTTACTGTTCTCTTCTGGCCTCTGAGGACACTAGGCCCTCATATGGTACACACACACACACACACACACACACACACACACACACACATACACAAGCACTCATATATACATGAAATAAAAGTAAATAATCTTTTAAAAATAATTTATTTGTTTTTATTTTACGTGCATTAGTGTTTTGCCTACATGTATGTTTGTGTGAAGGTATTTGGACCCTTAGAACCAGAGCTACAGACAGTTGTGATCTGCCATGGAGGTGCTGGGAATTGAATTGGATCCTCTGGAAGAACAGCCAGTACTCTTATCTGCTGAACCGTATCTCTAGGCCATGTAGCACAAGCCTTTAATCCCAGCACTTGAGAGGCAGAGGCAAATGATCTTTTTGAGTTCCAGGCCAACCTGGTCTACAGAGCCAGTTCTAGGACAACCTACATAACAAAACTGGAAAGAAAAAAAAACCTAAATAAATAAATAGTATAAACTCTGTATTTATAGACATTTATTTAAAATTTTTTTGATGTATATGTATATATTATGATATGTGTTTACATGTTTGTATGTGTAAATACCAGAGGTCACTGTTGAGTATTTTTTGTTGCTATTGTTTGTGTGTGTGTGTGTGTGTGTGTGTGTGTGTGTGTGTGTTTGAGGCAGGATTTCTCTGTGTAGCCCTGGCTGTCCTGGAACTCACTCTGTAGACCAGGCTGGCCTCAAACTCAGAAATCCGCCTGCCTCTGCCTCCCAAGTGCTGGGATTAAAGACATGCACCATCACTGCCCAGCTGAAAGCTTATCTTTTAAATAGAAAAAAATAATAATCTGAACACTCATTATGAAATAGTCTATGTCAGCAACCCAGTCAGATGGCTTTCCACTTACAGGAAGTGGATGGCTGAGGTCCAGTTTCTATTCCAACTGTAGTCATTCTGCAAAAGAAGGCAGCACAAACTTGGCCCAGGCTCTGTCCCCCATTTTTTATGTGCTGCTCACGTAACTATAGACAATGCTTCCTTGCTTGACAAACAAAGAACAGGATCTCTAAAGAATGTTCCAGCCGGGCAGTGGTGGTGCACACCTTTAATCCTAGCACTTGGGAGGCAGAGGCAGGCATAGTTCTGAGTTCGAGGCCAGCCTGGTCTACAGATTGAGTTCCAGGACAGCCATGGCTACACAGAGAAACCTTGTCTCGAAAAACCAAAAAGAATGTTCCAGATAACATCCTCGTGAGCAGTTTTTCCACCATATCACATCACCCTCTACCATCGCTACTACCAGCACCATGACATCATCTCCATCATCACCATCAGCAGCATCACCAATGCCCTCATCAATACTATCACTATCAGCATCCTACCACCGTCACCACCACCACCATCATTATCAACAACAGCTTTACCACCACCAGGACCACCATGTCCATCACCATCTCTAACCACCAAAATTATTCCCATCACTACTACCATCCCTACCTACCACTGTCACCTCCATAATCACCACCATCACCATCACCACCACTACCACATTTCTATAATCACCATCACCACCACCCCACCCCAGCACCATTACCACCACACCCATTAAAGCAGGCGTGTGAAGAAATGCATTAATCAGAGTACAAGGGTAACTCTCAGATCTGCTGGCTTTCCTCTCCATTTCCCTCCATTCTGTCCTCAAGGACCACTGGGACTTCTCATGGAGCCTCTCTGCTGTCCTTAAGCTTGCTCAGACCTGAAATCTGTCCCAGCCCACTCCTTCCTGTCTTTCTCCAACAATGGTGCCGATTTTCCCTCAGGTTGTCCCCTTTACTCATCTTCTGGTTGATTTGTTGGATGAACTTTTTTTTTCTATCTGCCTTTTGATAAATGTAAGTGTAGGGTGGGAATATGGTAAAAAGACAGGCAGGACCCCAGGGAACTCAGAGTGATCAGCAGCTAACGGTAGCCAGTAGAAAGTGATATAGAGTAAGTAGGTTTTTGTTTTGACTAGGTTTTATTTATTTTGTCTTTGAGACAGGGTTTTTCTGTGTGGCCCTGATTGTCCTGGAACTCACTCTGTAACCAGGCTGGCCTTGAACTCGGAGATCCACTTACCTCTGCCTCCCAAGTGCTGGGATTAAAGTCAGGCACAACCAGCCACTGGCCAGCAAACAGGTTTTTTAAGTGAGTAAAATGATTTTAAACTAGAATGAACTACAGGTTAAGAAACCAGAGTGATGCCGGGCAGTGGTGGAGCACGCCTTTAATCCTAGCACTTGGGAGGCAGAGGCAGGCAGATTTCTGA
>NW_022196904.1:88130928-88134741 GCF_008632895.1 Mastomys coucha
AAAAAAAAAAAAAAGAAAGAAACCAGAGTGACATAAAAGGACCAAGGGACCTCACATTGGATTCTGTCCTACATCAGAAGAAGTGCTTCAGCAGCAGACAGGCAAGAGGGCACCCAGAGCACAGCCAACGGCAGGAGACTGAGGGAGAGCAGGATGCTCACGCCCTAGCAGGCTCATGGAGCATGTTGGAAGCTGAGGTTGGGAGCCTAGAAGGGAATGACATGGTTCCCGGGGGCAGGTACACAAAGATCCCTGGGGTGCAGGGGAGTTACAAGTGAGTCATGCCAGGTGACCAGGAAAAGTGGCCATGGAACTCCATGTGCCCTGTCACAGAGCATGGGGGGATAAGGCAGTGTCACGTTTCTCAGAAAGCCATACCTGCCAAAAAGCCCAGCAAAAGGAAAATGATAGGTCTAAGTCACTCATGAATGTAATACAATGATTCTTAACTTTTTGTAGAGGAACTCTAAAGCACATTTAAAAGAACAACACATCACCGCCGAACTGGCGTTCTATCAAAAAAGCAAGCGCGGCTGAGTAGGAATGACTGTTGTTATAATTAAATATGTTGACAAATCAAAGTGGGAAAGATACAGTTGTCTATAAAGAGACTGGAAAAGCATTTTCGTAAGTTCATCATCTCCTCATGATTTTTTTTTACAAGACCTTCTGAGGCAAATAGAAGTTGATGGAGAGTTTCTAAATATTTTATGTCAAAATTCACCATGATGCTTAATGGAAAGTTACTGGAACATTCTTATTAATGCCCAGGGAAATAATTCTAGAGATACAGTAAGGGTGACTGGGTAAGAGGAAGACATAAGAAGTTTAAAAGTGAGAAAGGAGGAAATTATCGCTTATGTAAACAGTAAATTCAAAGCAAGTTACATCTTATGAACAGTAGGGAGTTTTGAATGGTTTCTGAGAAGAGAGTGATCTGTGAAAAAAGTTTGAAAATCATGTTGCTTATTGTATAGTTACTTTCTTCATTGCTGTGACAAAATACCTGATAACAAGCAACTTACAGACAAAGAAGGCTGGGCTGGAGACATGGCTAAGTGGCTGAGCCCGTGCAAGCTTTGGTTCTCAGAACCCATGTGAGACAACACCAGCTCCAGGGGGATCTGACGCCTCCAGTGACCTGCACTCATGTGCATACACACACGTGCATAGACACATACATAGACACACACACACACACACACACACACACACACATACATACAATTAACAATAAAACTAAATCTGTTTCTGGAAGAGATGAAGGGTTTTATTTTGGCTCATGCTTTGAGGATACAATCCATCATAGCAGGGAAAACATGGTAGCTGGTCACCGGGGTTCAACTCAGTATCTATCTTTCCTTTATTAACTAAAAGAAGAGGAAACACTTGTTTTATTTTTATATATGCATGTGCCACATGATTCAGGCGCCTTGGGGGGCCAGAAGAGGGTGTTGGATTCCGTGGAGCTGGGGTAACAGGTGCTTGTGAACCGCCTGGTGTGAGTACTGAGGACAGAACTCAGGTCTTCTGAAAGAGCTGCAAGCATTCGTAACCAATGATCCTTGTCTCCAGCCTCCTCCTTTTCTTTTGTGAGATAGGGTCTAGCCTGGAACTCACTATGTAGACCAAGCTAATCTTGAACACACTGTGCGTCCACTTGCCTGGGCCTCCTGAGAGATGGGATAAAAGGCACGAGGCAACAGACTGGACTTTCTTTTCTCTGTCCAAACCATGGAGATGGTGTTGTCCACATTCAGGGTTTGTCTTCCCTCCTCAGTGAAACCTCTCCGAGTGTGTCTGAAACAGACACACCGTTTAAAGTACATCCTTTCAAGCAAGCCACAGGAAGATGTCCTCTTCACAAACTATAGGGAATGCACAGTAAAACCTGCAATAGACTGTAGGTTGAGTCTTGAATGTCTTTTACCAAGACATGTGCTTGATGTTTTAGTTCCTGATTATGGCTCTGTTGGGAGCTGGCGGAACTTTTGGAAGATGGGGCTTTCTGCGAAGAAGTTAAGATATTAGGGGCATGCTCCGGGAACTTTGGAACCTCCTTGTCTTTGCTTACAACTGCCCCAAAGCGAGCAATCTTCTGCCATCATGGCCTCCCTAGCACATTGTGCTGCCTCACAACAATCCTAAAGGCAAGTGTGGAGTGTGAAATAAGAACGCCCTTGTAAGCCAGGCGGTGGTGGCGCACACCTTTAATCTCAGCACCAGGGAGGCAGAGGCAAGTGAATTTCTGAGTTCGAGGCCAGCCTGGTCTACAGAGTGAGTTCTAGGACAGCCAGGGTTACACAGAGAAACCTTGTCTCGAAAAAACAAACAAACAAACAAACAGAATGCCCTTGTAGACCAGGCCTGTGAATACTTGGTCCCATTTGGTGGCTCTTTGGGGAAACTTAGAAATGTGGCCTCGCTGGGGGAAGTATGTCACCGGTGTATGGGTCAGTAGGTGGTGTTCCACAGTGTCAAAGGACTTGCCTCTTTGAGTTGTTTCTCTCTGCTTTCTGTTGGCAGTTGGGGATGTGAGCTCTCAGCTGTTCCTGCCACCATGCATGGTGCTTGCTGCCACGCTTCCCCACTGTGATTGTGATCCCTTTCTGAGCCTCCTGTCCCTTTGGAACCCTAACCATAAAGTAAACCCTTTTATAAATTCACTTCCTTAGTCACGGTGTTTTGTCACTGTATAAGCGGTCTTAAGACAACAAGGATACCAAATGACCCTAGACTGAAGCCTGTAACAGTGTGAGCCAAACAAACTTTCCTCTTTATAAAGCAATTGCCTCAGGTATTCTGTCACAGTGACAGAGAGCTGGTGAACATGGTATTATTTATCTATTAGAATGCCCAAAATAGGGCTGGTGAGATGGCTCAGTTGGTAAGAGCACCGACTGCTCTTCTGAAGGTCCTGAGTTCAAATCCCAGCAAACACATGGTGGCTCACAACCACCTGTAATGAGATCTGATGCCCTCTTCTGATGCGTCTGAAGACAGTTACAGTGTACTTATTAATAATAATAAATAAATCTTTGGGCCTGAGCAAATGGGGCCAAGTGGGCCCAAGCAGGGCCAACTGGAGTCAGCAGAGGTTCTAAAGTCAATTCCCAACAACCAGATGAAGGTTCACAACTTTCTATACAGCTACAGTGTGTACTCATATACATAAAATAAATAAATAAATCTTAAAAAAAGAAAAGAAAGCCCAAATAAAAATCCTGGAGATTTTCAAGGATCTAAAGAAGCTGGATCTGTCATTCATTGCTGATGGGAGGATAAAACAGTAGAGGCACTTTGGAAATCAGTCTGGCTATTTCTTTAAAAATTAGACATGTATACTATAGAACCCATATAGAACTATAGAACCTATGCTCCTGGGAAACAGAAATTAATAGGATACTTGGAAATAAACATTCACAAAAGCATAATATTTTAATATTCCCAAACTAGAAACAATTCAAATGTCCTTTCACAAAACAGAACACAGCGTATCTAGACAATGGAGACCTGTGAGGCAGTTCATGAAACTTTTCATTAGAATTGTCAAGAATTGGTCAGACTGACTCCAAAATTAATATGGATCAAGAAAGGGCAGGTTGCACTGCCCAAGGGCCACACAGGGACTTGCTTGCTTTGTTCAGTGTTGTGTCAAACAGTGTGGGATGAGACCTGGTACTTAGTAAGAACTCAGAAATATCTGTGAAAAGATAAATAACAATACAGAAAATAAGGAGGAGGGGCAGCAGGGGAAGGAGGAGGAGCAGCAGGGGAAGGAGGAGGAGCAGGAGGGGAAGGAGGAGGAGCAGC
>NW_022196904.1:88137428-88153922 GCF_008632895.1 Mastomys coucha
GGAGGGGAAGGAGGAGGAGCAGGAGGGGAAGGAGGAGGAGCAGCAGGGGAAGGAGGAGGAGCAGGAGGAGAAGGAGGAGAAGAGGCTTTAGGACCCTCCATCTTTGTATTGTTTGTCCAGGAATAAGAAAACAGACAATTAAGCAGAATGTGCTGTTTCTAGAGAGATCCTCATTAGTACAAACTTACTGTATGCTAGAGGAGGCATTGTCTGTCAGGGAGGAACAGTCTTACTGATCAAAGAAAACTCTGTCTCTGTCTCTCTGTCTCTGTCTCTCTGTCTCTGTCTCTCTCTCTCTGACACAGTCTCACTATGTAGCTGGCCTTGAACTCACAGTGATCTGCCTGCCTCTGGTTTCTGAGTGTTGCAATTAAAGGCTTCTGCCACTATATGCTTAAAGGCCATTTAAAGAAACATGAAGGACTTAAAGCCATGGCTGTCTCCAGTAGGGTTTGTACTCAGCTACAAGCCACAGGAAGCTGACCTACCAAAAATGTGTTTATTTTTCTCATAAAAAAATTCTAAAACAGAAAAAAAGAAGAAAAGGCTAGAAAGTAAAGGCACGCAGAATCCCAGAAGGCCAGTGCACCCACCAGCAGGTGCAGGCTCCTCCTGTTTGCACCTCCACAATCCTTAGTTGCAACTTCTGTTCTCAAGCTTGTTGCCTCATGCAGACAAACAGGGATCTGTCTCTAGTTCATGTCCAGTTTTCACAAATGAAGAAGGCAGAGGGAAGGAGGGAGGGAAGAAGAGAAGGAGAAAAGGAGGGAGGGAGGAAAAATACCTGAATCAGAAAGCCCATATTTTCTCAGAAACGCCTCAGGGTCTGCTACTTATTCCTCATTGGAAAACCCCATGTCACGTGTCTACCTTTGGCTCTAAGGGAAGTCTAGAAAGGAAAGAGCACAGCATGAACTGAAATAACCCAGGAGCAGGGCCAGGTCCTCTAGGCAAGGGTGGGGTTCTGCTATATGACTTCACATCACAGGCAAAGCAGAAAATTCTGAAATGAGTCACTTAAGAGAGAGGCTAAAGAGATGGTTCAGAGCTAACAGCACATACTGCCTTTGCAGTGGGCTCCAGCAGTTCCCAGCCCCCATGTTGGGCAGCTCACAAGGACCTGTAAAGCTAGCTCCAGGAGACTAATGCCCTCTGCTGGGCTCTCTGTGTTCCTGCATCCATGTACACACACACACACACACACACACACACACACACACACACACACCATACACACACACACACACACACACACACACACACCTTCTTTTTCCTTTCCTTTCTTTTCCTTTTTTCTTTTTAAATGTCTTTAATCTCAGCACTTAGGAGGCAGAGCACAGGAGGGTTTCTGTGAGTTGGCGGCAGCTTGGTCTACATAGTGAGTTCCAGGACAGCCAGGGCAGAAAAAAAAAAGTAACTATATAAAACTTATGAGAACATCAGGAAAGGGACAGGTCCTCAAAGAGCCACTTGTTATAGCTCAAGAGATGGATCATTGGAGAGTAGCACTTGCTGCTCTTACAGAGAACCCAGGCTTAGTTCCTCGTATCTATATGATGGCTCACAACCGTTTGTGACTTCAGTTCCAGGGGAAGCCATGATACATGTACATACATGCAGGCAAAACACTCATACACATGAAATAAGTAACTCTTACATTTTTTAGTTCACCTGTCTCCACCCCCAGTACTGGGGTAAGAGACACACTCAGCTATGCCAACTTTTATGTAAGTTCTAGGGGCCTGAATTCTAATCTCCATCTTGATCCAGCAAGCACTTTACCCCTTCAGCCATCTCCTTAGCCTTAAGAAAGCTTCTTAAGGGATGATATCACTCAGAAGAAAATGATGAACACACATTTACTATAGAGTCATGTTTATTTAATAAATGCACACAAGCATGCATTTATGCCTCCTTCCACCTGCTGGCAACATTGGAGGAAGGCAGGCAAGGAGTATGTTTAGGACAGAATTTAAGATGTATCTGGGCCATTTTATTGAAGGATATCTCAGATCTACCCCTAAGGATTCCCACTTAGGAAATCTGGACAATATAAGCCTCAAAATAAAAGGGGAAAGTATGGGTTAATACCACCAGAAAAATATTCATGAATCTGACAGTATATAAATAAACAGGCCACCTACTAAGTGTAGAAAGAATAATGGAGTCAGAGAACTCATCGTTTGACAAACATTATCATAGTAAGTGTCCTGGGCAAGAGACACCAACAGTTGGTAAAATTAACAGAAGATAATCCCTTGGGTAACAAACCAGTTGCAGAGTGACAGGTGATCTTGCTTAGTGTAATGTTTGAACTGGATAATGAATGACAGAGCACTTCGAAATCTGAGGACTTTATAATTGTTTTAAAAATATGTCTTCGCAATGACCTCATGTTGTGGAAAGGAGATTCTTCTTTCAGTTCATCAAGAAGAAGACATGTTTACTGTGTATCTTAGCCTGTTTGGGTTCTGTGACAGAACACATAGATCCCCAGCTGAATCAACATGTGCTCATTACTCACAGTTCCAGGGCCTGGCAAGTACAACATCAAAGCTCTGATACAAGTGGTGTCTGGTGAGGACCCATTTCCTGCTATGCAGATGCTGAAACATGTGACTCCAGCCTCTTCCTCTTCTTATAATGGCATGTGTCTGAAGTTGGATGTGGTGGCATCCTCATGACTCCATCCGTATTTCTCCTAAAGATAGCCCCTTTCGTTAGTGTTTTAATATAGATGTTTGGTGGACACATACATCTAGTCTATGATAGCCTCTAGCAACAACCAGTGGAGAGGGAGAAAGGGGGGGAGAGTGAGAGAGAAAGAGAGGGAAAGGAAGAGAGGGAGAGAGAGAAAGAGAGCAGGAAGAGAGAGGAGAGAGAAAGGAGAGAGGAAAAAGAGAGAGAAGAGAAAGGAGAGAAAGAGAGAAAAGAGAGAAAAGAGAGAACATACATATGCGAGTCCATGATTTCTAGCTTCTTAGCTTCTTATATTTGATCTAATTTTCATTTATTTTATGATTCTAGAACTCTGTTATTTCATAACTTTGAAATTCTAGGACTCCAAATAAATATTTTTGATCTTAAAATATTAACATTATTTTATTCTGGTCCCAGAATTCAAAGATGCCATTATCTTGCTTTCTTTCATCCATACTTCCGATCTCATGGCAACCACAGCAGAAGTCCTATAAGTCCTCCAAGGACTCTATAGCTTCAACACTGAAGTCTGTGACTGTGTCCCATAATCCCCTGCTGCAGAAGGAAAACCCAGCATTTCACGATAAAGCATGAAGCAGAGTGGGCACTTTTGATATATTGGAGAAGGCCTAACTTCCAGGATGTTTTAAGAATTGATTGTTGGGTATCAAATATGATCATGCTTTTAAGATGACTCATGATCTTCCACATTAATCTGTGGTGTGTGGAATTATATCTACATATTACTGGCTATTAAACCAGAGCTTGCTCCTAACATAAACCCTACTAAATATCAGATTTCTTTCTCTCTCTCTCTCTCTCTCTCTCTCTCTCTCTCTCTCTCTCTCTGTCTATCTATCATAAGTGTGTATGTATGTGGCTGGACATGCCATCACATGCACATATGTAAAGGTGGGAGGACAATCCCTTGAACAGATCCCTTACCAACAAAGTTGTACCTGGTCAAAGTGGCATAAGAAAAAAAATGCTCAATGTAGTATGTTGCTAGAGACTCGCAAATTAAACAACAACAACAAAAAATGTAACCAAAACACAGACAGCACCAAACACCAGCAAGGGGTGGAGAGACAGGAGCTCTCACTAGTTACTACTGAGAACTCAAAACTGGTACAACCATTGTGGAGGACAGTTTGCTTTGCTACAAAACTAGCCATCCTTTGACCATGTGATCACAATCCTGCTCCTTGATAAATACCCAAAGGATTCCAAAGTTTATGTCAGTACAAAAACTTAGTTAGAAGCTTTATTTATAATTCCCCCCCCAAATTGAAGCAACCAGCATGCCATTCAGTAGATGAATGGATAAATAAACTATGCAACATCCATATAAGGTAATATTACAGAAAAAAGAAATGAGATACCGAGCCATGGAAAGATATGAAGGATCCTTAGGGCTTATTCCTAAGTCAGAGATAATCTGAAACACTACTTACTGAGTTTGCCTGTATCAGAAAGGATGGAATCTACCAGAAAGGTGGCAGCACGACCTTGTCTCCTCCTTAAGGGTTAATCCATTGAAACAGGTCAGGAGACTAAGGAGAGGTCCACCCCAGGAAGGCATATTCACCTTACAATAATGCACTCTTCCCTTACAGAATTATGGACTCCTAATGCAGTTCCCTTGCTATGTAAGCATGAGCACCGGAGTTCAAATTCTGCACAGTGAAGCATAAACCAGGGTGTGGTCAGCTGAGCACCTGGGACCTCAGCACTGTGAGGGGGAGAACTGCAGGTGCTTGCTGGCCAGCAAGCCTAGCTTCTGATTCAGTGAGAAACCTTGTCTCAAGGAGAAAAGGCAGAGAACGCTAGAGTAGAATATCCAGCATCCTCCCTTAGACATATACATGCCACAAATAAATTAATTTAATTAAAAGTACACAAACAATAAGGACTTTTAGAAAATGAATTCCCCCTCCCCACGCCCATGAAGTAGCAAGAGATCTCCAAGAAGCAGGCTTCCCAGTGGCTTATCTGGGAGGCTCTGCTTGTGGGACTTTATAGGTTTTCTGAATATTAACAGTTCCTGCTGAAGAAGCCACTTCCATATGCCAGGAGCTGCAGCTAATATTTCTAGTGAATTGTGTCATTTCAGTTTTCAGAATAACTTTGCAAGTTCAGAATAGATACCCTTGCTCAGAGACAAAATTAAGGCTCACAGGTTGCCACGATTTGTCTGTACCTTACAACCGAAAGTACAGAAGCCAGGATCTGAATCTCTGAATATAGACATCAGTCTTCTGCTCTGGGTGCTTCCTCATGAAACCACATCTATGGGCTCTACCATCCCTCCCGAGGGGACTGCAGCCCAGAGACAACCCAAGTCACAAAGAGAATATCAAAGCCAAACCAGGTCCATTAGACTCCAAAATCTGTTCACCTCCAAAGTGGAAAAGGCGGCAGGAACACAACAGAGAATCCCCTCAAGGAAGGTCTTGTCTTTTCCTGGGGAGCTGTCTCTCATCCAACCGCTTACCTCCTCCCTTAGGCCCCTTTCCAGAATCTTCCTTTTTCTTCCTTTCCCCTAGTGTAGCATCTGGGCTGGGGAAGAACCAGTTTTTCTCTGGGAGACTAGACTTACTACTTCCCAGTTGCTTAAAGGTGGAACAGACAGAGTACCGCTGGGCCGGCCTCTTCCAATCTCATACACTCTGGGAAACCCTGTATATATAGGCTTAGGTCAAGAGCCAGCAACACTGAGCGTGAAGTACAGTCTGGTGGCTGACCAATTAACAGCAGCTCCCCCTTTAAAAGTATCTATTTAGGGTCTGAAGAGATAGCTGAGTGATTAAAAACTTGTATTTGTGTTCCAGAGGACCCAAGTCCGGGTCCCAGCATTCACATGGGGATGGGAGCTCATAATTGCCGGTACAGCATCAGGGAAATCTGGAACCTCTGGCCCTCTGGCCTCAGCAAGCACCAGCGCCCATGTGCATATACCCACACAAAAGCACATAATTAAAAGTAAAAGAGATTTTTAAAAGAAGCTAAAACATGTAGTTTGGAACAGATATTTCATGGATGTGGGGCGGTCTTATGCTTAAAAATTAATATTCATTGATTGGGGCTATTTTACGCAAGAGGAGACTCGGTTCTAGGACGTGAAGCTAGCAACTCAAGGACAGCAAGTCCTCAGGAGCTTGGGACTTGAACCTATCAAGGACCCAGTTCTGCTGTTGCCTGGGAACAGAGGAGGGAGGAGCTGCCAGAAAGAAGGGAGGAGGGGACAGGGAGAGGGCAACCTCTCAGCAGCGCGCCCTGACGACAGCAGGTGATTTTTTTTTTTTTCTGCAGCGCGCATACTCTCAGCATCTTTTCTTGATCACCCCACCTCCCTTGCTGAGCCGCAAAAAAGGGTGGGGCCGCCTCTTTGCAGCAGAAGACGACGGCGGCGGCAGCGGCTGCTGCATCAACGGGGGTATAGATACGGCGGAGGCCGTTTTGCTCTCTGCTCTGTCTGGGTTGGAGGTGACCGCTGTCAAGCCTCGCTAGGCGGGCGGCTGAACCAGACGGAAAGGAGATAGAAGCCTGCCTGCGGATCCTGCCCAGCCCTCTCGCTGCGCCATGGCTTAAGCCCACAGACTCTGCCAAGCATCTTCTTGCTCGACCCGAGTCTGCTAGACACCGCAGTCGCAGAGAGAGCGCGCCCAGACGCCCTAGGCCTGGACTCTGGGGACACCGAGCCTCGCTCCTATTCTTCACTCCCCTCAGCAGGTCCTTTGCAGCAGACGTTTGCTGCCGGTAATCGAGGGACTTTTCGGACTTTATCTCAGCGGTACCTCGTCCCCAGGCGCTCTCTGAGGGAGAAGGACGAGGCAAAGGGCTTCTAAGGGGAGGAAGCGGTGGGAACCACATTGGCGGGTCAGGGTTGGGGTTAAAGGGAGGTTGGAGGTTTGATTTAGGACCACAAAAAGGCTTTGCGGCTAACATGGCGTGGCCGTGCATCACAAGGGCCTGCTGCATCGCCCGCTTCTGGAACCAGCTGGACAAGGCGGACATTGCGGTGCCGCTGGTTTTCACCAAGTACTCGGAGGCCACCGACCATCCTGGCGCCCCTCCGCAGCCGCCAGCCCCTCTGCAGCCCGCGTTAGCGCCCCCCTCGCGTGCTGTCGCCATAGAGACGCAGCCAGCCCAGGGAGAGTCGGATGCAGTTGCCCGGGCAACAGGGCCGGCGCCCGGGCCCAGCGGCGACCGCGAGACTGCAGCCGCCCCCGGCCGGAGCGGGCTGGGCTTGGGCGCGGCCTCGGGCTCCACTTCCGGCTCAGGCCCCGCGGACTCGGTGATGCGACAGGACTACCGCGCCTGGAAGGTGCAGCGGCCCGAGCCCAGCTGCCGGCCGCGCAGCGAGTACCAGCCGTCCGACGCGCCCTTCGAGCGCGAGACCCAGTACCAGAAGGACTTCCGCGCCTGGCCGCTGCCCCGCCGCGGGGACCATCCCTGGATTCCCAAGCCGGTGCAAATCCCTGCGACTTCGCAGCCTTCCCCGCCCGTTCTCGGGGTGCCCAAGCGTCGGCCTCCGAGCCAAGAGCGCGGGCCCATGCAACTTTCTGCTGATGCCCGGGACCCGGAGGGTGCTGGAGGAGCCGGGGTGCCGGCGGCGGGAAAGGCGTCCGGTGCAGACCAGCGCGACACACGCAGGAAGGCAGGGCCAGCATGGATGGTGACTCGCACCGAAGGGCACGAGGAGAAGCCTCTGCCCCCGGCCCAGTCTCAGACCCAGGAGGGTGGTCCTGCAGCTGGAAAGGCGTCCGGTGCAGACCAGCGCGACACACGCAGGAAGGCGGGACCCGCGTGGATGGTGACTCGCACGGAAGGGCATGAAGAGACGCCGCTGCCACCCGCCCAGTCCCAGACCCAGGAGGGCGGCCCTGCAGCTGGAAAGGCATCCGGTGCAGATGAGCGCGACACGAGGAGGAAGGCGGGGCCGGCCTGGATGGTGCGTCGCTCCGAGGGGCACGAGCAGACACCCGCTGCCCATGCCCAAGGCACAGGGCCCGAAGGAGGCAAGGGGCGCGCAGTGGCAGATGCTCTCAACAGGCAAATCCGGGAGGAGGTGACGAGTACAGTAAGCAGCTCCTACAGGTGAGACAGGGGCAGCAGGTGATGCTGGTCACCTTCATCCCCTTGCGTGGACCACCCATTTACACCCCCCCCACCACCACCACCGAAAGCTTCACATTCAGCTGCTTCTCCAGGGCCAGACCACGCCCTCTCCAGCCACATTCCAGAATCCTTTCAACCCAGACTTCACTGCCCCGCCCTGTCGGAAAGCCCTTAACAGTTTCCACACTGGTCTTCCCAGCTTATTTATTTTGCCAGCTCTAAGCCACATTCTCCTCTTGACTGCCTAGCTCAGCACCCTGCCTGCCCCACAGAGACCCTGTCAGTTTCCTCCTGTCCCATTTGTTCACCTGCTGTCTTAGCCTGGATCTCGCCCCCTAGCTGGCTCCACCAACTCCCATTCACTTCTCACTTCTTTCCTTAAGACCCTTTCTCCTCCTCAGATCCTTTCTTTCTCTTGGTCTCTTCCCATTCGATTCCGCTCCCAGTTCCTGGCCGACACTCAAGCGCCACACCCTTTTCTAGATTTCCCTACATGCTCCATACAACTGGCTCTTCAACCAGTAGTACTTTGAAGTCATTCCCCTTCTGCTTCCTCAGTAGATTTGACACATTGGGTGAGCTTCTTTTGGGCCTCACGTTCTTATCTGTAAGCTGGAATCAATAATAGTCAACTTAGGACTGATTTAAGCTGAGATGTTAAATGTTTAGTCGATCCTCAAAATAGGATAGACTAAATGCCAAACATGGCTCTAGCCGATGGGAAGATCGAAAGAGGTGACTCAAGACTGGCCATGCCTGAGATGTAGTTTTTGTTTCCATCATTCTCTCCTATGTGATGCCACTTTATCCTCGATTGTGCTTCCTAGATGTCCCCGGCCCTCTTCTCTGTGGAGACAGCTTCTTTCTTCCTTTGTGTTCAGATGTGCTTCTTTTTTCCTTTTTAAAAAATATTTGTTTATTTATTCTACTTATTCGCTCTACATCCTGCTCACTGCCCCCTCCTGTGACACCCCCTACAATCCTCCCATGCCCCTCCCCTTCTTCTCTGAGCAGGTGGGGCCTCCCCCTGAGTATCTCCCCACCCTGATACATCAAGTTTCTGCAGGGCTAGGCTATTCCTCTCCCACTGAGGCCAGACAAGTCAGCCCAGCTAGAAGAACATCTTCCACGAACAGGCAACAGCTTTATGGGGTATCCCCCATTCCAGTTGTTTGGGACCCACATGAAGACCCAGCTGCAAATTTGCTGTGTATGTGCAGGGAGGCCTAGGTCCAGCCTGTGTTTGCTCTTTGGTTTCTGATTCAGTCTCTGAGAGCCCCTAAGGGTCCAGGTTAGTTGACCTTGTTGATCTTCCAGTGGAGTTCCTATCTCCTTTGGGGCCCACAATCCTTCCCCCTATTCTTCCATAAGATTCCCCTAGCTCCATCCACTCTTTGGCTGTGGGTGTCTGTATCTGTCTGAGTCAGCTGCTGGGTGGAGCCTCTCAGAGGACAACCATTAATGTGTTCCTTATTCTCTGGCACATTCACATTCCTTGTAAATGAATGCTTTCAAGCATGGAGACATACCCCATCTTCACCCCCACACCCCCCTTTCTACAATTCTCCCTGTGCTGCATGCAGCCTTGGCCCTTCTGGCCTGCTTTCTTACCTCGTACCCATCCAACGCACGTCTCTGAATATTTAGCCTTCAGGCCTTCCTCTATGTTCCAACCAGCATCAGCTAGCTAATAGATCCTGGTTGACTTGAACTTGTAGCAGCACCAGGCTTGGCTACTGAGGAAGCAGATGATAATGATGGAGCTAGCCTTGTACAGGTGTGGCTCCTGAGGTCTTCATTCAGTGCCACAGTCAGGTGCCCTTCTCCTAAGTGTGGAAGGAAAGGCTACAGAGTTAGTGTCTTCTGCTAACCCTGTATGTGGCCTCTCTAATAGACATAGCAAGCACTCCTCACATGAAGCTAGAAGACTGGCATAAATAGAGACTCTATTGTTAAGGCAAAATCAGAGCTCTGCCTCAGAATTCCATTCTTCTGCATTCTACTTCTAGGTATCTCTCTCTGGGTTAACTGGTATCACAACCAGACTGACCTTGCAGCAGTAGTATATCACTTCCTTTCAAAACTTTGGGTGAACAAGGATGAAGCTCCTTTTCCTTGGACAGCCACAGGGAAGTAGGGTTCTTATAATAATGTTTATACTAGCAATGGAGGATCAAAGGAGAGTTGGAAACAAACACAAAGGGGCATTCAACACCCACAAGCCAAGATGCATGTGAGTTTCTGGTTCTGCCATGGTATTTCTGTTCACAAATCCTAGCTCTTTACCTGAGGGGTTGGTGGGGACCCTGGCCTTGGATTCCCGCTGTCCCTTTCATGTTCCATTTCCACTCTGCCACACCCTGGCGGGTGGAACCTTACCAGCCATCAGCAGGACCTGCCCCTTCTCACCTTCACAGAGATCATGTCAGTTGGATTCAGAGGGCCAAGGCTTCCACACCGCCTTGAGTGATCCTGCTCAGTTTATGTTTCTAAGCTGGCTGGAGTTGTTCTATTTGTGGAAGCTGGGTCAGACAACTTGAAAATGAACACTCCCCTCAGATGTGACGACTCACTCCAAATGCTGGTCTGTCATTGTTCCATATAGCAACCTTCCCTGCAACAAAAGCCTTCCCTGTGATAGATAGCATACATGCTCTCCTTCACAGTTCTGATTACACAAACAGCGGCTGGTTAGACTTGTGTAAGAGACAGGATGCTCCTGAAGCCAGTAAGACTGATCATTTTTATCTGCTGTCAGGAGTCCATCAACTTATTATGAACAATCTTTGAACACTTCAATTCTTTTTAAATCACATTTTCTGTAAAATACATCTATTTGACTTTGTGCCCATCCATGCCCTTTTGCTGTATTTTGAAACATTAAGAAAATATGTCTTTCTAAAAAAGCAGATATTTCTTTAATGAACAATTTGAATTTATGACAAATTTGTTGTGAAACGTACTTTGTTGCTGTTGTTCCATAAGAAACATTAATCAATTCCAGCGAAATGGACTTTGTGTGAAAGTATCTGTGAAGAAGTAATATAGTCTATAAATTAACACAAATATAGTGCAGATTTAAAAAATGTCTGGGATGTATAGACCTATCTGGAACATTGTTTTTTGTTTTTGTTTAGGGGAGGCTTTTTCTCTCCCCTATTGTCTGACATTCTTTTCCTTACTATGATTCTGGATAACTCTTTAATTTAAATTTGTCCCATGCCAATTGTAGAGGCCTGATGTCACCATAGAAACCAAATTAGGCTCCATGTCAATGGCAATTTGACTTATATGACCTTCTCTTCTGCCACTTTCCATAAGTCATGGTGTGTTTATGCCATGGCGGCTGGTCCCTCTCCTGGGCTTTACAAGTGACATCCATCACCTGGCGGTGATGTGAGAGAAGAGGACATGTGATCCATCATCACCATGTACTGGTCTGTGATAGAGTGCACATTCTGTATGCAGAATTATATATGTGCTAATGTGCAGTCAGTGAATAGGATCAGCTGCCCAGGGATGCTCTGTTTTTGAGAAATTGTCCTGATCAGCAGGTGTAAATGGTATCTGGGTGTATCTTTGCCATTATTCATAATCATGAGGTTGATAAAAATTTTAATATATTCTTTTGACATAGATAATACTATAAAATCAAGAACCGTGTCTTAAAGGTAGATTTTATTGTGAAGTCATTTGTGACATTCGACCTGGCACCCTCAATTAGGAGATAGATGAGTAGTAAGGAAGACATTAAAATTCCCCTCCCAGTCAACCCCATTGCCCTGGCTGTCAGCTAACTGGGATGAATGTGGCCCCAGGTGCTCCCTACAGCCATGCTAATGACAACCTCTTCCAGGATGTATCAGCAGAGGCTCTGGGAGGTGAGGTTAGTAAACCAGAGGAAAATACTTGAAAGATGAACACAATAGCAGGAAGCCAGAAAGAAAAAGAACCTTTGGTGTCTGCCTTCCAGCCTTGCGTGAGGGTTAGAGAAGGTGGTTCTGGCTTGGTTTATGCCCTATGCAGCAACTGCATACTTCCCTAATTTTCTTCTGCCCAAGTCCTAGCAATATCTCAAGACAACCTCAGATGCTGAGCCTTCAGCACCTTCCTCGGTCCTGCCTTTCTGAACAATTCCTTCCTTTCTAGTCACAGTGTACTATGTGAACTCTTTTGTCTTTGCTTATACGTTGGATATGCTTGCCCACGTCTTCCCAGCTCCTGAGTGCTCAGATGAAGGGCTTTGTTTTGTTGTGTTTGTATATTTCACAGCTTAATTCTGTCTTGGAATTGTTGGATCATATGGGGCTTTTAGGGCTTAGTGAAAAAATTTATTCACTTCCATATTGATAAATTTCCTTCAATTTCGTGTGGTTGAACTTAACAGCATAAAATGACCACCGAGTCCTGCTTTATGTCAACCAAGGTGCTGGGGGGGACCAATGAGAGAGCTTTAATCCTACGTAAGGAAGGGGGTCATGTCTTCTTTAGAATAAAGCCCGAATTCTGCCACATTACTCCGAAAGGAAATGCTCACTTGGGGAAAGGCAGTGAGGTCCACAGGCCTCTCTGCATACAAGTTGTCACGTAAGGCAAGTGCCTCAACCTCTCTGCATAGTATAATCTCTAAAAATGCTAATGCAGGGCCTGGAGAGATGGCTCAGTTAGTTACGTGATAACTGTGCAAGCATGAGAGCCTGAGCCCATGTCCCCAGAACTCACATAAAATGTCAGGTGGGGTAGAATGCATCTGTCACTTCAGCTCTGGAGCAAACAGTGACATCCGTGGAGCTTAGCAGCCAGTTAGCCTAGCTGAGTGAGTTCTAGGTTCAGTGAGAGATCTTATGCCAAAACGTTAGGTGGAGCATGACCAAGGAAGCTCCCTGCTACCAACCTCTGGTCTCCACATGCATGTGCACATGTGTTCAGATGTGTATACACACACAATGGTTGCACATACTTTTTTTTTTAAAATGCTGATGTATAGATGCCCACCCAGAAGTTCTGATGCAGTGCATCCAGGGTATATAGCCAGGACATCTGAACATTCTAAATTCTTGGCGATTCTGTACTCAGGGTTCTCAAACCTCAAGATGTGGAAGAGCCTCAAGATGTGAAGGAGAACTCTCAGGCCATGTCCTCAGATCCTATTTGTCAAGTTTAAATTGGAACCCCAAAATCTATTCTTGTTGCTAAGTAAGGCTGAAGGCTTTCTTTGTCAAAGCACCACTGTTGGTTTTTAAGGGATGAGTAGAGTGCCCATGTGCAGACACGTTAAACACGCTTTTTGTTCAAGTCTGCTACATCTTTCACTTACATAGTTTCCCACCATAAGATCTTATGTGGATATATAATCATACATACAGGGCTTTTATTATTATTTTTTACAGTTTAGTCTGTAGCAAATTCATTGGATTTTTGTCTTCGTATGTAGAATGCATTAGGGATCCCCCAGGGCTGGAGAGATGGCTCAGCAATTAGGAGAAATTGCTGTTCTTGCAGAGACTCAAGATCCCAGCACCCATGTTAGACAACACATAAGCATGTGTAATTCATCCAGGTTACTTACACACATATTCACACACACACACACACACACACACACAGACAAATAGAAATAAATTAACCTGAAAAAACAACTTTCCCTTCTCCCCTTGCAGGTGTCATTGTCCATTTCCTTTTTAGACGATGAATAGACGATGCCTCTTCCAGCACATAAGCGTCACATACACTTGGGTATCATTTCTGGATCCCTGGTTCCATTTCATTAGCCTGAGCTAATACCACACACTCATATTCTCTTATCTTGTACTATCCTTTAATTATTGCTCCTCTTGGGAGGAACATATTTGCTACACTCACTAATCTATTATTGCTCCAATAGATTTATTTTTCTAAGTTAAACTTGTGTTTGGGAGCCTTACTACACTGTAATCAGCTCTGTCGAGGGGATGGGTGTGTATTTCTAACAAGTAGTAATCTGTTGCCATGCTTCCAAAGTCCGTGTCTTGTTTGTGTTGTGTTTTGCATTGATTAGTGTACTCAGTGTTGTTTTGAGTGGTCCGTGATAACAGATGTCTGACTGGGGACACTGAACTGCTTCTAACAATTTATCTATAAGGATGAAGTCTGCTCTGATTTCCAGGGAACAGGTTAGGAAACTTCTCATTCTCCTACTTTGCTCAGAGATTTTAAAAAATGTGGGTGGCTGTTAGATCCTATTGGGTAATCTTTCTTTATCAACTGATATTTGGTTTTACTTTTTAATGTTGATAGTTCTTCCTGATGCTAAGCCATATTTTTTGTCCTGAGGTAATCCTTGCTTAGATAAAAGAAATATTTTTATTATGCTGAACTTGGCTTGCTGTTTGTAACTTAAAATATTGACATGTGTATTTATAAGTGAAATTGGTCTGCTATTTTCAATTTTTCCACATTGTGATCAAATAATATTGGAGTTGAGATTATAAATTTAGATGAATAGACGTCCCTACTTTTAAATTGTTTGGACCAAGTTGTGTAGGAGGGGCTGTCCCCTGACTATCTGATAAAATTCTCCTGTACACCTGCTGGTCTTTTTCATGAATATATTTTACTACCATTTAGACATCTTCATTGTGAGTTATTTATTTGGGGTTTTTTTTATTTCTTCTTGAGCTAGTTTCAGCAATTGATACTGACGTTTTCTGGTTTTTAATTTCAAGTGTTATGGACATAAACTTGGTAATAGCATTCTTGTGAAATTTTAAATATATCTATTTGCCTGTAGCTGTGTTTTTCACACCTGGCATTAATTTGTGCCTTCTCTCTTTCTAAAAGGTTGGTTTTGTTGGGGTTAATTACATCATTAGTCTGTCTTGTACATGTCAGTCTCAGGGGTGCAATACCAAGACTTTCTAGAAAAGAGAACCTGCACAGGTAATTCTAGAGAATCACTCAGACACACACTAAAAACAAACAAAAAACAGTCAAGCTGGGTATAAAGAATCACTCAGTGTTCCAGACACAACATGGAAACAATTCAACAAATGTCCATTAGGATTAAAAGGCCATCCCTCCAACAGCGTTGGCATCACAGGTTGTATCCTCTGACAAATGGGGTAAATATCAGGATGGGCCTGAACCTGCAAACCAAAAGATCTCAAGATATTCCCTGAGAAGCTATTGAGGGCCTTCTGTGTGCCTGTTAGAAGCCTAGAAGCCTTACATCACTCTACAAGCCCTGCAGGATAGAACTGTCACTTCTGGGATGGCCCCTGTGAGCTGTCAGGCCTTGTGTGTCCTTAGGTTCCCAGACCATTAAAAGCACAGACTTTGTATATGTTGGTCTTTCCCTCCATTTGGGACTCCTCTTCCCAGGTTACATTAACATGTGTGATTTCAACTTGGTTTCATTGCTTGTGTGTTAGTTCAGGCTCTGAACTAAATTCTTGGATGATGAAGCGGCCCTTTGCTTGCAAGAGCTCGTGTGAGCCCAAGCACAAGTGCTGAGCAGTTACTGGTGCAGGGTGGGACAGGGCACAGAGAAACGAGTTCATCCCACCCTGCTGGAATGCTATCCAGAAAGTGCTCAGTAGAGAATGTGACCGGTATGCTAAGGCTTGCCCCTAAGTGGACACTAAGTGGGGAAGGGGTCCATCTGAGGAAAAGTACTTGCAGAGATATGGGCAGTTGTCAAGGAGGGACTCACAGACTCGGACCAGTTCCTTATCCTATAAACAAAGGAAAAGTCAGAATCAGGTGGGAGGTTTTAGGAAAGGTGACTCGGCCAGCCGTTGGGAAGGATGGACTGAAGGGATAAGTCCGAGACCACCAGGGTCAAGGAAATGTGTTCCACTCTGCACAGTCCCAGTGAGACCCAGTACAGACGACTGAACAGCACAACTTCCTAATAAGTTTGTATGGGTCCTCTGTTCTCTCTTCCTCCTTCTCTCCCTCTCTCCCTCCTTCTCTCTCCTTAGGATGCATCTAGAGTCTCGTGCATGCTAGGTAAGCGCTCTACCTTTGAGCTACATCATCAAGTCTCTTTTCTTCTAGAACAGGTCTGACTAAGTTACCCCAATTGGCCTGAAAGTCACTGAAGAAGGCCTTGACTTGTGATCCCCCTCCCATCTCAGCATCCCAAGTGGCTGGGATTCCAGATTCCTGCTACCAGGCCCAGCTTTGTGTATTTTTCTGACCATTCCATCCTAGCAGTTTGTTATGGCTGCTTAGGAGATGGGTGCACAGAGATATTCTGTGACATTTTCTGTGACACAGAGACATTTAGATATTTTCAACTGCTCAGTTGCTTTTTATGAAGGGCTGCTTTGTACACTTGGTTTTGTATACTTTGTTCCCTGGCTTCTACTCACAGCCTCTACCCACATCATGCCAGTGGCATTTCCTACCCTTCTCTGCCCTGAGTTGTAGCAATAAAAGTATCCCCATAAAATAATCCTGTTGGGACAGGAATTTATTCCCAACTGGGAACCATGCTGCTACATAGCGATGAGAAAGACACAATGGCAAGTGAAAGAAAGTAAGTACACCTTCATTTACTGCATGTCCCCTTTTATACAAAGTTAAAAAACAAACAGGGATACCAGCGGTGGTTAGAATAGGGGTACTCTGGGTGGTGGAGGTGGTGGTGGTAGTGGAGGTGGAGGTGGTGGTGGTGGTGGTGCTGGTGGT
>NW_022196904.1:88154741-88162798 GCF_008632895.1 Mastomys coucha
TGGTGGAGGTGGAGGTGGTGGTGTGGTGGTGGTGGTGGAGGTAGAGGTGGAGGTGGTGGTGGTAGTGGTGGAGGTGGAGGTGGAGGTGGTGGTGGTGGTGATGGTGGTGGTGGGTAGTTGGCTGAAAAGGACCTGAGGAACCTTCTGAGGTGTTGGAGAAGTCTGTCTTCTGTCTGTCTGTCCTCCTGAGCAATAGTGCATTATGGGTCAACAGTCAAGGCATGTAGACTTTGTTCTAGGTGTATTTTTTTAATCAAAATACCAAGTAACTAAATGAAGATGTGGTTTAACGCTCAGGAGAAAGGGTGGAACAGAAGACCAACCATTGGCTGTTAGTAAGAACCAACCCCACTGATGTTAGTCTGGGTGACAGAAGAGGAGGACGCTGAGATCAGAGTTCAGCATGGGCTGATCTCCCAGGCATGGAGAGAGACAGGCTGTTGGTTTCCATGTTTGTCTTCCCTACCCAAGAGGAAAGCAAGGCCCATCACTGGCTGTCTCTACCTCCTAGCTTCTCTCCATTGGCAAGATACATTAACTAATGTGTAGTAAAGAAAGGCTCTCCTCACTTATCCCACACTGATGTGCTTTTTTTTTTTTTTTTTTTTTTTTTTTTTTTTTTTTTTTTTTTTTTTTTTGCACATGAATGAAAGGTTTTTGCAGGGTCAAGCCTAATGTGGTGAGAAACTGTGCCCAGACCTCAAGCCACAAAACCCTTAAGAGCCGGGTAAACACCACCCTCCACCATGCTGTGCCCTGCGGTCACAGTCTGTTTCCTACAGCGACTTCAGAAAGTTGGCCCACGTGGTGATATTTCCTAGAGTACATTTTCTCCAGCCTTCTACCTGAAGGCTCGCTTGCAATTAAATACAGCGAGTAGGAGAAAGGCAGACAAGGCTGAAGTGCAAGGAAGCAGTTGGAGAGAGGGAGGATAGTGCCGCGCCTCAGTGGCACTTGCTGAGGACGTATTTTTTTTTTTTTTTTTTTTTTTTTTTTTTTTTTTTTTTTTTGTGGTTTTTTGAGACAGGGTTTCTCTGTGTAGCCCTGGCTGTCCTGGAACTCACTCTGTAGACCAGGCTGGCCTCAAACTCAGAAATCTGCCTGCCTCTGCCTCTCAGGTGCTGGGATTAAAGGTGTGCACCACCACTGACTGGCGCCTTTGTCTTCTGAGTTAGTCAGGCTAACATTACCATGTAAGAATGTAGAGTCATTAGAGAAAGGTGGGGACTGAGTCCTCACAGTTGGTCAGTGGATTGACAGACCCAGAAATTCACATCTCCTCATTCTGTCTGACTTGTGCAGCTTCAGCATGTCCCTGATGTCCCCTGGTTCTCTAGCTCATCACACTCTTTTAGAAAGGGCTGCTGCCTGTTTTACTATACCTCTGCTGGTCCCCCTCACCTAACACATATGACCTCCATCAACCTTGTTTGTGTGTTGGAATTGCGTAAGGGGTGTCTCCCCACTCCTTGTCCTAAGCTCTCTGGGCCCCTATCCCTCCAGGGTGAGGCCCAGCAGTTTGTCTTGAGGTCAGAGCTTTCCGGGAGCAGGCCTAACTTGTGCATTCAGCCTTCCTGCTTCCTGATCCCACACACAATGCTTTCCCTGGGGGCTCTCAGCCCTGTTTGCACATTGAAATCGCAGGTGCTCTGGCCCAGTTCTGTCCTGAGCCCCACACTTAGCTAATGTGAATTTCACTCAGTTTTCCCTCTGAGCCTCTTCCATCTTCTTTCTAAATCCTTCCTATCCTGTGGGGCTTTTAGTCTGTTGTAAAAGAGGCTTATACTGTAAAAGGGGAATTAGGTGGGATTTATGGTCTTAATTCCATAATAATAATGCAGGGGGATTAATAGTTTTATTCCAAGTTCAATGCAGTATCTTAAAAGCATGAAAGGCTGGGACACTGCATCTCTCTGTTCCGGGTGACAAGCGCATGATCCTGTTTGCAGGGGACTGCTGTCATGAGGGAGAACACATGAATTCATGTGTCTGGGTTACAGGCAGGCCACCATGAAGGTGACAATTGGGGGCAGAATCAGAGTTCTGCAGGGCTCTGGAGGGGCTGGGCGATTCCATTGGAAGACTGGTGGAAGGAAGAGTGTTGGTATCTGAGAGGTGCCCTGGTGTTTTGAGAAGGAGTTGGTGGCCATAAGAACCAGAAGCTTGACTACTGCGCTTTAACTTAAAATCTGTGTGGTCTTGGGAAGGTCTGTTCAGTGGGGTCAGTAACACCGTGGAGACCTCACGGAGTCATGGTGACTGTGAAGGAGGTGAATGCCTGTATGGTACAACAGGCACAGTCAGTGCTGGCTGCCTTTGTTGTTCTTGCTTTGAGAGAGTAGAATAGAGTAGGCTAGGAGGGAAGCCTGTCATTTATTCATGCAGGAAACACTTGTGGCGTCTCATTTGCTGCTCTCACGAGGCCAGGATTTGGTGGTGTGGAGATGAATTACACAGATACCTGTCTGTCTATGGGAGCATCTGGCCTAGTGAGAGATGAGGAAGGGAAAGACAGGAGGAAGCACAGTGCTGTACTCCAGTTCCTCTCAGATGTCTACCTTTACATGGATGGGGCTTTGGGTTCCATTGCTGGCTGACATGTAAACTACAAGATATTGAGCATGTGACTTAACCTTTCCTCACTGGTAAAACAGATCCAGTGACACCAACCTTGTAGGTTGATGAAAGAACCAGCATTCTATATCATATAACCCATGCCTCTCTTACCTGCCTCAGTCATCATTGACAGATTGCTCACAACTTAGCTTGGTACTTAGTATCAGGTTTCCTCTGCCGACAAAATAAGCCATTAAAAGTATAAAGGTGGGTTTATTTGGGGCAGCTGTCGTATGGGTACACAGGCCCTAAGGCATGAGCCCAGGGACAGGGAGACAGAGGGGAGGGGAGAGAAAGTGAGAGAAAGAAATGCAGAGAGAGAGAGAGAGATGGGGGTGGGGGGATGGAGGGAGGGAAGGAAGGGGGGCAGGACAAAGCACAGAATGTCTGGCTTATATAGGGAAGGCCTCTGGGGAAGGGGAAGCCTAGAAAGCTCAGGGTAGAGGGTGGAGTATGCCAGCCATACCCTGTAATGCGTAGGGACTGAGGGAGGCTAGGTCCACTTTGATATGTCAAGTAGGCACCTCAGCCACTTGTCTCAGATTAATAGATTGTTTGAGACACTCTAGCTATGTAGTCAAGCCTCAATCCTCCCAAGCGCTTGAATTATAGGCATGTGTCACCATGCCCTGCTTGCATCTAGATTTTTTTAAAAATTATGTGAATATATATGTCTGGGGTGGTCTATGCATCTGTGAGTTCAAAATCCCATGGGGGCCAAAAGAAGGGCATCAGATTCCCTGGCACTGGGATTACTGATGGTTGTGAGCATCATGGGTGCTGGGGACTGAACTAGTGAGCCACCTCACCAGGCTGCAGCTGGACTATTAAACAATTGAATGAGTGGTGTGTGCAGTATTTAACCTATAATAAACAATAGACAAGCCCATCACTATTACTCTGGGTTGACTACACTTGGCTTTCTGGGATTCTTGGATTCCTGGGAAAAGAATCATGGGATGCCCCGGTGGGATTTTCTATGGGCATATGTAGTCCATCAACATCTGTGTCGCTGATTCATGCTTTCTCTTTGCAAATATAAATTAAACGGGGGAGATGAAGTTCTTGCTACTTTATATTCATGAAAACATTGCATATCCCAAACAAGAAAAATATGGGGGCTGAAGACATGGCTCAGAGGTGTAGAACACTGACTGCTCTTCCAGAGGTCCTGAGTTCAATTCCCAGCAACCACATTGTGGCTCACAACAATCTGTAATGAGATCTGGGGCCCTCCTTGTCTGACATGCAGGCAGATATGCATACAGAACCCTGTATACATAATAAATAAATAAATCCTCTAAAAACCTTTATTTAAAAAGGCAGAAGAATAAACTGAGTCTTAAGGACAGCAGTTAGAAATGAATAATGATTGCTAACAGCTCCAATGTTTCTGAAAATGGACTTAGCGCTGTCTTTGTGGTAGAAAAGCTCTGTGTTCTAATTTTCATTGACGTCTGATTCTTTTCTTTAGACTTATTTATGTGTGTATTTTGTGCATATGGGTACTTTTGTCTGCATGTACTCCTGTACTTCAGGGCAGAGCATCAGACAGATGTGAGCTGTCATGTGGGTGCTGGGAATTGGACTTAGGACCTTCAGAACAGCAGTGGGTGCTCTTCACCACTGAGCTATCTCTCCAGCTCTCTCTTTTTGGTTTTTCTGTGTAGCCCTGGCTGCCCTGGGACTCACGCTGTAGAAGGTTAGCCTCAGACTCCGAGATCTGTCTGTCTCTGCTTACTGAGTGCTGGGATTAGAGGCATACGCCATCGTGCCTGGCATCTCAAGTCTGATTTTTAATATTTATCATTAACATACTTTAATTAGACATAATAATACATTTATTTATAACATTTTCACACATGTATATCATACATTTTTATCCTCTTCTCTTCCCTTTACCTCTCTTGTCCTCCCCATGCCCACTGGTCCCCTTCCTCTACTCAGCTCATCAGAGTCCAGAATTTTAACTTCCTAGGTGACAGCAGTCAGGATGTGAATGGATTGTGCACAAACTCTGGATAGAAAGCCCTTCCCTGGACTGTAATGTAGCTAAGCATACATTTGTACTTGAAGTGTGAGTTAATTGTGCACAAACTCTGAATAGAAGCTCTCTCCCTAGACTATAAGGACATCCCAGTTAAGGATCCATTTGCACTTCTCTGACAACTTTATCCCTTTATATCTCCAAGAGCCCAGGAATCCCAGCGAGCTTTCTAGGGATTTGACATCTATCTCATGATTCTGCAAGGCTATAAAAGAAATTCTGTTTAGGGATCAGAAAGATTGCTCAGTGGTTCTGAGCACTAGCTCTTGCAGGGGATCTGGGTTCGATTCCCAGCACCCAACTGGAGGTTTACAGCCATTAATAACCCCAGTTCCATGGGATACATGATGTATGCATCTGATGCACATGGATGAATACAGTGATAAGAATGCTTAGCCAACATATACATGATCCTGATGATATTTTTTAAAAAAATCTTAAGTTAGGTCCATCCCAGCCAGGTATATCATCATTGTACTCCAGCTAGGTATGCCCCAGCCAGGTGTACCCCAACCAGGTATGTCCCAGCCAGGTGTACCCCAGCCAGGTATGTCCCAGCCAGGTATGTCCCAGCCAGGTATGCCCCAGCCAGGTATATCCCAGCCAGGTATGTCCCAGCCAGGTATGTCCCAGCCAGGTATGTCCCAGCCAGGTATGCCCCAACCAGGTATGCCCCAGCCATCTTCATGGCTGTAGCTTCCCAGCACTTGAGAAGCTACAGTAGAAGTTCCAGGCCAGCTGTGCTAGAGAGACACACTGTAGTACAACCAGTTTAAGCTTATCCCCAACTAGCTTAAAAATAAATGAGACTCAGACTACTACGGTTATTTTATTTGGCTTTGACAATTACTGGGCAGTAACTATTAATCTACTTTTCTAACTGCTGGCCTGGCTACCTCCCCAGCGATGTACCCAGATACTTGGTGTTTTTCCTAGCCATGTACTCATGGTACCTCTGTTCTCATGGTGCCTCTCCTCTCCCCTCCTCATTCTCTGATTTCTCCTCCTTCTGCCCTACTCAACCAGGTAACTCAAAAACCTGCCTACCTCTAATCCCTCCAGTAATTAGCTGTAGCCATTTTTATTTAACCAATAGTTTTAAATTAAGATACAAGGTTTGCACAACAAGAGCTGGTAAACATAAGAAATCACTTGTAGGCCTAGACCTTTGGGTACAGAATTTAGCATCACAATATGTAGCAATAGACCAAACCTCAACAAGAGCCTGTCTTAAGAACCCAAGAAGATTGACAGGCATGGTGGTACATACTAATAATCCCAGCACTCACGAGGCTGAGGCAGGAGGTTTGTGAATTCAAGGCCAATTTGGTCTATATCCAAACATAACCTCTGTCTGGATAGAGGACTTCAGGCAGAGACTGTTGCTGTTGTCACTCGTTCAATTCAGTTCATATTGACTGAGCTCTTTCTATGAACAAGACACCAAGTTAGGCTTTGAGGATATGGCCGTGAGATCCGTGTTTGGGGATATCCCAATTGACTCTGCTGGCTGCGGCTCCAAAAGTCAGGGGAATATGGCAATACAATGCAATGTTTGTTGTTGTTGTTAGTGGTGGTGGTGATGATGGTGGTGGTATTGGTGGTCCTGATGATGGTGGTGGTGATAGTGATGACAGTATTGTTGGTGATGATGATAGTGTTGTTGATGGTAGTGGTGATGATGGTGTTGGTGATGATGGTGGTGATGATGATGATAATAGTGAGTGATGGTTGTTGATAATGGTGGTAGCGGTGGT
The DNA here is from genome assembly GCF_008632895.1 of Mastomys coucha. Classification (NCBI taxonomy): domain Eukaryota; kingdom Metazoa; phylum Chordata; class Mammalia; order Rodentia; family Muridae; genus Mastomys; species Mastomys coucha. Next base: position 88,161,162 of record NW_022196904.1, read on the forward strand.
AACGATGGTGATGGTGCTAGTGGTGTTGGTAGTGGTAGTTCTGACTGTAGCCTGGAAGCAAAAAGGACAAATCAGTAGAAGTATGAGTATTTTCAGATAACAAACATCTTTAATACTGGCACTATGGGTAGAGAAGGGGAGAGTTCTGGAGAAAAAGTAAGGATTAGAAGGAACTTAGTACATAGCCCTCCTTTCTCCATGGTTTCAGTTACTTGTTGTCAACGTTGGTACAAAAGCATTAAACAAAAAGTTCCAGAAATAAATAACATACATTTAAAATTAGATTCCATTTTGAATGATATTGTAAAGTCCCATATCATCCCTGTCTCATTTGGATACCTCTCTCTAGCATATCCAAGCTGTGTATGGAATCCTCCCATTAGTCTCTTTGCCCAGTGTGTCTGAGCTGTGTATGCTACCCTCCCATTAGTCTCTTTGCCCAGTGTGTCTGAGCTGTGTATGCTACCCTCCCATTAGTCTTTTTGCCCAGTGTGTCTGAGCTGTGTATGCTACCCTCCCATTAGTCTCTTTGCCCAGTGTGTCTGAGCGGTGTATGCTACCCTCCCATTAGTCTCTTGGAAGTAGCATGGTTATCAGACATATAACAGATATGGATATCACAGAGCTTTGTTTTACTTTTTGAAGACACAGAAAAAGGGTAGCGATGTTGGCAGTTTTATTACCTTATACTATATTTAATTTATTAATAGTTATTGTTGCTACTCTCTTACCATGCCTACTTATAAATTAAAACTTCTCATGGGCACATACACACCACGTTTAGATAGTAGTTATCTACCCACCATTTCTGGCGTACTCTGAGAATCTTAGGATATATCTCTGTGCATTAGGAGGGACTACTGCAATCTATACTGATCTGGCAGCCATGGAGTAGAGAACCAATGAAATGAATGTCTTAGGATGAGAACACACCAGCTTGAACACAAGCCTTGTCATTTACTGTTCATCGTGTGGCCTTCAAGAAGGGGCTCCAAGCTCTGACTCTTTAATCCTGCATTAGGAGCCACAGAAATGTTTGAAATGTCATCAGCTCCCAGTGAAAACCAGAATCAAACAATTGTGTGAGTTGTGTATGGATGTGTGTGTGTGTGTTGTGTGTGTGTAATATGTGTGTGAAAGTATTTATATGTGTGTGTAATATGTGTGTGAAAGTGTTTATATGTGTGTGAAAATGTTTATATGTGTGTGTATATGTGTGTGAGTGTGTGTATAAATGTGTGTATGTTTGGATATGTGTGCAAGTATATATTCATGTTTGTATTCATGAGTAGGTATGTGTGTGTGTATGTGGGTAAATATATGTATTTATGTGTGAGTGTGTATGTGTATGTATTGGGAGGGGATAGACAGAAGGATCAGGCTGCTAGATAATTCAGAGATCCTACAGTCTCCCCACCCGTGCAGGCAGCCATCTGCTCTGAGCCCCGACTGTCTGAGAGTGGAGGGTATCCATGGGAACCAGTGTGGAAGTTACCAAGAGGACGCTGTGGCAGTTGGCCTTGAGGGAAAGTGGAAATCAAGTGGAACCAAGAGTGACAGACTCTTGTGTGCCCAATGAATGAGAAGTGGTTGGCTGGAGGCGTGGGGGGGGGGATGGGTCTCAGTCGCTGTGCTGG
>NW_022196904.1:88162935-88186098 GCF_008632895.1 Mastomys coucha
GGTGGGTCTCAGTAGCTGTGCTGGTGCTGGGGCATGCAGAGGAAACCTCTAGTGAGCTGAGTAGCTAGCTGCACATTGATGCCCAGGAGCCTCACCAGGATTCTTCAGTTTTTGCCTGTCTCTTCTCTCCCTCTCATCCCTTTTTGTTTGTTTGTTTGCTTGCTTGCTTGTTTGTTTGAGACACTTCTCTCTATGTAGCTCCCACTGTCCTGGAACTTGCTGTGTAGACCAGGTTGGTTTTGAACTCTCAGATATCCTCCTACCCATTTTCCCTGAGTGCTAGGGTTAAAGGTGTGTGGCACCACCCTCAGACCTTTTTCCTTTAGTAGGAAATGTAGTATATATAGTACTAAAAAGTTAAGGAAGAAAACCTTTTCTTTTCTTTTTGGTTTTTTTTCGAGACAGGGTTTCTCTGTGTAGCCCTGGCTGTCCTGGAACTCACTCTGTAGACCAGGCTGGCCTCGAACTCAGAAATCCGCCTGTCTCTGCCTCCCAAGTGCTGGGATTAAAGGCGTGCGCCACCACCGCCCGGCTCTTTTCTTTTTAAAAATAAAATTTTAGGGCCAGTGAGATGGTTAGGTGGGAGTCGGGGTTGGAGGGGAGGTGTAAAGCGCTAGCCATACAAACCTGATGACCTGAGTTCAGTCCTCAGAACTATCATAAAGATGGGCACAGGACCACCTGCTAGGGGTGGCACTACCCACAGTGAGCTGGCACTTCCACATCAATGGTTAATCAAGAAAATCTCCTCACAGGCCAATCTGGTGGGGGCATTTTCTCAGTTTATATTTCCTCTTCCAAAATCACTCCAACTTATGTTAAGTTGACACAAAACTAGACACACAGTGGTGTGTGTGCATGCACACATCATTCACACACATATACACAATTTTTTTTGAACGTAGGGGCTAGGGAAGCAAGTTCTAAACCAAATATGCTGGTGGGACCCACAGGTAGGGGACAGGGTCACAGCAACATGAGGATAAGTCTGCTCCCAGCCTCAGATGGAACCTAATGCCACTCTTAGCTTTGGGTTGCTGTAAGCTGTGGTCAGCTGTGGTGTGTCCTCAGAAGTTGACACAGTTTGAAGTGAGGTATACAAACCCAAGGTATTGTCTCCTGAGGAGGTGATGGGGGCCCTCTCCAGCCAGGCTGAAGGGAGTCCTCAATATGCTGTCTCTTTTAATTGAGAAAATCATCTGCGTTGGCTTGTTAGTTCTTCATCTCCGGAAGCTTACCATGTGAAAACTACCCAATTCTAAATTGGTACTTATCATTTTAAGTATGTAGTTTTCTTTTTAACATAGATGGCTCATGTAGTCCTTTGCCAGTTCTCACAGGATGCCCGACAATTATTTTATAAGGAGATAATTAATTTTTAAAAAGAGTTAAAGCTTTGAGCTTTGAGAATGAGTAGTGCAGTCGTTGGCCTGGAAATCGGAAAGCTTTAGTCAAATTTTAATTACAAGTAATTTAGACTAAATTTATCTGAGCACCTATAAACCAAGATGAATCATATTTACTAGTGGAGCAGAGGACTTTATCACATAAATGCATCTCAAAGCGTGCACCTAAAGGTGCATACAAAACCACTTATGCCAATAAACCAGGGTGGTGTAATCTTTATGTTCCAATGCAGTCCTAAGACAAAGCAATAATGGTAGGGTGGGTGGTCTGTCAGACATGAGCAGCAAGGCAGGAAAGGGTTAAAACAGGGGACCCTGGGGTAGCCTTTAACATCTGCACCTGCCAGGGTAAGGATGCTTCCAATGTCTCATGCAGCAGCAAACAGGAAGCGAGAATAATTAAAATCTGCACCTCCATAATTCAGCTGGGATGGTTTGAGATGGCGATCTTGAATAACCAGAATAACCAGGTTGCTTTGGTTTTCATCTTCATAGCTTCCAAAAAAATCAGTCAATCTCTGTCTGTCTGTCTGTCTCTCTCTCTCTCTGTCTCTCTCTCTGTCTCTGTCTCTTTCTGCCTCTCTTTCTGTCTCTGTGTCTCTCTCACTCTCTCTGCCTCTCTGTCTCTCTGTGTCTTTCTCTGTGTCTCTGTGTCTCTCTCTGTTTCTCTCTGTCTCTCATAAACATATGATTTCATCTTTTCTTCCTAGATGTTTTTAGATTTTGAGGTAAGCTGCCCAGTTTGGTTTTGGTTTTGTTTGTGTTTTGGCCTAGGATTCCTATTTTAGCATTTAAAAAAAAAGAGGGACTATCAGACATTCTCTGTAATTAACCATAAAACCAGCTGGAGTACACATGATTATTTTTAAGTGCTTCGTCTTTCCTTGAATTTTTGTTTCTTATTTTAATATTTTGTTTCCTTTCTTGAAAACTGAAAACCTCTATACTTAGCCATAGGGATCTGTGCTGACAGCTTTGGCATCCAGTGGGGGATTCAAGAACAGTTTGTTAGAATAGCACCTCAGTTCTCTGAAGATCGATCACTTCCTGCCTCGAGTCTCAGGTTTTTCGTGCATATTTATGGAAATGTGAGGGGGTCAAGACACTATCTGATAACCTGTAACATGTTTCCTCCCAGATAAGCTAGCAAGATGCTGTCTACCAAGCTGGAGGAGAGAGTGCAGGGATGTTGCCTCTGACTTCCTTTGAGACTCTTGGACACATGCCAGGGAGCTAGCTCACCTTGACCCCTGTCAGGCCGAAGAGACAAGTGTCTTAATTTGGGGGTCTTTTTTATTATTTTCCCCCTGATACATAATTTCCCTGTGTTGCCCTGGCTGTCCTGGAACTAGCTCTATAGATCAGGCAAGCCTTGAACTCACAGAGATCTGTCTGCTTCTGCCTCTGCCTCCTGCTACGGCTTAGTTTTGGTATCTTGATGATCTGACTCCATAGAATTTCTAGACTAAAGTGGGCAAGATTACAATAAATAAGTGGAGAAAAAACTATGAGTTAGATGGTAGAAAGATGGCAGAGGGAAAGGCCAGATCTAGTGACCAGCTGCTTTAACTGTTGGACTCCAAACCCGGGACCTTTAACCTTAACTCAGAATACAGGCAATTCCTCTGGTCTGCTCTCAGGAACTTAGCAACTGATTACGTCATCATCTGCCCTCGCCAGGTGTGCCAGGTGTGTGCTGTGGGTAAAAGGCCCTGCCAGACACCCCTTCCCTCCCCCTCCCCTCCCCCTCTCCCTGTTGCTCTCTCCTCCTGAGTTCCTTTTCTCTGCTCATGTGCCGCCTTTTCTGTCTGTGCAGCGACCACATGCTCTGGAAACAAGATGAGTCCAACAGCAGCTCAGAACAAACCAGCAGCTGTGGACCAGGCTCCAGGAAATCTCCCAGTGTCTGCCCAGGAAGCCACCAGGGCAGCTGGGAAAAGGAGTCAGTGCTGGCACCTAGCCTCAATCCAGATGACTCTCAGGGAAAGTGGATGGTCCTTGGGACCCCACACTGGATGCCAAAGCTGCCAGCATAAAACACAGCTGTCACCACAAAGGGAATAAGAGACAGTTTATTCTGAGCCAAATATGAAGAGGCCATAGCCTGGGAATACAGACTCTGGTTTCCGAGAATGTGTATTCCACTACAGAAGTGACCGTGTGGTCCTTAGTCACAAAACTAAAGAAAATGATAGAGCAGTGATTAAACAAACACAGTGGTGGGGGAACCACAGGGGAGGGCTGCTGCCAAGCAGGTAAAACTGAACTGTAGGTTTCAGACGTTACCGGCTGACATGCTTACCTTCTGGGTTGGTGCAAGATAAAGGTCTGTCACAAATACACCCCAAAGGTCTTACCAAGCAAGCAGAAGGATGTTACACAGAGGCAGGTAATGGATGCCTATTCAGAGACTGAAGATAGCCCAAGGCAATTTGGTTCTGAATTAGTAACATTCCAACTCCCTACATTCACATTCACAAAGTTCTAGTTAGTCAATCAACCTAGTGTGCCTTTAACATGGGCATAGCTTTTTCTGGAAACTTCTGTTCACAGAAAACTGAGCTTCAAAATGATAAGGTGACCCTAGAACAGGGCAACAGCTCTTTCCTGTTGTTACTGTACCAGCACCTGGGAAGGAGTGGAAGAGGCTAGAGAGTGCTAAGTCCCCACAGTGACCTCTGTGACAGTGACAGACCTACGCACGGGGACAATGAGACCAGGATGCCATTTCGGTGGCCTCTCAGCTGCGCTCCTGACTACTTGCTCTGATCCTTTCCCTCCAGATCTGCAGGACCATGAACTGGACACTCAGTGGGGGTGTGGGGATGATAGCCACTCTGAGATAGGATGATCTAGTTCTGAGGTAGTGGAGTGGCTAGCAAAGAGCACAAACCAGGCTCAGATATGGCCCCCTCCCCCACCTTCCACTTTCCTTAGGGGGTTAAAATTATTCATTTAGGGTTGGCAAGATAGCTTAACTGATGCAGGAACCTGAGTTCAGTCCCTAAGACTCACATGATAAAAGAGAATTACCTCCTACTAGATGACTTCTGACCTTGACATGAAAGCTGTGATACATGCATGGCCCCAAATAAATAAATACAATGTTAAGAAATTTAAAATAGTTACATCATTTAGCCTTTTTTTTTTTCAAATTTACTAGTGTATAAAACAATGGATTTTGCCACAGTGTTGTCACACACAAAAGCAACATGTACTCCTTTAAATTGGACACCATTCTGCCGTGTAGCTGTGAAATGTAATTAACCTTTCTTCTAGTTATTGGATGTTGTCTTAGTCAGGGTTTGTATTCCTGCACAAACATCATGACCAAGAAGCAAGTTGGGGAGGAAAGGATTTATTCAGCTTACATTTCCACACTGCTGTTCATCACCAAAGGAAGTCAGGATAGGAACTCACACTTGGGGGCAGGAGGTGATGCAGAGGCCATGGAGGAATGCTGCTTATTGGCTTGCTTCACATGGCTTGCTCAGCTTGCTTTCTTATAGAACCCAGGACCACCAGCCCAGGGGTGGCACTGCTCACAGTTAGCCATGCCCCCTCACCCACAATGGGCTGGGCCCTCCCCGCTTGATCACTAATAGAGAAAATGCCTTACAGCTGGATCTCATGGAGGCTTTTCCTCAAGGGAGGCTCCTTTCTGTGATAACTCCAGCGTGTGTTAAGTTGATCCAAAACCAGCCGGTTCAGATGTTTCACTTACATTCAGCTTCCTAATCGCTGTTGCTTCAAAACTAGCTTCTTTCTCCTTCTTACCTCCCTCTTTCTGTCCTTCCCTCTTTCTTCCTTCTTTCTGAAACTGCTCCACGTTCAAAGCCACAGTTTAGGTCCTTTGGTGACCAGAAAGAGTTTTATGAGTGACCTTCCCTGCCCTCCTATTTTGCAGATGTGGCATCTAAGTCTGGCAAGCTGCATCTGTGATTTGTCCAATGACACGGAGAGATGGTTTCAGAATAGGAAATGGACTGTAAGCTCTTGGGCCTCTGGTCCTGCGCTCTCTCATCTGGCATTGGGCATCCTCCATGGGGTTTTGTTTGTCCCACAGACTATTCTAAAGTTAGCCCATCCCAGATGCTCTGAATATCTGGGCTTATTTTATTGATATATTTCTATAGTTTTAAATGTTTGTGTCTGGGACTGGAAAGATGGCAGTGGTTAAGAGTCTGTAACTCTTCCAGAGGACCTGAGTTCAATTCCCAGCATCTATGTTGTCAAATCACAACCAGCTGTAACTCCAGCTCCAGGGGATCTAAGACCTCTGGTCTCCATGGGCCCCAGTACTCACATGCACATCCTGCACATAGACACATAATTAAAAATAAAGTAAGTCTTGGGCATTATTGTCTGAATCAACACTCTCACTCGAACGGCAGGCAAGAAGGAGGGAGCTGTAGCTCTTTCAATCGTAGGATTAGGACTTCGAAGTGTGCGGAGGAGCCTGTGATAACTGTGCTGCATGACCAGCCACTCAGGATTATGAGAAGAGCAACACCTTTGGGGATAGTTTGAGAATTGATCGAAGTTTCTAACCCCAAAGTGAACAAGATCTAGACTAGCAGGCTTCATTTAAGCTTGCTGACTAAGTTTTTCAACAAATGCAACAAATACTATGAACCTCACCTTGAATGAGATACAGAACTAATCTCATAACTGTTTAATAAAGTCCTTTCATGGCTTCTAGCTCAGTCTAGGGGGCTGTTTTAAACTGTGTGTTTTATTACTTCAAGTGTGGCTAGGCCAGTAGATCAGCAAGGAATTACAGAAAAGAGTTTCTCAAAAGGAGCCCCAAAAGAATGATAACAAGACCATGTGTCCTCATCACCAGGGTTGTCAGGCAACAGAAGGAGTGGACAGAGAGCAGGCCAGAGCTTCTGCTTTGCTTTCCCCAGGGGGGGAATTGGTGAGTGGAATTAGTGGGCTATAGAACAACTAGCGTAAACTCAGGAGAGCTCTGAGCAGGACTGTCCTTGGTGATTGATACCTACCTGGAGAGACAGGGCAGGAGAGAATGGCTTAGCCGTGAGAATCTAATAAAGAAGGTGCTTGGGAGATGGGCATGGATTGGTTGGTTTGCACACAAAGGGCAAACTCGTAGACAAGTTACTTACCATCTCAACAATACCTAGTTCTGCTGTGGGGTGTGGGTAGTTGACCCAGGGTTCGTGTCTTAGTTAGGGTTATTATTGCTGTGATGAAACACCATAGCCAAAAGCAACTTGTGGAGGAAAGAGTTGATTTGGCTTACACATCCGGAATCACAGTCCACTAAGGGAAGCCAAAGGTAGGAACTCAGACTGGGTGGGAACCTGGAGGCAGAAGCTGATTCAGAAGTCATGGAAGAGTATGGCTTACTGGCTTGCCCCTCATGGCTTTCCTAGCCTGCTTTCTTATAAAACCCAGGACCACCAGCCAAGGGATAGCAACCCACAGTGGGCTTTGAGGTCCCCCATCTGTCACTAATTAAGATAATACCTTACAATACCTTACAGGCTTGTCTGTTTCCACCCTGATCTTCAGGAGGCATTTTCCCTTCTCAAAGATGACCATAGCTTGTGTCAAGTTGACCCAAAACTAGCCAGCACACTAAGACCCCAGATGCTAAAACATCAGACAGCATGCCTAAATTCAGAGGCAAGGCAGCCATTGAGCTCTAGTTGTGTTGGGGGTAGACAGCTGTACTTAACAAAAAGAAGCACACTCTGAGTGTCAAGAGAGAGAAATCCTTATTTGTTCTTGAGCATGCTTGATGGAAGAGTGACTTTTGAGCAGGGCAGATGAGGGCAAGGAGCCCAGCCGCCATCATTCACTGGCAAGCTGCCTACCTAGGGCAAATTACAGAAACCCTCTGTGGTGTTTGAATAGATTTGGCCCCCATAGACTCATGTATTTGAGTGCTTGGCCCACAGGGAATGGCATTATTAGGAGATGTGGCTTTGTTGGAGTGGGTGTGGCCTTGTTGGAATGGGTGTGGCCTTTTTGAAGGAAGTGTGTCACTGTGGAGGTTGGCTTTGAGGGTCTCCTATGCTTAAGCTCCTCCCAGTGTGGAATTCCCTATTATTGCCTGTGGATCAAGAGCTCCTCCAGTACCATGTCTGCCTGCATGCTGCCGTGCTTTCTGCCATGATGATAATGGACTGAACCTCTGAAACTGCAAGCTAGCCCCAACTAAATGTTTGCTTTTATAAGAGTCCCCTTGATCATGGTGTCTCTTCACAGTAATAAAACCCTAACTAAGACACCCTCTGACCGTGTTCGTTCTGTCTGTTTCAAGACTGGGACAGTACTTCTCTTATTATACATCACCCATGGGCCTGGACCAGAATCCCCTGGAGTGCTGCTTAAACAGCCTCCTGGAACCAGAATCCACCCAATTCTGAAGGTGGAAGCCTGTGCTTTAACAAGCCCTTCATTCCCAGCCTGTGTGATTCCAAGTAGCCTAGAAGCCAGAGACCGGCCCAGAGAAAGCAATACTAGCAGCCTTCTAGAATGCGTCTAAAGAGCAAAATTCTACACATTCACGGAGATTTTATGTACTTAATACCTTTGTCACACACTCGTGTCTTACACAAAAGATATCATGTGTAGGCTCCCTCCCTCTGTGAGGTCTGCTGAGCTCAGCATCAGACACACAAGTGGGAATTGTGCTGCCTCCCCAAACAAAGCCTTCCTATGGAGGCTCAGCTGTCCCAGGCCAGCTGTGCAGGCTAATGTTACAGATGTTCTGATATCCCTCCGAAGGCTCGAAGCCAAGCAGCCAAGCCCTCAGACTGTGAGGACACTCCAGTCACAACTCAGCCATGGATGCAGCTGTGTGATTCAGACTCTTTATTTAGCCTTGTAGGTTTCTATTTTTACCTCAGAGTCTTTAAAAATATAAACTAGCAGGCAAAATGAAAGCGATTTGGGTCATTTCGAGGGAAAATATGTGGGTAAAAATAACTGAACGTATGCTAAGCCTTTTGGTGTTAGAGGGTGGGGTCCTCGGCTGATGGATGCTATGTGGGCTTTGGTGTCTGAAGAGCTGGAGACTAAAGTACCCAGATGCCACTTGTGCCTTGGTGTCTGTTAATCCTCTTGGCGCAGCTAGAGGGTCTGTTTCATACTTCACTGCACTACAGTGAGGCTAAGTGATGTCATCTTTCCCCAAGATACTGTGGAAATGCAGGCTGGGAGATAATTTCTGGACAGTTCTGAGAGCTCTTTTATACCCATCCAGGTAGCCCCCTGAAAATGTCCCTTCCCCTAAACCTCCTGCTCTGGCTACCTGTACAGCCCTCTGGTGAGGACTCCCACTGTATGAACCGATAGCCATTCTTCTCTGACTTTCCCTAATCGGAGCCTCAGACCTCTGACAGGAATAGCCCACAGCCAGCTGCTTGCTTCACTCTGCATTCTTCCCGCCTCTCTAGTAATTATATAGCAATTATTATGCCGGCAATTACCTCATTAGTAATTTGGTGTGAGAAAGCTCAATGAATTAATAATAAAAAAGGCCTTTATAGTTCAAAATTACGAATAACAAAGCCAGTTTTAATGCCCTAAACACTCATTAAGAGGTTTCCTGTACAATATTTTGAAAAGCGTTAGTATCTTTCTTGATCAATACACGAGCCTCTGAAGAGCCCACACTATTCTTATCTGGAGACTTTCAAGGAAGCACTTTGGAAGTGCTGGTGAGAAAGACTGGCAACTTGATCGATCGGACTCACCAGCCCATCACCTCCCGGCTCACAGTGGAGATCAGCAGAGGTGTGTAGCTTCCCCAGACTGGAAAAGCCCATCCTCAGATCCAGCACATAGGAGGCTAAAGCAGGAGGACTGTAAGTGTGGGACCAACTGGTCCATGATAATAGAGACCATGTCTCACAAGCAAAGCAAACAAAAACCATGCTAGACCAAGATCGAAATGCATAACCAGGCCATGGCTCCCCCGAGTCAGTACCTCGAAGTCCTTTCTTCTGAAACCAGGTTGGAAGCTCTGGAGGCTGACTTTGTGCTATTATGCCTTACCTGGTTCTGATCTGGGCAGATGAGTTCCAGGACCTGGGGACTCCGAGTATATAATTCAAGCGGCCAACACTCATCCCACCATGTCTATACCCAGTGACTCTGGCCACAGCCACATCTGGTAGAACCTATTTTCATTAACCATGGCTGTAATGAGCCTCCCACCCCAATGCCTCCAGTTTTTGGAAAATCTATGTCACCAATGTTCAACTCATGCTTCCTTGTTTTTTGTTTTGTTTTGTTTTTGTTTTTGTTTTGTTTTGCTACTGTCCAACTCCCTAAGTAAAATAAAACTCCCGTGCACAGCTACATACTTCCTGTGTCCTTAACACAGCCACACACTACTGTGTCCTTAGCTCAGTTACACACTTCCTGTGTCCTCAGTACAGTTGCACACTTCCTCTGTCCTTAGCACAGTTGCACACTTCCTCTGTCCTTAGCTCATTTACACACTCCTGTATCCTTAGCATGATTGCACACTTCCTCTGTCCTTAGCTCAATTGCACACTTCCTGTGTCCTTACCACAGTTGCACACTTCCTGTGTCCTTACCACAGTTACACACTTCCTCTGGCCTTACCACAGTTACACACTTCCTCTGGCCTTATCTCATTTACACATTCCTGTATCCTTAGCATGATTGCACACTTTCTGTGTCCTTAGCACAGTTGACACTTCCTCTGTCCTTAGCTCAGTTGCACACTCCTGTATCTTTAGCATGATTGCACACTTTCTGTGTCCTTAGCACGGTTGCACACTTCCTCTGTCCCTAGCTCAGTTGCATACTCCTGTATCCTTAGTGTGGTTGCAGACTTCCTGTGTCCTTAGCACAGTTACACACTTCCTCTGTCCTTAGCTCAGTTGCACACTCCTGTGTCCTTAGTGTGGTTGCAGACTTCCTGTGTCCTTAGCACAGTTACACACTTCCTGTTTCCTTAGCTCACACTTCCTGCATCAGATTATTCCTTTGTCAGCATCCTCCCTGGGAGTCTCCTCTGTCAAGCTGGAGTGGAGTAAGGTGAGGATTAAATCAGAAGGCTCAAGGACGTGAGTCCACTGCCCTGGGGGCCTCAGAGCTGACACTGATCCCCACGGCCATGAATATAGAAGAAATCAAAAGCTCTTAGAATTTTGAGATTTGTTAAGTACATTAATGGATTTAAAGTCAGAGCTATGTCCTTCATGCTCCAAAAAGTAATCTCACCACTGGTAGAAGTTCGTTCATTTGGGGTTGGGGGATGGCTCGGTGCTTAAGAGCACGTATTGCTCTTGCAGAGAACTGAGTTGGATTCCAGCACCCACAGTGTATGGTTCACAATTTCCTGAAACTCCAGCTCCAGGGGATCAACTGCCTTCTGATCTCCTCAGGTACCCGCACACATGTGCACACATGTGCCACACAAACACGTGCACATAATTAAAAATAAAATAAAAATCTTCTTTTAAAAAATAAAATAAATTCACTCACACATATATGCCTGGTGGTATCCAAAACAGCCAATGAAAACAGAGATGCCTTACTTCGTGGCCTTGCTAGATGGAACTGGATCATCCCAGCTAAGTGACACAATTGGGTGCTCAGTACTTATCTCCTGGGACCAGAGATGATCATTTTCCACTGTTCTTCCTGTAGAACTGGCCTTCATGTTCCTTCCTGCTCCCCCTCCATATATCAAAGGAGATAAGTGTATTTCCTTCCAATTGAATTTCCCTGGCCTCCTGCTGAGGCCTGTGTCAGAGGGAAGAGTGAGATCATAGAATCACCAGCCTTTGAATCTGCCCTTTTTTTTCTTTTGTCCTGTGTGAGTTTGTTAGCTGAGACAGTCATGGGAGGGCCATCCATCAATGTCCTTGAGGCAGAGAATTTGGGCTGTCTCCTGCCGTTCCTGTATTAAATAATCTCAGCTGGAAAAGTGGGGAGGGCTCTTAAAAAAATACTTATAGAGTCTGGGATGCAGCTCAATGGTGCAATTGTAGGCTTAGCCTGGGGAGGGCTGCATTTAATCCCTAATGTCCCCAAACAAAAACAACTTTTATAGTACTTCAGAAAAGGTAAATGATATCTCCATTTTACAGACAGCAGATGCGAGGCTCAGGAAAAACAAGTTTGGCTTTTCTTCAGTTTTTTATTTGTTTATTGGTTCTTTTGAGACAGTTTTTCTGAGTAACCCTGGTTGTCCTGGAACTTACTCTGTAGACTAGGCTGGCCTCGAACTCAGAGATCTGCCTGCCTCTGCCTCCCAAGTGCTGCGACTAACGACGTGTGCCTCTGCACCTGGCTCAGATTTATTTTATTTTTAATAGTGTGTGTGTGTGCGCGCGCGCGTGTGTACGCTCGAGAATGTGCACTCTCTTGAGCATGTGCAAGGCGGGGCGCATAAATGTAATACCCACAGAAGCCAAAAGAAGGCACTGAATCCCCTGGAGCTGGAGTTACAGGCTGGTGTGAGCTGCCTGACCTGGGTGTCATGAACTAAATGCAGGTCTTCTGCAAGAGCAGTGTGAGTCCTTGTCTACTGAGCCATCTCCCCAGCCCTCTACCATAAATGTAAAGGGATGAAAGTAGTCACCTTTTACTGCTGTATTTGATGCATTTATAACCAGTACAGACCATTTAGAAGCATTAGACATAGACTGCACACTTGATGCAATTTAATCTTAAACTACTCTTCAAGAATGAAGATGTTATTCCTGTTTAATAAATTAGGACACGGAGACTCAGGATTAAGTGACTGGCTTAATGTGACAGAGCAAGCAGGGCCCTGGCAAAACCCAAACCCTAAAAACTTTAAATCTGAGTCTTCCATTAAAAAATGATTTATTTTTATGTGCCTAGGTTTTTGCCTGCATCATGCATGTCCATCACATACATGTGGTGCCTGTAGACATGAGAAGAGGGCTTTGTATCTGGAGTAACAGATAGTTGTGAGCTACAGTGTGGGGCTGAGAACCAAACCCAGGTCACCTGAAAAAGCCGCAAGTGCCACCCAGCTCCAATTTGGGTCTTCCTGTTGTGTCTTTGCTTTCTTGCTGTGAGCTGGCATCCTGCATTTGCAGTATAATCATTCATTCAGTAAAGATTTCACTACAAAAAGAAAGAGGCTCTGGCTCTCAGTACCAATGCAGAATGCAGTCCTCTGTTTGGAGATAAAAGGGATTGGAAAGAAAAAAACTCATTCTGTAGCAGCTGCCACTTGCCTGCCTGTCAAAGAATTAATATAAACTGCAGTAGTCACAGCCAAATAGCTCGTTGAAGGACTCAGTTTCAGTTTGTAAACAGAGCTTCGTGTTGGCGTGGTCGTCATGTTGGGGGAGCTAGTCTCAGAGGGATAACCAGAGTCAGGGAAACCACACACAATTAAAAATAATTGGGACTGGAGATGGCTCAGTAGGTTGATGCCTGTTCTTCCAGAGGACCTAGTTCTGTTCCCAGAACCCACCTTAGGGCAGCTTAAAATCACTTGTGCCGCTGGGTGGTGGTGGCACACGCCTTTAATCCCAGCACTTGGGAGGCAGAGGCAGGCGGATTTCTGAGTTCGAGGCCAGTCTGTTCTACATAGTGAGTTCCAGGACAGCTAAGGCTTCACAGAGAAACCCTGTCAAAAAAACAAAAACAAACAAAACAAACAAACAAACAAAAAAAAAAAACCACTTGTGCCCCAGAACCAGGGGATCTGATGCCTTCTTCTGACCTCCATGCTCATCCCCATACATGTGACATACATACATACATACATACATATATACATACACACACATACACATATGAATACTACTAATAATTTATTCTATAGGGAAGTTCTTTCTATTCTTGATGAAGTTTAGGGAAAGTCACATCATGTAATTTATGCAACATTTGGGAAAGTCTCATAACTTGGTGAATCAAGCTCTACTAGCTATTAAAATATACCATCGGTTTTAGAGCTAAAAGTCCAACCTATTTAAAGCTACCACTTTTCTCCCCAAAGAGAGAGAAGAGGCCTGACAGAGGCCTTGCAGCAAGAGAGCTCTTGCCCACACTGGTACTCAGTATGGACCAGCAATTGTTTACAGTAGATTCAGTGTCTTGGGGTGTTTTGCTTGGACCCCCTCCCATTGCTATAGAGCTCACCTTGCAGATATCTTAATGTATGCGAATCTCTGTAGCTGGTCTCATGCGCCTTCCTCACCCCTGAGCATCCCACAGCCCACCAGCTTCTTACACCAAGAGCCGCTTGCCCCTTGAGATAACCTCCTTGACCACTAATCCAAGAAACAGCATTGTACAGATTGTTCCAACAGAGAGTGCAATCTGTGTGCTCTACAGCCATTGTGCCTCTCTCTGCCCCTGGATCCACAAACCAGCTGTCTCCCTGGCCTTTGGGTTTCCCAGATGAGTCCACTCCCAGTCTGTCACAGTCCTTAAGTTCCACACGCCCTTGAACTCTCTACACAGCTCCCAATGCAGTATCCTCTCTCCACCTTTCAAAATCCTGAATCTGGAACACAGGCCTCACTCTGGAAGATGGAACTGTCTTGGTGCCTGGGTGAAGTTTCCTTGTCAGGCTAGGACACAGCCGTTAGTTGTACTGTTCTTGTTTAATCCCAGCATCTCTGATTGTCCTGTCCAAGGTCAGGTCACCTGACTCCCTCAGCTCCTGTCGCCTCCACTGTAACTGACAGCGATGAAGATGACAGTGCCTACCCACAGGGCCTTTGTGAGTGTGAGAGAAGACAGTGTGCAAAGTGGTTACCCAGTTTTTGTCTCTTAGAAGGCTGTGGGATGGTCACCTCTACTGCTGTCACTTATCCCAGTGTGACAAAGCAAACAAGTCACCTACAGGGAAAACCCTGCTTTCATGTCTATTGTCACCATCCCATCACCTACCATTCAAGAAAATGCACGCACGCACACACACACACACACACACACACACAGATTTAAAGCTAGCTTAGTCAATTGTCTCAAACACAAATTTAAAGGCCTGGTGACACAGCTCAGTGGTAGAATGCTTGCCTTGCATGTGAGGCCCTAGGTTCTGTCCTCAGCACTGAAAACAAAACAAAAAACAAAAACAACGACCATGTAAAGAAAGCCACAGAGCCAGCCCCAGGCACAAGGTAACAACCATTTGAAAGCAGCTCTCACAACCATTATCCAGGTCCCTGTCCACCTCTAATTGGTTTAGCTTTCTACTGTCCCTGGTAGCAGCCTAATTAAGGGCTGCACTCATGAGAGCCAGCTGCGGCTGGTCTGCCAGCCATCTTTCCCAGAATCCCTGGGGCTCCCCTAATGGCATAGTTTCCAGAGGGAGGCAGAGTCTGGGCTCCTCCTGGCCCTGTGCTGAGTGATGAGCTGGAAGATTGCTTGTGAATCTCTGTGTGATGCTCCACATTTCCCTTCTGCCTCCTCTTTGGTTGTTACTCAATCTGACTTTACTCTAAAAAGAGAAGAGAGGAACAGTAAGATGGTAGACCTGAGACTGGGCGATGCTTAATGTGTTAGAAGGGAGGCGCGTGTCAGGACATACCACACACTAGGCACAAACAGTTCTACATGTAAGAGGTTTAATTGAGAGGGACAGAGGGGGCAGTAGCGGAGAGGAGGAACGTTACCCATATATATATATGGGTTCTGATGTAGTGGCCGCAGGTAAAGGTGGGAGGAGAGCCCAATGGATTCTGGGAATATGGTGGTTGTTGCCCTGGCAACAGATCTGTGAAACCTGCCCATGTGACTTTCTGGGCTTTGGAGGCCCTGATGCTAACCTACCTCCCTTTTTGTTATTATAAAGAGAAGGAAAGAAAAAGGAAAGGAGAAGCTGTTGGTGAAAAAGGAACGAGGGCATCATGTCTCTGAAGCTACTTCCTGCTGTCTAGGGGCATTGTCAATGGAGGCGTAGCTAGCTTTCACCATGGGGATCCACTTGTCCACTCTGTGGACAGTGGCTCATCTGTGGGCAGCTGCTGGTAATTCTGTAACAGGAGCTGATTAATAGTTTGGTTAGAATTTTTTTGTATTTGTCATTGAAGAAATGTAGAAACAAGATTAATGAGGCAGGGAGCAAATAATAACACCAGGAAGATGACCAAGAAAGGGTTTACAAAAGGGAGTATCCAGTTCCATGTAGGGTTTTCGAAAATCCCAGAACTGGAGGTCTCACGATCCCTGAAACTTTTTATGTCTGACTGTAGCTCCTGGATTGGTTGATGTAGAAACAGCATTCTTCTTGGCAAAGACCACCTTCTTTAGCTGTCAGGACATCTAGTCCCCATCTGTTCTGAAGCACCATAGCTGCCAAAGAATCGATCTGTTTTTGGATAGTAAGCACAGTTTCAGACATTTTTGGAAAATGGCTTTGAAACTGGGAAGTGAATGTATCATATTGGGTCATGGAAGTCGTTACCCCTGCAACTCCAGTATCAATACCTATGGCTATTCCCGTAGCAACCAAGAGTGGCACAACTTGGACTGCCCTCTTATCTTGGGGAGCTATCATATCTACAAGTGGGATTGGCAGGGATTCATTTCCCTGGATTACTCCCAGTTCAGAAAAAAGAAGTACTAATGTGCAAACTCCTGACCAGCTGACAGGTAGGTGATGATATGCCTGAGTGCCACAAAGAGTTGATGTGTTTTGGATTGCAGGGTGTTGTGGCAGAGATGATATATCAAGGGTTATGGTTCTATTGCAGTCTAGGGAGCTCAGCATTCCCACCGAATGAGTCCCAGAGGCCTTAAAACAGTTTGTCACACCAAAGAGAGGGACAGAGGTAAGGTATGGAGTCATGGCGACATTGGAATCAGGGCAGCTGACAAAGGGTGAGGTAATGTTACTTGGCAGTATCACCGGAGACACTGTAAGTGACAACTGTGAGTTAGTTCCAGAAGGTACATATAACCAGCATGAGTGGTTTTAAAGCATCCAGGTCTGGTAACATTAAGGAGTTGGTATGCTGAGGTCAAGATCTGAAGTAAAAGGCGAAATGACAACTTAGTGCCATTTATGAGGGATGATGACAAAAAGGAAAGGACCTTGGAGGAGTGTTTGATTATCTCCCCTGCTTTTCCGATATCCAGGGGTTGGGCAATTGAGACATATTTTCTCTGGATATGGATGGTACTTACTGGGGACCCGGGCTGATTTTTACAGTAGCGCATACCATTAACTCCTGTCTCCCACCTGGAATCTCATGGGTCTTATATGTAGAAAAAGAGTGTCTTGCGGTGTTGATAGAAGAAATGATTGGTCCATGATCCTAGCATAATATCTGACAAGACCAATATGGGCAGCCCCCATATTAGTCTGGCCATTTTCTACAATAATCTTTCGTCTGGTCAAAGAGAAAGCAAGTATAGAGATCATAATATTTAGATGGGATTACAGATACTGGGATGATAGCAATTTGGATTGGTTCCTGGCATCCGGCTATGGAGCAGTTTTCTGACCCTATCTGGAAAGAATTGTTTGTTATCTGTGGGGTTTTCTTGAACCTCGAATCTCCAGACATAAGGGCTACCCTGGATAGAAGTGAACAACAGGGGGAAGATGAGAAACCCATGTCTAATCCAGTGGGGTCGAGCTCGGCTGCAGGAGTGGAGTCTCATTTTCTGGGATTGGGAACAAGGTGGGCGGTCTCGTTCTCTTCTGGAGCTTATCAGAGCATGGTCCTGTTAAGATTGATGTGTATGAAGAAGAGTCATTTTTAGGTGGAGGAATGAAAGGTTTGAGGTGAGACAGATGGACCCAATGAGATCAATGAGTCCCTTGAGTTTAGCAGCTGTAGGGGTCACAAGAATTACCTTAAAAGGCCCTGCCATTTGAGAGAGAGAGGTGAGGGCCGATGACCTGGAGGGGATAGAAGGACTTGGTCTCCAATGTTGATAGGCAGTGGACAGGAGACAGTGTATGGCCTAGGTAGATGGTGGTCAGCAAAGTTCCATAGGACAGAATGGAGGTGGCAAAGTAATGGGGTCCAGGAGTTAGGACTGGACGTCCATACATGAGTTCAAAGGGAGAGATGAGGAGAAGTCTCTTGGGGAAAGCTCATAACCTAAAAAGAGTCAGAGGTAGGAGTTTAACCCAATCAAGGTGAAGTTCTTGTGACAGCTTAACAAGAGTGGTTTTGAAAGAGCGATTAGTTTTTTCTACCTTACCAGAAGATTGAGGGTGATAAGGAATGTGAAAATGCCAGGGGATATCTAGGGCCTTAGATAGGATTTGAGAGACTTGGGAAGTAAATTCAGGACCATTATCTGATTGGAGAAAGGCTGGGACACCAAACCGGGGGATGATCTCTTGGAGGAGGAGATCAGGGACTGTCTGAGCCCTTTTGTTAGTTGTGAGAAATGTCTCTACCCACTCCAAGAAGGTGTTCACCAAGATCAGGAGGTACTTGGCACGCCTGACAGTGGGCATGTGGTCAAAGTCAAATTACCAGTCAGTTCCAGGAAGGGAACTTCTAGCCTGATGGGTAGGAAAAGGGGTGCTACGATACCTTGAGTTGGGGTCAGACTTCTGACAGATTTTGCAAGAAGCAGTGATAGATTTTAAGAAGCTTAAATCCTCAGGAGTAGTCTGTAGGTGAGTCTTAACAAAAGAAGAGAAAGATGAAAGAGTTGGTGAAGATAGGACAGAGTTTGGTGAGTGTCAGGGGGTAAAGAAGGTAGAGATGTAGGTTGCAGTGTAAGAATGTCCTGGGGAGGATAGGGTGAGTCTAGGCCTCCAAGAACTGTAGCTCTAGCTGCCTTGTCAGCTCGGTTGTTTCCCTTGGAGACAATAGAGTCGTCTGTATGGTGCAATCTACAGTGGACAATCCCAATGGCTGTGGGAAGATGGGAGGCCTTTAGCATGGCCATAATTTGGTTTGCATTAGTTGCTGATCCTCCTTTTGTGGTAAGTAACCCACGCTCCTTCCAGACAAGAGGATATGAAAAGCTTATTTGGAATCTGTGTAGATGTTGAGGAATTTTCCCTGTGCCAGTTGAAAGGAACAGGTAAGGGCTATTAGTTCAGCCTGTTGATTTGGTGGTGTGAGTAGGAAGAGCCTGTGCCTCTACCACCTCGGTGTCTGACACTATGGCATAGCCAGCTTTTCTAGCCCCTTCATGTAAAAAAGAGCTGCCATCTGTATACCAGGTATAGATAGCCTGAGGCAATGTACCCTCCTGTATGTGTGAAGGATGAAGTAATAATTCCTCTAAAGTTTCAGTACAGGAGTGAGATAGGAAGTGGTCAGTATTAGGTTGAGGGAAAAGATCTGAAATATTAAGAGGCGGGCATGATTGGAAGGTGAGTGTGGAATCTTCTATAGAGCTACCTGAAGGGAAAGAACCCTAGAGGGAAGTAGAGTCTGTAAGTCTTTATAAGGTAGGAACTGTGACAAGTTATGAGAAGACAGTTATAGGCAACCCAAAGGTTAGTTTTTTTGACTCTCTAATAAGGAGTTCAGCAGCTGCTAAGGTACGGATACAAGGTGCCCATCCCTGGATGGTTAGATCTAGTTTTTTTGATAAGTAAGTTACAGGTACAAAAGAGGGTCCCAGTTGATGACCTAAGACTGCAAGGGCAAATCCCTCTTTTTCAGTTACGTAGAGGAAAGACGGATGAGTCTGGAAAGGGAGATGTAAAGCTGGGGCCTTAAGGAGAGCCTGTTGAAGCCTTTGAAAGGGCTTTGTAATAGGTTTGAGAAGAGGTTCATGGGTGGGGCCTAACGCTGCAAAGGAGAGAAAAGGAAGGAACCCACGAACATAAACAGCTAGCTATCCCTAGGAATGATAAAATCTCTTCCTTTGTAGAAGGAACAGCTAGAGACTGAATCAGATTCTTTCTATCTAAGGTGATAGCCTTGTGGGTTGGGGTAATTGTTAGTCCCAAATAGGTGACCTGAGGAGTGGACAGTTGGACTTTGGAAGGTGAGCCTCGACTGGAGAGGAAATTTAGAAGAGCAGAAGTGTCAGTTTGGCTAATATCTAGAGAGGGACTACAGAGAAGGACATCATCTACATAAAGTATAACCTTAGATTTAGGGAGAGACAAGGAGAGTAAGTCAGAAGCCAGGGCTTGACCAAATAGATGTGGGCTATCCCGGAATCCCTGAGGCAGAACAGTCCAGGTAAGTTGGGTAGAAAAGTGGGTATCAGGATCTGTCCAGGTAAAGGCAAATATATTTTGTGACTGGGCATCTAGAGGAAGAGAGAAAAATGCATCCTTGAGATCTAAGACTGAGAAATGGGAAGTCCCTGAGGCGATAGTGGAAAGAAGTGTGTAAGGATTAGCCACACCAGGATGGAGAGGAACTACTGTAGAATTAATGTGCCTGAGATCTTGAACCAGGTGATAGTTACCATTAGGCTTCTTAACTGCTAGTGTAGGGGTATTAAAGGGAGAAGAAGTGGGACGAAGGAGTTTTTTTCTCAAGAGGTCAGAAATAATAGGCTTAAGTTCCCTGAGGCTCTGGAGAGAGAGAGGGTATTGAGCTTGGGTTAGGTACGTGGTAGAGTCCAGTAATTGGATGACAATGGGAGAATGGTATTTAGCAACAGAGGGGTTCTGGACGTCCCAGACTTGGGGATCTACCTGAGAAGCTGGTAAAGGAAATAACATGGTAGTGTTAGTAGGTTGCCTGGCTTGGAGAAGGAGCAGAGGAACTTCTGGTGAGCCTGGGTTTAGGCAAATGTGGGAAGCAAAGGAAATAGAGGCTCCCAGCCTAGCTAGAAGATCCCTTCCCAAAAGGGGACAGGACATGTTGGCACTACCAAAAAGGAATGGGTGAGAGGTATACCCCTAAAAATGTAACTAAGTGGTAGGGTCTGGAGAAGGAAGTAAGGCTGTCCTCCTACCCCAACAGTAGGAAAACGAGAAGAAGTGGGTCCCCAAAACTCCATCAGGACCGAGTAAGTAGCTCCAGTGTCCAAGAGGAAGTACCCACATACCAAGATATCTACCTGGGGCTCCCTGCTAGTGATGGCAGTGGTCAGGTCAAGGGAGCTCAGGCCTCCTCAGTTGGCCATAGCCAAGCCTAGGAGATCAGTTGGAGGGTTATCTGGGAGTGATGTCCCTCTGTTCTGGGTAACATGAGGGCAATCAACAGCCCAATGTCCCTCTTGATGATACCTAGGGCATGGCCCTCTTGGCTTGTGGAAGTTAAGGCAGGCTTTTGCCCAATAACCTTTTTTTATCACATTTGTAGCAGGTACCTAGTGGTCCCTAAGTCTTAGGAAACCATGAGTTCAGGGTAGTGGCTGGGGCTGGTCGAACAGCCTTTGCCAGCATATGGTATTTTTGTTTGCAGACTTTATCATCTCTCCCATGGTACACTCTGAAGGCCAGTGCTAAGACTTCTGCCTATGGAGTTAGGGGTTCCCTCTCTAATTTTTTTAAGTTTAACTCTTATGTCAGGGTAGCTCTGGGAAAAAAAGTAGGTCATCAGAAGTTGCTTACCTTCTGGGTTTTCAGGGTCCAGATTGGTATGCTGTAATAAAGCCTTCGTAAGGCATTCTAAAAATTGAGATGGATTTTTCTGCTTGTCCTGGACATCCTCTTGGAATTTTTCAAAATTTACTGGCTTAAGGCTGCTTTTTAAAGACCAGCCAGAGGCATGTAATAAACCTGTTCCCTGGCTAAAATACCACCTGCAGAATTGTAATTTCACTGAGGATCCTGGTCTGGCACTGTCTCAGGGCCATGAAATCTATACAACCTCCACTAGATGATGCTACAATGCTAGATCCAGCTAATGAACCACTCC
The DNA here is from genome assembly GCF_008632895.1 of Mastomys coucha. Lineage (NCBI taxonomy): Eukaryota > Metazoa > Chordata > Mammalia > Rodentia > Muridae > Mastomys > Mastomys coucha. Next base: position 88,184,099 of record NW_022196904.1, read on the forward strand.
CCTTTCGCTGCAGGCCTGTCTCCATGCCGCCAAAAACCCAAACTGCTGCCTCAGTTTCCCCTCCTCACCAGGATGCCCCAGAGCCTGCTACCTCTACCTCTCCAGGCCCCTCCCCTTCTTCTTCTGTACCAGTTGTGGGTCGCTCCAAATGCCCCATATTGGCAGCTACCTTCACTACCTTCACTCCTCCTCTCACCTACTCTAAGGCCACAGCCAAACCTCCAAGTCCTTCCTCCCCAGAGACACCTGACCCAGCAATGGTCCTTCCTCTAAAGGAAGTTGCAGGAGTAGATGGTCTTGTCAGAGAACATGTTCCATTCTATTTTAGTGAACTTTCCCAAATAGAAAACAGGCTGGGGTCCTATACTTCTAACTCTTCCAAGTTTATTAAAGAGTTCTAGTATATCACTCAATCTTACAGCTTGACTTTCCATGATGTTCATATGATCCTTACTAACAACTTACTTCCTGAGGAACGCAGACAAGTCTGGGAAGCAGCAAGAGTCATGCAGATGAAATTCACGAAACAGACAGCACATACCCAATTGGGAAGGGTCCACCAATGGCAGATGTCTTAAGAAGTATGTCAGCTGGGAGGTGTGACTGTAAACCCGGTAGTTCCCAGAGAAGGCTGGCCAGGCCGTATCTGGAAAACTGGAGGTGCTCCCCTTGACTGATCCTCACAAGTAATATACCAGTGTCTGTGCAAGAACGATAGCAGCCTGGTAAATAGTAAACATGAAACTGAATGGGTAGGTGTGGGCCCGAGCAGAAACTAGCCCCACATGGCAGATTGTGTGGTGAAAGCCTGCGATTCTTGTAGCCACCAGCTGAAGGGGCTGAGAACTGAGTACTCGCGGCAGCCACAATTGCCAGTGCTGTGGCCAGTCGATGTGGCTGTGATCTCTGCCAGTCCCCAGTCCCCGCTCCAGAGCAACGCAGTGGCTGCTGACGGAATTGCCAATATCCTGTCTCCAAATGATGTGTTAGAACGGCATTGAAGGCCCTGATGCTAACAGTGATGGCCTGTTCCTTAATCCCAGCACTTGGGAGGCAGAGGCAGGAGTGAGCTCAAGTCTACATACAGAGTTCCAAGACAACCAGGACTACATAGAGAGAACCAGTCTCAAAAAACAAACAAGCAAACAAACAAAATAAAACAAAAGAAATGGTAGATCTGTGTTCGCCCTGTGACAGTTTTTTCCTGTCTCATCATGGAGATTCTTCATTCAGTGCCCATAGCTGGGGTTGCACTCTCCCCTGGGCATTTTCAGCCTCCTCTGCTTCTCCAGGCTATGGCAAAAGCCATACCACATGACCCAAACCGTTTGCCTCTCTGCCTTGGCCCTCACAGGACTTTGAGCTCCTAACTCTCATGCCAGGATTTCCAAGGCCCAGGACAAGTAGCTGCACCTCTCCCAGCAGCCTGAGTCTTTCCCTCTTCCTAGTGTCTCACTGAGCCCAAGTGCTTGCTGAGTCACTCAACCCAAGTGCCTCCCAGGCCACATGGCGCTCCTCTAGCCTGAGGGCCTGAGCCAGGCTCCCACTCTGGTGATTTTGTCCCCCAATAGCCACCTCACTGGTCTCCCATTGCCTTCGTTTCACTGTGAATGAGCTGCTGTCAGCTCTGTCACTCTGGACATCTCTCACCCGCATGTTTACACAGCGGCCTTCTCTCTGAGCTCTACACTGGCCCTGGGCAAGGTCTGGGGATCAGTACCGCTCCTGTGCTCAAGGGCCCTCATCTAGAGGACACCGGCTTGTCTAAAGACATCTAAGGCAGTTTGTGTGAGGAGTGGAGAGTGGCAGCATGAGTGGACTCACCACAGAAAGAGCCACATTTGAGAGCCAGCAGGATGCCTCAGCCAGTAAGGGAGCTTGGCACCCACCCTGGTCACCTGACTTTGATCCCAAAGACTCACATGGAGAAAGAAAAGAACTGACTCCTGCAAGATGTCTTCTGACCTCCTCATGTTTCCTGTGGTACTTGTGTGTGCATG
>NW_022196904.1:88186108-88196546 GCF_008632895.1 Mastomys coucha
AATTATTTTTAAAAGGGAATCAATCACATTTGAGTGGGTTTGGAAAGAGAATGGGAACTGGGTGAGCATTCCAGAGGGAGGAAATGAAATCATCAAAGGCCAGAGACATGAGAAGGTACAAGGGGCCAAGAGTGGAAGGCAACAGGCCTGCTAGTGAGTGACTCTGGACTGCCAGCCATCGGGCCGGGAGCCTGGCCGCGGTCCTTCAGATGTGGCCTTACCAGAGTGTTTAGGGATAGAACATCTCTTCCACTGTGGCTCAAAGTGAGCCTCTTTTCTATTGCGCACTTTGCAAATATGATTTTAGTTATATTCTTTGTCTTGTTTACTTAGCCACAGTGAAGACTGACCCCAGGGCCTTACCCACACTAGGCAAGCGCCCTACCAGTGAGCTACACCCCCATTTCTGGATGTTGTCAGTTTTCTGAGACAAAAGGACTTGCTATGTAGCCCAGGTTATCTCTACACTTGTAATTGCCTGCTCTGGTGCTGAGATTGTAGGTGTCCCTGCAGTTTATGTTGTTAAGAGAAAACAAGATGTAAAGTGTTTCGGTTGCAAGCCCAAGAGGGCGGTTGTTAGGGTATTCTGTGTGTGTTTGGATTTTTATCCCTCTATACAGAACGATTAATGTAAAAGAACAAAAAGATATTATTCACTTTTAAATTTGATTTCCAGTCTCCCAGTTTGCTAGCTGTGAGCCCTTGAGCGAATCCGTTTTCTGTCTGTGGTGTGGTTTCTCAGTTACTAATGAGATAAAGTCTGACTGACAACATTGTCATGGACGTGGAGGATACATCCCTGCTTGTGTGAAGCATCTGGATGCTCTAGGCTCCTTCTCCTCCTCCACTCTCCCTCTCCTGTCACAGGAGACCAGTCTGAGAACTTGCACAGCTGGTGGCTGAGAGTGCAGAGTACTGGTGTGAACGAGGTTTTGTCAACTGTTCATCCTTTCCTGAAAGACTAGCTATTCTTTGGCTTTGTTTGACCAGCTGATGGCTTGGGGCATGACTGTCTCTGCCTCTGTGCTTTGTCAGCCTGAGGGAGCTCAAAGGAGACAACTGTCTTAGTAGGGCTGTGGGCAAGGCCTTCCTGTCAACAGCTACAGGAGCAGAGGGAGGGAGTGGGGGCATAGGGATGTGTGGGGACAGTGCCTCCCTAGCCCTCCTCTGTAACCACCTTTGCATTCCTCTGTGAGGCCCTGGGGCTCCCAGAGCCCTTGATCTCAGTGCCCTCTTGGACATCTTTGTCTTTGTGTTCAGCGAGGCTCACATTCAGCTTGTGTCTTTCTCTGATGCTGATGTGCTTTCTCGGTGTATGCCAAACACATCCGCCAGAAGGGCTTGGAACATGCTTAAAATGGCAACCAAATGCTACATGATGTGGAGAGGGAGCAAGGTAGTCCATGAGGCTGAGGCTGCAGGGCAGGTGGCCTCTTAGGGTGTGAGTTATGTGGAGCCATAGTCACTTGGGGTATTGGCCTAGGCAAGTGACTCAGCTTTCTGCCATGGTTCTTTGATAGGATCTAGAGCTCCAAGCACGGGAGTTACTTATGACTGTGGGTATTGGGAATGGAACCCAGGTCCTCTGCAAGAGCAGCAAGTGGCCTTAGCTTCTGAACCATCTCTCTAGCCCTCAAAAGAAACACTTTTATATTTTATGGTCTGAAATATAGTTTCACATTTCTGTTAGAAAATAGAGCTACTGCTGCCACCCCGCCCCACCTCAGGTAGCCAGGCCCTAAAAGTGAACTTCAAACAAGGTAAGAACACCGCCCCCCCCCACCAGGCCCCTGCTACCTGGGGAACAGAGGCAGCCTGATTATTGATTACCAAGCTCTACTCTCCTGCCCACAGTGTGACCACTTTACCAGAGCCTAAATCATGTATGTCCTGTTTCCCCTGCCTTGGTCATATAGTATAGGAAAGATATTAACTAAGTCTGCTTCCTCATGATACAGGACTTTTTCCTCAGACGCTTTTTACGGTAAGCATCTTGCTTTGTCTGGTAAGGCTGGATTATTTCTTCAGAGTCTCCAGCATACTACCTACTGTGGCGATCATAAATGCTTTTTCAACTTCATCTGTATCAAGAATGAGAGTTTCTACCACTGGGGACAGTGTTTGACCTCTGCTACAAACAATGTGATGCTCGGCCATCAGGGAGAACCATGAACTAAAGGTCACAGTCCAGAGCTGTTTAAAACTGCAATGACTGTGGACAGTTAACTGTTAGACTGCAATGACTGTGGACAGTTAACTGTTGCAGGTTCAAAGCTGCATCATGATGGGCTCTCCTTGTCCCTTGAACAGCCATTTATTGCCTACAGTTTTGTGTAACCTAACATCCTTGAGACAAGCACTCTGGCACCAGAGGAGTCCAGCAGTGAACCAGTGACAGATGTAAAATCCCTCTTCAGAAGACACCCCAACCAAACAGATAACTGAAGATTGATGGGGAGGCTCTGAGACACCCCCTGTTCTGGATGGCAGTTTTTCTTATGCTCCCTCTCGTACTCTGCATGAGTCTCCTTGCTTCCTGCAGGGTGAGACGGTCTTTGTAAGACAGGGAGTGCTTTAGCAGAGTCTTCCAATGTCATCAATTTCCTAACAATCTTCCCTTTCCTCCCACATTAAACCTGCCTAAAGAACCCACTGTGTGCCGGGCACGCCTTTAATCCCAGCACTTGGGAGGCAGAGGCAGGTGGATTTCTGAGTTCGAGGCCAGCCTGGTCTACTGAGTGAGTTCCAGATCAGCCAGGGATATACAGAGAAACCCTGTCTCGAAAAAAAACCAAACCAAAACAGAAATACTCACGACAACCTGATTAGAAATCAGTCTTTACTGCTGGGTGTGGTGGCTCTCTCCTGTATTCCCAGCACTTGGGAGGCAGAGATAGGCAGCTTTCCTCTGTGAGGTTGAAGGCTACAGTGAGTTCCACGACAGCCAAGGCTCCATAGAGAGATACTGCTGCTTTCCCCGACAACCTCCTCCAATCTGCCATATATCAAAATCCATAGCTATCAAAATATCCTTCAGGGAGTTGGTATGGTCCAAAGCCTGGTCTTGTAGGTCCTTCCTCTGACGGTGCCTACTCTGCCCTTCGAGATTCTATTTACCTTGGCTCCCCCTCTTCTCCATAAACGTATAGAGTTCATTTCTTCCAGAAGTCAACAAATCCAGCTCCAAATGTTTTACCAGTAGACAGTATCCTCTTGATGAATGAAAACAGAAATCAGCCCCTGATCCAAAGATCACCATGTGACTACCCACCATGAGACAGGGGTCTCCAAATCCAGCAGTGCCCCAATTCAGCAGGAAGTAGCTGGACTGATTTCAACACCCAATAATCTCCCCATCTTCTTTTTAATAAAATCACCCCTCTGGTTCTTTTTGATATAAACAAAAAGACTGGAAACATTAGAGAACCTGAGCTTTCAAGGTACACAGGACCTAAATGGATAGGATTTCAAACCAGGCAAGAACACACCCAGCATGCATGCACACATGCACACATGCACACATACCTGCCACCTGGCAGTCTGAGGCAGGCTGACTACTGACATGTTGAGTGACTCATTCATTGACTGAACCCCACTCCCTACTCAGAGAAAGAATGTCCCACTTCCCTTGATCGTATAGTATAATAGGTCATGTGTCAACTAAACCTGCTTCCTTATGGTGACCTCCCCTCCCCTTAGGAACTTAGAAGTAGATGCTTTGTTTACACATGCTGGGTCCTGCCCGCTGTGATGTTAATACATCTCTTGCCTGGATGATGTCAATGTCTCTCTTGAACTCCATCTCTTTTCTCTTTTCAAAGCTTAACAATACATTTCCTTAGATGCTGAAAACTGAGTCTATCTGTTACTTCTCTCGGAGTGAGCAGGGGCCTGAAAACTTAGTGGAAGTAGAATTGCTATGTAGAAAGAAAAGGAAACTGAGTCATAAAGGTTTGGTTTGGCCTCACGGAGGTGTGTAATTCCCTCACCAGAGTCCAAGCCTCATAAGCCCCAGGCTGCACGCTCTGAGAGGTGTTCCAAGGTTCCCACCACCTCAGATAAGAGAGTGTGGGCAGCCAGAGGCAGAACATCATAGGAATCACCTCCAGCGATTACAAACAGCAAAAAATAAATGGCATTTGGCGGTCACTGAGTTAGTATGTTTGCATCCAATGCTATGCAGTAAATTCTGAGATTGAATCCTCCCCTGCCCCCACTGTTGGGCTTAGAAGACATTCATTTCTAAACAATAGCACATGAAACCCTCACTCACAACGATAACCAGAAGCACAGGTGTTTCTTAATGATGAATTCCTAAGTTGGCGCTGCTGGCCCAAGGGATAATAATGTGAAAGGCTCTACTCATTAACTCACACACTAAACAAGTACTCAATAATCAGCTGGAGGCACCAACACCCCTGTGCTCTCCATAGCCCCCATGGTGCCTCTGGACCATACTGGTCTCTCCCACCTCCTCACCAGCCGTGGGCACTGGCAGGCTTCATCCTCTTTGTCAGTCTACATAAGTGCAGGGATAATTCCTCATAGCTTAAAGACTTGACTGCAAATGAAATGCATACATGTGCAAAGAAAATCATAAATAAATATTGATGCCATCTCTGGGTCAAGAAGGACTTTGTTGTTGTTTTGAGACAGGGTCTCCCTGTGTAGCCCTGGCTGTCCCAGAACTCACTCTGTAGACCAGGCTGGCCTCCAACTAATTCAGAGACCCTCCTGCCTCTGCCTCTCTGCCTCTCAGCCTCTCTGCCTCTCTGCCTCTCAGCCTCTCAGCCTCTCAGCCTCTCTGCCTCTACCTGGATTAAAAGCGTGTGCCACCACCACCTGGCTCAACTGGATTTTAAAACAGCTTTATCAAAGCATAAAATCACTCACCCACTGTCATGTATTTTTTTAAATTTATGCATGTGTGTGTGCACACCTGCTTGTCTGCATGTGCACCACGTGCATGCAGATCTCTATGGAGGCCACTGGAAATGGAATATCACACGCAGTTGTGAATGAACCGTCTGATGTGGGCTCTGGGACCCAAATCCAGTCCTCTGCAAAAGTAGCAAGAAGTACTCTGAACCACCGAGCCATCTCCCCAGCCCCTTGTGACTATTTTGATGAAATTTGGTAAACATATATGCAACTGTGTCCAAAAGACAGCCACCCCCATCACTCCACACCAAAGCAACCATTGCTCTTTCTGTCTCTATGGTTTGTCTTTCTAGAAATTTAATACAAATGGAATTATATAGCGTGTACTATTTTCTGTTGGTTTTCTTTCATATATCATATTTACGTGTTTGTGCATGCATGCATGGTGTGTGTATGTGTGCAAACACATGCATACATACATACATACATGGTATAAATATGTGTGTAAGGTATGCAAGCACATGTGTGTGGTGTGTGCGTGTGCATGCTGTGTGACGTGTACAAGCACATGTGTGCATGCTGTGTGTGTATGTGGTATGTGCAAGCACATGTGTGTGTGTGTGTGTGTGCTGTGGGTATTGTGTATGCAAACACATGTGTGCATGATGTGTATGTATGTGGTATGCGCAAGCACATGTGTGCGTGTATAGGCCAAGTGCTCAGTCTCTCTGCTATCATTTCTGAGACAGGGTCTCATACTGAACATGATCGAGTCTTCCATTTGGCTAGAGTGGTGGGATAGCAAGCCCTCAGCCCCAAGGATCTTCTTGCCTCTACTTCCCCAGTGCTGGGGCAGGCGCATGTTGCTGTGCCCAAACGTATATGTCCTGAGAGTCCCAACGCAGGCTCTTAGGCTTGTGCAATACTCTCATGACTGAGCTGTCTCCCTTGCCCTCCATTGGCCCAGTATCTTTAAGAGTCATTTCTTTTAGCTGCTGAGTAGAGTTGTATGCAGAGACCTGTTTTGTGTTTTCACTTGTTCGTTGGACTTGTGAGCTGTTTCTGGCTTTGGGGCTGCTATGAATAATGTTACCAACACTTATGTACAGGTTGTTTGCACATGTATGTTTTGGCTTATTTTGGCAGCTTTTAGGATTAGAATTGCTAGGTCCCATGCTACGTGTGTGCTCAACTTGAAAACCAAAACTTTTTCTGATGTGGTAGCCCATTGTACATTCTCCTCAGAAATGTAATCAAGGTCCAGTTGTCCCACGACCTCCATAGAAGTCAGGATCACCTGTGTCCTTCATTGCAGCCATCTTAGAGCATCAACTGGTGTCACACTGTGGCATTAATTTGTATTTTCTTAACTATTCATAGCACTGAGCATCTCCTATGAGCTGGTGTACCCCTTCTCTAGTTAAGTACCCCTGGTTCTCCCATTTGAAATTGGGATGCTTGCCTTAGTGAGTTCAAAGAGATCTTTGTGTATTCTGTGTGTAGCTCTTCATCAGATATTGTTAAGTCAACAATTTTGTCTCAGAGCATGGCTTGTCTTTAATTTTCCTTATGGTATCTTAGAAGCTAAGACGCTTAGTGTTCATTATCTCATCATTTCCTTATCTGTCTTTGTTTGGTTTACTTCTTGTTCTGTTTTTGAGTCTTACTGTGATGTTCAGGCTGTCCCGGAAACACTCATGTCTCAGTCTCTGTGTACTAGAATCACAGAGCTGGGCTATTATCACACCTGGCCTTTTTAAAGATTTATTTTTATTTTATGTGTATGAATGTTTTGCCTGCATGCACCTGTGCATGCTCATTGGATCCTCTGGAACTGGAGCCATGGGTGGTCGTGAGCCACTGTATGGGTGACTGGAGTCAGCCTTGTCTCTCTCTCTCTCTCTCTCTCTCTCTCTCTCTCTCTCTCTCTCTCTCTCTCTCTCTCCAGCCCCCATACCTTCCTAGTAAAAGTGCTTAATTGTGATAATCTAAATTTACCTTTCTCCCCGACTTTTGTGTGTGTGTGTGTGTTTGTTCTCTACCCAAGAAATATTTGGCTACTCTGAGGTCACAAAGATACTCTTCTGGTTTGTTTGTTTGTTTTTCTTAGAGATTTATGATTTTGAGGGTTTGGGGGATTTGAGGGTTTTGGGGTTTTTTGTTTTTGTTTTTAGGGTTATAATCCATTTCTATTCATTCTTGTCTGTGGCATGAGTAAACAGCAGAGATCCTTTCTATTTGGCTGTCCATCTTTCCCAACATCGTTGAGACCTTTACCCTTTTCTCTATGAGCTGCTTTAGCACATCTGTCCAGAGTTAACTGATCACATCTGTAATCCACATCTATAAGCCAGTGGTTTCATGGGAAATGTTTAACAATCACTTCTTTGAACAAAGGAGGGGATCTGTGGGTGGTGTTGGCCACTTTCCTGGTATGACTAGTCTCGGGGGCTGAGGCTGCAAGTTACCAATCGTTTAGCAATTGGTCCACCCAACCCTCGAGAATCTGCTCCATAAGCCAATGCGAGTACTCTATGACCTCCATCTGTTCTCTCCTTCCCCTTCCCATTCACGTGCCTGGAGCCTGTCCTCATGTGGATAATGCCTTTGGTTACCATAGCATTTTAAATTTTGAAATCAGGTATCAAAAAACCTCAAAGCTGTTTCATCAATTTCTCTCTCTCTCTCTCTCTCTCTCTCTCTCTCTCTCTCTCTCTCTCTCTCTCTCCATATATATATGTGTATATATATACATATATATGTGTGTGTATATATATATATATATATATATATATATATAAATTAGCTTTCCATTTTCTATGAGGAGCTCTGCTAGGATAGTTGATGGTTGCTTTAATTCATAGACCATCTTAACAATATTGAGTCTGTTGGTAACAGACTTTTGTTTTCCCCTCAGCTACTGCTGTTATTTTTCACTAGTGCAGCATGAAGACATACTGGGCTTTGCACATCCATGCGATCTCCAACCACCTCTCTAAATTCCATTCTTCTAAGCTTTTTATCAGATCCTTGGGGAATTAAACTGATTCCTGGTTTCTCTTCTCAGCTACCTGTTCTCATGGCTCTATACGTGCTGCACACATGGGCTTTCTTTGTTTCAGACGATTTCCCAGGTGCACAGGGGCCTGTGAGCTGCATAGCCTGCTAGGGGACATTGATGGCAGCTAGTATGAATGTCACTTCCTTAATGAGGGTACTGGTGCCTTGACACCTGTCATTCCCAGCTGTTACGCATGTCTTTCTTCCATGGATGATACCTAGCTTTGAGAGAGAGAGAGAGAGAGAGAGAGAGAGAGAGAGAGAGAGAGAGAGAGAGAGAATTCTTTTCTTGTTTAGAATATGATTACAGCAGTCTAGTTACATGGCGTAATGAGCTTGTTAGATCTTAATGGATAGGAGAACTCCTTCATGACCAGAGCACTGCATTCTCAGTGTGGACATCCCTTCTGCTTTTCACACAAAACCTCTGAGAGGTGCTTTCAAGCCTGTTGTCCAGCCACTGATCTGAAAGCCGAGGTCTGACCTCTGTTGCTGTTTCTGCAGGAGTCAGTCTTCCATTCCCTCCACAAGAACAAAGGCTCTCTAAGCTGCTCTAACATCAGGACCAGGGCTGTTCCGTTTCTTTTAATCTACACATCCTCCCTCCTCTAACCAGCCCTGACAAGAGCTTGGCGGCTGACAGTGTTCATTGCCTGCCTGTGCCAGGGTTCATGACCTAGCCTCCTTCCTTCCGAGGAGGCCATGTTAACATAGCAAATGCAGACAAGACTTTTGCACAGAGACCTGGTATGTTTCCATGGCAACATAAATTACTTATGAAAATCTGCAGGAAGATTTGGAACCATTGCGAGTTAAGTGCAGTCTCCTTCCTGCATAACACAACTGAGAAATGTTGAGATTTTTATTGTGCAGAGGCTAGGGGACAAAACTTGATTTCCCAAGGATTTAGATACACAGTAAATAACTCTGGGGCATGTGGGAAGAGAAATGAAATTTTTACACTGTGGTAATTGGCAGCAATCCATTATTCTTAGTCCCTGCCATTGTAAGGAACATGTTGCTCTTCACACAATAAAACTGTTTCTCATACAATCCTGCTTTATTGTTACTCATAAATGTCAGTCCTTTTCCAACTGGAAACAAAATAACGGCTTCTATCCTCCTCCTTCACAATTCTCCTTTTCCAAGGCCACACCCCGTCCCTGTGCTCCAGCTTGCTTCCCCCTCCTCCCTCTTTTGGGACCTAGCTCAGCAGTGACAGGGTTCTCGCAGCTGTCTGTGGTCTGCTCCTCTGTAATTGCTCTTTCAGAATCTGCCCTAGGTCTCTACAACCAAATGTGCTTAAGTGGGCCAGGGCTTTACTAAGTGAACGAACATCTGTTTATAGTGGGTTCAATATCGGAGGCTCAATCTATCAGCTGTTCCCTGAATGCTGCTTTGTGCAATCCGACTTGAAGTGCACTCAGCAGCCAGCCTGGTCCTGGAAGCTGCTGTCCTGATTCTGTCCACCCTGGGCACCAGAATATTGACTTGCAGAGGTCAGAAGTATAATAATAGCCGGATACTATCTGATTGTCTATAGCCATTCACATCTCCTCTTATGACAACAAAGGCTAGGAGGCGGAGGCTGCATTCATGCCTGGCATACAAATCCATTGAGATAATTTTTCTTAAATAAACCCCTCTAATGAAAACCAAATATATTTATTATCTAATTACCCACCAGTGGTTTTGTGATTCTGACATGAACCCATATTCTGCCTGTTAGACCTCACCTGGAGCCTGTAATGAGACAATCCACCCCAAATGGCCAGAGGACCAGAGCTGAGATGATTTCTCCTACTCTCTTTCTGAGACAGGGTCTCACTATGTAGTTTAAGCTGTCTTTGAACTCGCTGTGCAGACCAGGTTGGCCTGGAACTCACAAGGATCTCCCCACCTCTTCCTCCAGACTGCTGAGATTAAAGGATTGTGCCACCACACCAAGCCTATGGATTTCTTCTAAAGACCCACCTCTCTGTTCTGGCTCAGGCTCAGCTGCAGTGTCTGTGGTTTAGCTTGACTTGAAGGCATTGAGCTTACCTGTGACAGCTGGGTAGCATTGCTTCTGCTGTCTATGAGTTGGACTAACACAGTATGTCTTTATCAGCTTGGCTGGGCAGGAGGTTTTGCTATCTTGTTTTTGTTTTCATGTTTTGCATGGGTGTATTTGTGCATGTGTGTGCAGATGCCCGTGGAGGTCACAGGACAACCTCAAGCATTTGTTCCTCGGGTGCCATCTTTCACTGGCCTGGAACTCACCAAGTAGACTAGGCTAGCTGGCCACCAAGCCCCATGGAGTCACGTGTCTCAGCATCCGCAGCACGGGGTGACAAGCACATATCACTGTGCCCAGAATGTTTGCTTGCTTGCTTGCTTTAACAAGGACTGGGGAATCTAACTCAGGTCCCAGTGCTTGCAAGGCAAACACTTTGCTGACTGGGTTATCTCCACACCAGGGCTATGAAGAGAAACTCTGTCTCCAAAAAAAAAAAAA
>NW_022196904.1:88196568-88206780 GCF_008632895.1 Mastomys coucha
AAAAAAAAAAAATGAATGAAAGAAAGAATGAAAGAGAAAGGATGAAAGAAAAGATAAATGAAATAATAATAATAATAATAATAATAATAATAATAATAATAATAATAACAATAATAAATAGCCACATAACCAGGCCTAGTGGTTCAGGCAGGATCCTGCTACCCAATATTCAGGGGGCAGAGGCAGGCAAGTTCACAGCCAGCTTGAGCAACAGTGAGCTCAAATCTTGGGCAACATAATGAGGTAAAAAGTAAGAAGAGGGCTGTGAGCGGTGTTAAGAGATGGAGAGCTCTTGCCTAGCACTTGAGAGGCCTTAGGTTCAATACCTAGAACCACGACTCAGCTGAGCGGGAACCTCAAGAGAGGCTGCTGTGTAGAGACACTGATGGGGTGGGTCAGCAGATGGGAGTCACATAAGGGTCAGGATAATAGCCACTTACACACACATGATGGCCATCACACACACACAGAGAGAGAGACAGAGAGAGACAGAGAGAGACAGACAGAGAGACAGAGAAACAGAAAGAGGGAAGGAGGGAGGGAGGAAGGGAGAGAGAGGAAGAGAGGAAGAGAGGGAGAGAGAGAGAGAGAGAGAGAGGGAGAGAGAGAGAGAGAGAGAGAGAGAGTGCCAACACAAGCTAGGATGTCCAAATGATGCAGGGGGACATGCTGTGTACTAAGGCATGCCACAGGGATTCCTGTCTAAAGGGATCTGGTTGTTAGTGTTCTGGCACGATAAGAAGCTAGCAAGGGAGGGATCACTGTGTGTTGGACAGTAAAGGTTCTTTGCTGTGAAAAGTTCTTTGCTAGGGAAAGAAGGGCTGGAGGCTGGAGGTGAGCAAGAGAGTTCCTGCCTCTGGTACGCAGGGCCCTGAGCTGGTCACCATCACAAAAGATGGTAAGGGGGACTGGGAACTTATTACAAGACTGCAGTATGCCTGTCTCAACAAGTCCCAAGCTCTTTAGCCTTGCACATGCAGGCATGCCATGTTGAGCTCCCAAAGCACTGACTAGGCCGGTGTCTCAACCTCCTTTTAGTGCCTGGGCACACAAGGCTTGAAGGTGAGAGCAGTTGTTCTGGATCCCCCAAGTGTAGGACTGGAAAGGACCCTGAGCTCTTTCTCTGAGATCTGTACTGCCATCTCCAGACCTGGGTCAACTCTAAGAGAAAGAAAACTATTGGTCTCTGTGGTGCTCCCTCCCAGCCAAACCTCAGTCAGCCCCATTGCGGCGTCTGTCAGGAGGCGGCTTGAGGTGTAGCTGGGGTGGGGGCATTCTCTGCCGTGTGATAGTTCTCATCACTGATGTTTTCTTTGACTCACAGGAACGAATTCAGAGCATGGACAGACATCAAACCTGTGAAACCCATCAAAGCCAAGCCCCAGTACAAGCCCCCAGATGACAAGATGGTTCACGAGACCAGCTACAGTGCCCAGTTCAAAGGGGAGGCCAATAAGCCCACCGCAGCAGACAACAAGGCCATGGATCGCAGAAGAATACGAAGCCTCTACAGTGAACCTTTCAAGGAATCTCCGAAGGTAAGGCAGCTCTCACTGCACAGCCTGGAGGAAGCAGGCTGTGGGGCTCTGGCTAGTCCACAGGAGCTCCTGACCAGCCATCCCTTTCTTCCTCGGCACATAGGCCCAGGGGCATCTCCAACCGGTTAGGTCCTGGTAAAGTCCAAGGGCACATTGGGAAGGAGGATTACATGAAAGTAGCTTAGCATTTGGCACATCTGACTCTGTATTTGAGAAATGAAAAACCTCACCCTGGTGCTACAGCCCCTTTTCTGGTCAGCTTCACAGCCTTTCCACACTGTTCCAGTCCCACCCAGGCTCCAAAACACTTTCCCCTTATCTCAACCTTCCCTGATCAGTGCCATCCAACAGAGTGTTCAGTGTGTGACCGAAAATGCCTGTCACGTAGAGAACAAGAAACGTCCCCAGGCATTTATTACCAAATGGAGCAGTTTCTGAATGAGGATTTGGGATTTTTTTTTTTATGCTAACACTGCCCAACGTATTTTCACCTCAGTATGGGTTTGTTAACAGGAGAGACAGGCTGGACATGGCTAGCAAAGTGGCCTCACAGACCCATTTGCTATGCGTCAGGCTAGATGAAGCTGGGCACATACCATTTCCCATGTGTAATCGCAGAACACGTCTGAGGAGCAAAATAACTCCAGAGCCTGAGTGGCCTTTCTCTCCTTTTGATCTCAAGTGTAGCACTCAGTTGACATTTCCAGTGTGTCAGGACCAGCTTTTAGCTAAGGTAACCTGCTGACCCAGTTTATCTGAGATGCACCTAGTTTTAGCACATTTCACGTTCCTGGGAACTGCCACCCCAGTTCAAGCAAATCACAATGAGATCACTGGACTTCAGTTAGTGAATGGCCCCGCCTGGGTGACCCAACATCAGCTCTGTCCATCCACAGATGAAATAGGTCCCAGGATATATGTTGGCATTGAATGAAAGAAGATTCTAACTGAGGAAGGAGAGAGGATGGGGGAAATCAGGGATGGACAGCAGAGTTTGCTGTATGGATTCACCAAGGCCAATGGCCCCAGAGTCCTCTGAGCAAGAGAAGGCAAGAACGGAAGGGAAGACCCGGAGAAAGGCCTAAAGACTGGGTGGCTGCTCTAGATAAGCAGGCAAGATCCAGCCAGAGACAAGCATGCGGCTGGTAGTGCCCATTGCCTGCCTGACACCTGAGTTGTTCCAAAACTGTGTCCTCACCACCCTGGGGATTTACCATGGTTCGTCCCTATGAATACCTACCTGGCCTCTTTAGTCCAGAACCTGGATGACTGAGCATCCTCTGTCTGAGATGCTCAAAGAACAGCTTGGCCTCACTTACTGCAGCCAACCACATGCCCTGGCCTGAGCAGAATGAAACATAATAATTCCAAGGAAGAGGGACAAGAGATGCTATAACTGTTGCCTAGCCTGCCAACCACCTGGCCTGCTCCCGAGGAGAAATGGCAGGGCGGGAAAATACAGGGCAGGTGAGCAGTGCTGCTACAGGCCCCCTGTTGCCCAGACACTGTGAGATCCTGTCCTTGCATTGCCTGTCTGCTCTGCCGCTAGCCACTATCATGACTCTCTTGTTAATGCTGCAATGTCTTTCTCTAAATCCCCTCTCCCACTCCCTCTCTTCTGTGTCTCTATATGTGTGCTCTGTCTGTCTGTCTCCCCATGCAGGTAGAGAAACCTAGCATTCAGAGTTCCAAACCAAAAAAGACCTCAACGAGCCATAAGCCCCCAAGGAAGGCCAAAGACAAACAGGTGGTGTCGGGCCAGGCTGCCAAGAAAAAGACCACAGAGGGTCCCAGTGCTACCAAACCCGACGACAAGGAGCAAAGCAAAGAGATGAACAATAAACTGGCTGAGGCGAAAGAGTAAATGTCACCGCACTTTCCTTTTCTCCCCTCCCCCACCCCCTATATTTAAACCAACAAACAAAAAAGGCCACAAAACTAATTAGAGACTTCCCATCTGCCTTGGTTCCAAGGGTCTCAGGAGCTCTGCGGTTTGTTTCTTATGGGAGAAATTATGTTTCTGAAGCCACTGACTCTTACTACAGGTGGCACAGCATCTAGCCAAGGGTCCCCCCGGGAGGCCAGGAAGCAGTGTGCACTGGCTGTGCCCTTCCTGTGGGTCTGGGTTGGCTCAGGTCTTAGTTACTGCCTAGCTCAGCTCCTGGTGGGACTTGGAAGTGTTTGCTGCAGGGCATCCTCCCCTGAGCCCCCCACAGTTTGCATCATATCATTTTGGATTTTAGGCAAATGATCTTTCCCAAGTTCACTGGATGCTTGCATGCTGTCCAAGTTCAGCTTGGGCTTCAGCTGTTAGAACTTGTGAAAATGTTAAAGACAAAAGAACAAGAAACCAACCTTGGCCTTACTGTCAGTGAAATGGAATTGTGTCTGTTATCTAGAAGAAACCCTCTCCCCTCTCCTGGAACCTCTGTTAGGAGTGTGTGCCTGTGTTTTGTGCCTATCGGTGGTCTTTGAATAGTGTATCAAGTAATAGGCCACTGGCTGAGGCCAGCCAGAGGTGACAGAGAGTATTTGGGATGCTGTAGATGGTGTAGGAGGAGCTCTGAGCAATGGGAGCCCGCTTTTCTCTGCCCTTAGCATACTGCTGATGTGCCGAATACCTAGTTAAGAGAGAATGGTCAGGTGTGAGATGGCACATCGCACACTTATTGTGACTTTCTGGTCCTGCAGTGTGCAGGTGGAGTGTGTAGACATGACGGCGAGGGTAGCAATGCACCCTCCAGCCCCGAGCTCTTGCCCTGCTCCACAGAGAGGTCAGTGTGCTGAGCATCTGGCCAGAGTGCATGGTGAGTCCTGCCAAGACCTTAGCAAGCATCTTTGACTTGGATGCTTAGAAACAGCTCTCGATGTACTCCGTGTTTCAATGTCATGTGTGTGGGGCCGAAGTCCCCTAGAGTTGTGTTGTAGGAATTAGGGAATGGTTATGAAAGAAACCTGCCCTCCTTACTTATGAGGGAACCCAAACTGTCTACCAGAAATGTCCTGGTGGAATATAGGTTGCTCCTGTCCTGGAAGTTCTCATTCGCTCAGTGTTGTGAGTAGCTGGGATGGTGCACCCCCAGCTTGCTTTCTCCTGTGGTGAGTGGTTCAGAGGGCAGGTCTGGTGGCTCCTTGGTGTCTTCAGGTCCCTGCTGTTTGGGAAGGTGAAGCTCCAAAGAGCCAACTCAGTCTCTCCATGCAGACAGGGAAAGCTTCGTTTGCACCTTGGGAGCCTGCTTGAGACGTGTTTGGAAATGAATGCACCTGTGCCAGGCAAGCCTTTGTTTTTAGCAGAACAGACTAGAAATGAAGTACACAGCATAACCTAAAGCCGTCTTTTTTTGACTCAGGGCACGGACTGTGAAGGAGACAGGCTAGAGAAGGGAGGAGACATCGATGAGTCTTGTTACCACAACTCAGAGGTTTCACAGGCCTGTTCAGAAATGCCTAGAGCTCAGTACTGTTCCTGGCTACCTGTTAGCCAGCCTTACTGTTTACCAGAGAACTCTATCAAGTGCTCCAACTGTAGCAGCCACAGCGTGTTCCTCTCTCTCAGTCCCCGGAGCCAATAGGATCTGCTGTTAGCCACACCTTGATTTCCCTGTAGAATAACTGTATGTTTTGTAGATTGAGTAAGTCAGAGTTTACAGTGCACAAGGGATCCTTCATTCGGTGTTCATGTTCTGCATACCTGGTGCCAGGCTTGGTGAGCCGACGAGTCTCTACAGCAACACATCCAGACAGAGGTGCATGACTACCCCACATGTGCTGTGACTGAGTTGAATTGGTGTTGTGTGCACTGTAGTTTGCCATAGCTTACCACAAGGGCCCCCAGAGCCTTAGGGGATGAATTCCTTACCCTGCCCCGCCTGAGACTGTAGGTGACCTAGGCTGTCAGCGTCCCTCCTCTTTTTCACACACCCACCTAATGAACACTGTTTGCTCTTGAATGTTTCACTCCACTGACAAGAAACGTCCTTTGATTTCTACTGTTTACAAACAAAGCTCTCTAGGTCTTGTTCTGTCTCCCAAGTGTCCTGGACAAAACTGACTGTGGTTCCTCAAGCAGTGTTTGGTGTCGCCCCTCTGCAGGTGACCAAGCCTGTTCCTCATTCTGTACATTTCCCTTCTGTTCTCTCTTCACCCTGGGGCAAGAGAGCTGAAACGGAGATTTTTTTTTTTAACTTGGCCTGCTTGCAAAACTCCCGGAAGCTATGCCCGGCTTTCTGTTCTCTGCCCCAGCTCCCAGATAGCAGGAGAAGCTGTGTCACACCAAGGCAGAGAGGAAGTGTCTACTTAGGATTTTGTGGCCCGGGTTTTGTTGCATACCACAGATTGTCTATGTATCATGTAGTGCTCCCCTCTCTTGGTGCTATTTCATTCCTGATGTTAGTAAAAGAATGACAAAAAAAAAAAAGATTCATGTATAGCCAATTGATTGTGACGTCTCATGGTCTGTGCTTGCTCAGAAAGCAAACCAACGGGTTCCCCCCTCACTTCCCAGTTATAAATAAATGCTAAAGACGAACACCACTTTCTTGATCGTATTTCCTTGGTGAGGCCCAGACTGAGTAGTATAAAGGTGACAGCTTTTGGCATCTGAGCCTCTCTGGACAAGATGAACTGTGCCCTGCAGGCTCCCCAGGGGTCTCCATAATGCAGCTTGCCTCTTTTAGATTGCCTCTCAGGTACTAATTGCAAGCAGTCAGAGCTAAATGTTGGGAAAGGCGAAGATGGACCCCGAGACACCCTGGCCAACAAGGTAGTGTAATATTTTCATGCCGTGTCCCTGGAACAGAGACTGCCTGAGCCACCCACTGCCTCATGATGGTGAGAAGCTGCCGCCTGACTCTTCCCTTCTGTGGCCAGCAGCAGCAGCAGCAGCAGCAGCGTTGGCCCTGGCCTCCTCTGCTTGCAGGGGTGCTAGAGGTGCTTCAGCTTGCTCATTTAATCCATGGTCATGGTACAGCTTGTACCCAGGGATTGGCTCAGTGTGTTGTGCATGTGCCTGACATGGGAATGAAAAACTGTCCAGGAAGAGTAGCTCAGACAAGGACTCAGTGAGTCAGGGAGCTCAGAAGCTCAATGAAGAACAGTTTTTCCCATGGGGGTGGGAAATAAGAAAAAGCTTCCTGTTGGAGGGCACTAAGAAGGGCGGCAGGATATAAGTGCTCTGGGTTTGTGGGGCAGGCGTCAAGGCAAGGGAGCAGATTCGGGGATGGGAAGAGGTGGGGTTGGTGGAGAACTTCACGTCGAGAACCATGGCGCTCACTCTGTTGTCCTTCTAGTAAAGCAGGAGACAAAGACTTTGATCTCGTCGTTTCTCCATCATGAGTCAATTGGATACTGTTGTATGCCAGGCTCTGTGCTAGGCACTAGGGGAGCCAGGAGACTGAGACCATACCTCTGATCACAGTGGGCATGGAGGAAGAGTCTGTTCT
The DNA here is from genome assembly GCF_008632895.1 of Mastomys coucha. NCBI lineage: Eukaryota > Metazoa > Chordata > Mammalia > Rodentia > Muridae > Mastomys > Mastomys coucha. The sequence continues at coordinate 88,203,548 of NW_022196904.1, forward strand.
AGCTGGTTCCATGGATGAGAAGGACTCAGCAGATGGGTAGGTGATGATTGGGTGAACAGAATGGAACCTACCTACGGCATGCCAAACAGAGGGATGTGACCAAGCAAAGGTGTGGATGGGCCATGAACCCAATGAGCTCAGGTTCTAGGGGTAGTCCACTTGAGGGTAGGGGTGGCAAGGCAGGAGAGTGCAGAGTTCCGTGGCGGAAAGGCCTAGTGTTACGTTGTGGGTGGCTACTAACTGGGGCTCCATTCCACGTACCCAGGTCACACCCGTGCCCTGCATGCCCGCCATCATGCTTCTTGCTTCACCATGCCACAGCCGCAGGTCCTTTCCCATTCTACCAGAGAGCCCTAGAGCGGTGCTTCCATTGCTGGCCCTACCCCTGCATTTGGGGCTGCAGTGTTAAAAATCAATCTAGGATATTAATATTTTGAAATTACTATATATTTGTTTTCCAGATGAATGGAAGACATTTGCACTCATCTGTTACTTTTATATGAGACAGGATACAGAGAAAAAATTGCTCAACAAATAAAGATATAGATAGGTGTTAGTCAGTTTTCCTTCCCCTCGGTTAAGGGAGAGATTAATCAGGATTGGGAGATAGGACAGGAGAGATCAGAGGCGCAGCTAGAGGCAAAGGAGAGAAAAGAAGGAAAGTACAGAACATCAGAACACTAAGAGTAAGTCCAGAGAGTGAGAGAAGAAGATGCTCTCAGACCCAGACCCAGGGCAAGAACTGTCCGAGGGAAGAGGTCAGAGAGCAGGTAAACTTGGCCTGCTTCATCTGTATCACCCAGGTGACCCACACACCTGTGGCTCCCGGCACAGCCAAGAGCCCCATCACAAGAATCTACAACCTGACTCATATCATGTTCCTAAGACAACCAACAACTAAACTAAACCAGGCACGTAGCTTTAAAACAGGTCACTGTTGCTAAACTAGTTAGAAGAAGTGAGTTTTAATTCTTGCTTCAGATTTATGTATTTTTGGTGCAGTTCCACCTGGGATCATTCCCATCTTATGAGACTGTGCATCCCTGTGGTACCTCATGGTGTTTCCAGGGCCATGGACTGCTCAAACACCGAAATGCTCACATTTCAGGTATCAAAAGTTTCAGGAGGCACCCTGTCAGCCATCAAGCGGTTAAAGCAGGCCACTGCTCCCTCAACCCTGTCCCAGCACAGCCTGGGCAATGGCTGGAACATCATGGTGACAGAGATGTTCTTTCCTGGGCTATGCTTCACTGTCTGGCAGGTATCCCAGAGTTTTGCCCCAGGACCTGCAGGGCTCACAGTACCCCCTAATGTTTAGGGCATCCTGAGGTACATGCAGCATCAGGAGAGCAAGACTAAACACCTCAGGCATTTTCTCGGGGACTTTGGCTGAGATGGAATGTGCCCTCAGATCATGTGCAGTTGGCAGCTGGAAGCTGGGACTTCACCAGCCTCTTTGATGGAGTCTTTGTACCCTTCCCTAGAAAGAGGGACAGTAAGAGTGGGGGTGTGACACCAGAGTGCAAGGCACGTAGACACTAGGCAGATTGTTTCAGTACCCTGTAGTACTGGGATAACGTTAAGTGATGGCTTCCTTATTGATAGAAATGCAGCTAAGAAACTAGTTATACCAGAGGCTGAGTGAGTCAAACAGTCCAAAGACAACTCCCTTGAAAGAATTCTAGCTATTGGATTCTTTGAAGTCCATGAACTGAGTAAGGTCCAAACAATTTATACTTTAATTGCTTACAAAGCAGTCTATCTATGAGCGCAGTGAGGCAGGTATTTGCCTAGGTATCAGATGAGACAGGGCAGCTCCAAGGGGAAGACCCTGGCCAGCCTGGCCCAGCTTAAAAGACAGGAAGCTTAGGGCTGGCTGGAATGAATCAGATTCCATACAAGTGGGACCCTTAAGGAAAATTACACTGTGGCCTGGCCGTCGCAAGCCCTCCAGCAAGCACACCCAGCACTTCCCTTAGATACTGGGATCTAGTGCAAACTGGGAGGAAATCAGAATTGAACCAGGTCTTCTGTTATCAACTGTGTGATGGAATCCAGAGGATGCTGCGTTCCTAAGCAACACAGTTGGTATTGGAGAAGCCATGATAAAACAGGCATCCGAACCCCCTTGGCTGCAGACGGGAGTCCACTCCTTGGTGCTTTTTATTCCCAACACTGGAGTTGAGCTGAAATGTCTGTCTCTCTCCTGTGTGAGTGGTTCTTGGCCACTTGCCCATTAGGGACCGTACTCAGCTGTCTCAACAGAAAGTCTCAGGCATCTTACCTGGGACCAACAAAATTTCAAGTGCATAGAAAAGTAAATTATTGCCACTGCTATGGGCTGATGCTGCTGGAGGGCTCTTAAAGGGGCCTTGCAAGTCTGTCATGTCATCCCCTGCTTGAAACCATCGGCTCCAGTTCCCACGGCCTGCAGAAGCTTATTCTCAGTCATCGCGCTGCTTCTCACCTCCATGCCTTCCCCACGCTGTCCCTCCTACCCAGAATGCCCTTCTCCTGCTTCTCACCCGGCTAACTCATCCTTCAAGACTCGGCTCAGGGGACTGCTCCAGGAAGCCTTGCCTGCACCTTCCAGGCTGGGTAAGATGCTCCCTGTGTGTGTCTTCATCGTGGAACTCATCACATGTCCTGTGTCATTAGCTCACATGTGTGTGTCCTCCCCTCCAAAACTGGATCATGCTCCTCCAGGGGAAGGGTCAGCTCCTTCTGTCATCTACTTCCTGGCCCAATGTCTACCACAGAGAATGTCTTCTGAAGTGTTGGGTGACTCCTGAATGTGTGAATGGGTGAGTGACCATAAGCACTGTGTGCCCACATTCACCATGGTGCCTCCACAAGGCTTCTTTATTCTGCCTCACAACCTTCCCTGCTCATATAGAAAGGAGTGGTTGTGGCATACACGTCATGCCAACAACAAGGCAGAGGTCAGCTGCCTTTATGATGGCCAGCCTCTGTTGGGGTCAGCATCCCTTTGCATTTGATGTAGCTACTACCTCTTCTGAGAATCTTAAATTCAGAAAATCACAAGCTCTCAGATACAAAGTAATCTTTTGTTTTGTTTGTTATGGTTTGTTTTTTGTTTTTTGTTTTTGATACAAGGTTTCTCTGTATAGTACTAGCTATCCTGAAACTAACTTTGTAGACTAGGTTAGCCTCTAGCTCAGAGAACCAGCTGCCTCTGCCTCTGCCTCTGCCTCTGCCTCTGCCTCTGCCTC
>NW_022196904.1:88206790-88241459 GCF_008632895.1 Mastomys coucha
CCCTGCCCCTGCCCCTGCCCCTGCCTCTGCCTCTGCTGGGATTAAAGGTGTGGTCCACCATTGCCCAGCTCAGAGTAATCCTAAAAGCTGGCCCCAACCCCTTCCCTGCTCAGCGCAGAGCCCTCTCATCTCTGGCATAGCAAAGAGGAGTCTCCTTCTACCACCCACTCTGAACCTGAGCCAGCAGCAGCCCTGTTTTCTAATTCATACTCTACTGTTCTAGCTGTTGTGACCTTGGCTGAGTCTCAGAATTTCTAAAAGCCTCAAAGATTTTGCTGTAATAGTAGATATTGCTCTAATACTAGACTGTATCACCATCTAAACTGATGTGGGATCCAAAGTCAGGAAATGCAGATTGGGCCAGCCAGGAACCATGTGTTCTTAGAATCTGTTTGGTGCTGGAGCTTGCAGGTGGCAGCTGGGAAGAGTGCTGCTAGCAAAGGCTCCTGTCTCAGGTCCCAGTTGTACTGTGAGAGACTGATGCAGGATGAAAGGTGGACCGCCTTTGGCAATGGTTTAATTCCTGATGCTTTGCTTACAGACCACTTCTCTCCCATCTCCTCCCTCTCACCCCCTTGAGTCACAGGGTGGTAGCTGCAGCCACTTGAGGAGCAGCCACTCTCTACAGCAGGGCTGAGATCCAGACTGTCTAGCGATGACTCACTGCCCCGCCCACTCCAGCCCTTCATGGGCTCCCTCCTCTCTGAGCGCCTCTATAAATCACCTGTGCAGATTCTGGTCTTGCAATTACACGTCCTTTTACACCGAATCTCTCTGGACACCGGAACAGACCTTGATTAATTGCTGAAGATTGCTATCCTTTGCTTTACCAGAGGGAGGGGAGCACACAAAAAGATCAATTTGGAAGTTCCCAGGAGCACAGAATTAGATAAGAGCTGAGCCATTTCTGTCTGGCAGCCTCAGTCCTGTACACTATATTTTAAAAAGAGTCAATAGCAGGATTGCAGGTTCTTGGTAACCCATTCAGAGAATCAATTCTGCCCTTGACTTTGCCTTCTTGGAGTTAAAACAACCAAAGATGCTTTTGATAATACTTCTTATATATACAACTGGGAATTCATTTCATTCTTAGAAGGTCAAATCTACAAAATACATTTAATGATTTTTTTAAATAAATAAGTAAATATATTTGTTAGGGCCACTTAGCCACTTAGCTGGCTTCAGAAGCCCATGCCCACGTGGAGAGATGGAGCCCCAAGTCTTAGAGGAATCTGGGAACCAGGGGCCTGGCCCTGGACTCTGATTTTTGTAAGTTACAGAGCTTACAGAGTCCAGCCCACAGGGCAGGAGTAAGCACTGGTTTTGCTTTTACCTGACTTGGTTTCACAATAAGGCTCGTTATAGATAAAGAAATCAAAACTCAGTAATTAAGTCACAAAATCAAACAGCCTGTGAGTGTGAGCCTGGGTTTGAAGCCAGTGGTTGCCGCTAAAACTCATTCTTGGTCCAGCTCTTGGATGCAGCTAGGATTTCTGCTATCCCAGAACACCTGCACCCTACTGTAAGCAGCCTTCCCCTGCCCCCTTCTCAAGGACTACAGTGACTCTTCACCAGAGGCCCTGGATTCCTAGGCAAATTGGGGGTGGGGCACACTCACTTGAGGGTAAGCCTTGTGGATGCAGCCTCCCCCTCCCTACCTGTGATTCCAGCTTCTCCTCCACCTGTTGAGCCACCATGGGTGAACTCTGCCCGGCTGGTGTTCCTTCTGCCACCGTGCTCAGGTAGGCTAGCCCTTGAGCCAGGAAGCTGCTGCTTTCTGGAACTGTTTTCTTTATTAGGGTGTGTTGCATGCTGGAGGTAAACTTAGGGATGGAGCAGTCTGGTATGGTAAACTCAGGAAGGGCTAAGGAGCTGAGCACTGAGCCGGCACTGTGAGGGATCTGTTCTTGAAGATGCATTTCTCAGGAGGCTTCAGGGCCTGAGTCCTGCTGAAGTCATGAAAGACAGCTAGGGCTGGTCGGCGGCAGTACCAGTCGAACTTAGTTCTGAGCAGTAGATGTACCTGGTCTCAGTATTTGCAGAAAGGAGTGAGCTGCGAGCTCCTCCATGGGGTCGTGCATTCTTATACTGTCTGTGCAACTTTGGGCAACTCATATTTCCCTTCTGGGCCTCCTTTCCTCCTCTAGAAAGTTCAAGTGAGAACAATCCCAAGCTGCAGGGCCTGAACATTTGAAAACAAAAAGCTGTATCCTATCAAAAGGTTCTCTTAAACTTAGCCCTGTTAAAGAGGACCAGAGATCCTAAGGCAAACAAAACTAGGAAAATGTGCACGTGCTCTATACGTGGTCATTTGAATTTGATGTAGTGCAAGTTACTTTTTAGCTCCCCATTTAGGATGCCAGCCTCTACTGGGTACCAGCCTGTGCCACACCTCCCTGTGTCCCAACTATATTCAGTGGCCACACACTCAGTAGGCATGTGTGAAATGTTATGGGAAGGAAAGAGGGAAGGGAAGGAAGCAGCAAGCATTGTCCACGTCCTTAGAGAGCCCAGTCTAGAGACAGCTACAGCCTAGTTATAGCCTGATGGGAGCAGCAGCCGTGGAAGAATAAGAACACACAGTGGGAGTCAGAGATGGTCTCGCTGGGTAGGCAGCCGAGAACTGAGTCTTCATCCCTAAGGAGGGTCTCCTAGCCAGGCAGGGAAGGAGAGCAGGAAAACAGGTTGGTAGGGGTGAGTTCAGAGCTAAGAAGTTGTGTTCTGTTTGGAGGTCGTGCCTGCAGCTTAGCTGTCAGTTCTGAGCTCTGGTCCCTAAGTGGTGGGAGCTGCCTGAGACCTGTAAGGGATAGTAGTCTGTTCAGTGAGGGCGGCTGAGCTCTTACCTGTGGGGCACATGCTACCCAGGCAGGCTCAGGCAAGGACATGACTGCTGTCTCTTCTGGGGTCAGGCAGTATGGTGGTCCTGGAAGGGACGCCCCAGAGTGTCAACACCAGTTACTGTCCAGATCGCAGAACCACTGCGATCCCAAGGTGGGCTGTGTCATGGGAATAAATACCCACCCCAGAGCACCAAAGGCAGCTAGGGCCAGCAAGATGCCAGCAGAGACCAGGACGCCTGATGGCCCCAGGTACCAGTGTTCTGGCTGTGCGGGGATACACTTTCATGGAGCAAAGAGGAAAGACATCCAGGAAAGTGATGTCTTTGACCCTGGAGAGAACTTTCAATCTGTTTGAAGAGACACAGGCCATTCAGGGTTAAGGCCAGGCAGGGCTGGCATGGTTCCTGTTCACTGATGGTGACATTGTATTCCGAGTGTGTTAACAAGTGTGTCTGTGGCTGCTGTAGGCACAGCCTGAGTCTCACTTCTGAGTTCCTGGCACAGGGCTGAGTAGAGTGTACATGCTATAGGGTTTGCCCAATGAGTGGATAAAAGAGAAAAATAAGTAGGGTTTGCCCAATGAGTGGATAAAAGAGAAAAAATAAGAGAGGCCACGCCTTAGCTGTTATTGTCATTCCATGTCTGCTAGATACACTGAAACAAAGATGAAAAGACATAGTCCATGGTCTAGAGGGAAAGGCAGACAATCGTCAAACAACATGGTGATTACCAAGGTAGAGGCTCTCACCATGTCCTGGCAGAGTGAGAGAACAGGAGAGTCCTCTCATCTCCATGGATCTTCCTAAGAATAATGAGCCTTCCAAAGACAGTTTCCTTGGCAGTGCCTCTCGGGTGTTGTATTTCCCATCTCTAATTTAGGAACTGTTGTACCCAGGAAACTCGAGCATGACTGTGGGGACCCTGGAGGTAGGCAGGCAGTAAAGGGTCAAAGCTATGACGTCAGCTTGTCTGCCGTCCACTAGCTGGGTACTGTTGGCATGGTCAGCCTGATCCCTGGTCTTCAAGCTCCTTTTGCTCCAATTGTATATCTAAGGTCACCCACCCACCCACCAAGGTACTGGAAGGATCATATTTCTGACCCTGGCTTGCTGTCCATGGCCTTAACCCTGAATGGCCTGTGTCTCTTCAAACAGATTGAAAGTTCTCTCCAGGGTCAAAGACATCACTTTCCTGGGATGTCTTTCCTCTTTGCTCCATGAAAGCATATCCCTACACAGCCAGAACACTGGTACCTGGGGCCATCAGGCCTCCTGGTCTCTGCTGGCATCTTCCTGTCCACCCTTACCAGACCAGGGAACCTCTCTTTTGTGCTGCCATTCCCTAAATATGACCTGTGTTCCAGGAGTCATGCTGAGCAATCTATTGGCCAATCCCCTTTTATAGATTAGGAGACCACAGCTTAGAGCTTGATGTGTCCGTGGCGTCATTCCATGGCTAGGGAGGAGCTGGGTCAGCATTTGAGCTCAGCTTTTCGGGTCTTGAGCCCGCCCTTACACTTTTCTCTCTGTGAGTTTGTTTCTTACATTATGTGATGCAGTATAGGGCACGCAGCTTTTGCTCGGGTAATGAGGCTCTTTTTCTCCCTTTGGACTTTTCCTGGGCAGGACTCTACGCAATTGAGTACATTGCCCTGTCTAGGTATATTGGAGGAAATTTAGGAAGAAAGATTAGGCTGGGGGCCCACGGGTGGGGGTGTGGGACACCAGTGGCAGCCAGTACAGTTCCTTTCCCAGCTACTCCAGGCCAGGACTCAGTAGTCTGAATTCTAGATTCTGGGTTGGTTTGGTTTTGTTTGTTTTGGTTTGGTTTTGGTGTGTGTGTGTGTGTGTGTGTGTGTGTGTGTGTGTGTGTGTGTTGGGTTTTGTTTTTAAGACAAGAGTTTACCATGGGGTCCAAGCTAGCCTTGAACTCAGTATGTAGCTTTAGATAGCTTTGAACTCACAACAAATCTTCCTGCCTCAGCCTCCAAGCAGTGGGATTAAAAGAAGCACACACCACCACACCCACTTTCACTTCTAGATTCTGGGAGAATAGATCCAGTGTCTCTATGCTCTGGAAGCTCTGACTGTCTCTATGGAAACAAGAGGCTGTGGGTGAAGTGTCTGAGACTCGAAGTCTCATGCATTCTTGAAATGCTAATTTGAAATAGGAGAGCCTAGCACAGAAAAGATTCATGTTTGTCCGTTCACTAGACAAACACAAACACTCGGCCTTATCATTTGACCTGAGTGAGATCCTGTTTAAGGTGCAGAGGATACAATTGTGAGCAAAAGTTGGCCTAGTCCCCACCCACTGAATACCTCCAGATAGCACGGGAAACTTTAATCCAAAAGAGTAAGCAATTGACTAAGCAAAGAGAGAGCTGGTGGACCCCCTGTGGCCATGACTGGGGTCAGGGCAGGTTCTCCAGGGCAGCCTCAGTGAGCTGAGAAACACACTCAGGATGGGTAGGCTTTATTCAACTGAAGAGCTAAGGGAATGTTTTGGGCAGAGGGGAAGGGCTTTGGAAGACCTAGCCAATGCAAAAGCTAGAAAATGGGAAAGAGGGGCACATGCACAGGAGAGAGGAGTAGACTGCTGTCCCGCTTCATGGCAGATCCCTCTCTCTATCCTCGGTGCAGAGAGAAATCCCTGAAGGGTTGAAAGCAGAGAAGGGGTGGGATCGGGTCTGCTTTCCTGAAGATTCTCATCTCTGTGTGAAGCACACGCTGGAGGACAAGACAGAAAGGGACTATGTTAGTGTTTGGGGCAGTGCTCTGTGGCAGGTGGGAGAGGTGTAGACTAAGAGGAGCTGGGGTGATGGGACCTGATGGAGAGGAGGCATCAGAGGGGAAAGAGGACACCAAGGTTGATTGACTCTGGCTCGGGCCAGAGTGAGCCAGATATCAGGGCCAATATCTGTAAATCTTTCCACTTGGCCCTCTTCATTCTTCATACTGTGCTGGGTATTGGATCTTCTTCAGACAAGGCACATGGTCCCGCCCTCAGGCACTGAGGGTCTAATGGGAGAATGTAAATGTGAGGAGAGAGAGTAAGGCAAGGGGTGTGCGTAAGAGACATGAACAAAGACCTGACAAAAGTTTAGTCCACCTAGCCAAGTCTTCAGGGGCAGGCAGGGAAAAGGATGTGGGGAGATTGGACCAGGAAGCAGAATCCACAGATGGAGGCAGTACCCCAGGAGGCTCTAGTGAGCATTAGACAATCAGGGAGATCAAGACAAGGACAAAGGTCACAGGAAGGCCCACCTTTCTGCAGGGATCCATGGGAGTTGAAGGAGATAAACCCTTACTACAGCTACCCTAGGGCTGGGTGTACCTGTCCTATGCATATACCCAAGAACTTGATGAATACAGTTCAGTTCCCAATAGCGATCCTCTGTTTCTCTGCCATAACAATCCCTGATAACCGCTATCCCCATTTTACAGGTGAGGAAACCAAGACCCATGTGGTTCAGTAATTGCCCAAGACCTCTCAGGCAATAAGCATCACAGAAGGGAAGATCAGGCCAACCTGTCTGTCTCACTTCCAGAGGTTTGCGCTGTGGGACCCTCAGGCCGGGAGGTAGAAGGATCATTATCGTGGAAGATCTGAAGCTGGCTCAGGGCAGCAGGCCTAGTTGTACAAACTATCCATCCCCAAGACAAAGAGCCACCTTGTGGCCCAGAGGAACTGAACTAAGTCACTTTGCTAGCCTGTCACCTTCCTACCCTCCATTGGAGGGGCCCTTTGTTCCTTGTATACAGTACCTAGAGGTGGTGGGCACATGCCACAGAGGAAGGCTGGCAGAGATGGGGGAGCCACGTTGTGACTGCCTAGGGATAGTGAGGGCTCACAAATACCATGAGGGTGGTTCTGCTCATGGGAACCCTGTCAAAATCAACCTGATTTTCAAAATCAATGCCTAATTTATAAAAGTAAGAAAACCAAATATCCAGCTAAATGTAGCAGTCTCCAGTTAAGGAAGATTTATGTCTCAGCTCTTCTAAATTCTTTGAACCAAATCATAAATCCTGCAGCTTGGTGGGTTATAGATGTTCCATGACAGTTTATAAACTTTGTAAAGCCACCTCAGGTTCTTTAACTTGAAATGGCATGTCTCATTTAACAAACGAACGGCTGGCTTAGACACGGTGTGCTGCTGCTCGGGCTAGGGCCAGGCTTGACGCCTCTCTTTATAGAGGCCTGCAAACCTACTGGACCATACTTACCTCTGCTTCATTGGCATCAGACACCAAGTGGCAGCCATTCTGTAATCCTTAAATGTGTATATCTGCTTGTTTTTAGTTTTAAGTATTTGAGGCCAGGTCTTCCTGTGTAGGTCTGATTGTCCTGGACTCAACCAAACTGACCCCAAACTTATAGAGATCTGCCTGCCTCTGCCTTTGCCTCTGCCTCCCAGGCACTGGGATTAAAGGTGTATATTCACACCGGGAATATTTGCTTATTCATGTGTACCACTCACCAGGAATGTTGAAAGTTCATTCGGAAGGCCCTGTGTTGCTGATCTTTTCCCAGTCTCACTCCCAGCCACTTTTGCTCCCAGATTTTACTTCTGATAAAATATTAGAGATGCTTGCTTGGTTTTCCCTTAGAAGCATCAAATATCAGAAGATGGTTTTGATTTTGTGTTTTGAAGTAAGATTTGATATAGCCCAGGCTAGCTTCCAGTTTTTAATGTAGTCCAGGATAACCTTAAACTCATGATCCTCCTGCTGCCTCTGCCTTCACCTGACAAGTGCTGGGGATACAAGCCTGAGGCTCTATGCTAGTTGATGGAATGCTGGGATAGAACCCAGGCTTTGTGCATGCTAGGTAAGCATGCTACCAACCGAATGACAACCCCAATTCCCCAGAAGAATTTTTTAAATTATTTGTTCATGTCCTGATTGTATTTGCCAAAAGGGCATAAGAAAAAAAATGAAATAATTTATAAACCTAATTTAATTACATGTTTCATATTTTTTAAAAAAAATCACAAAGCTAATTTGGATAATCTAATTTGCCAAATTACCTTGAACTTTTGAATCACATAGACTTTTCCCAAAGCTAATAAAAAAAAAAGAAAGAAAGAGGGAAAGGGGGGAAAAAAGGCGTGTTATAGGTTTATTTAACTCATTTCTAGTCCTTTTAAATATGTATTTTGAGTGAGTGTGTATGTGTGTGAGTATGTGTGAGTATGTGTGTGAGTATGAATGTGTGTGTGTGTGAATGTGTGTGAATGTGTGTGAGTGTGTGTGAATGTGTGTGAGTGTGTGAATGTGTGTGAGTGTATGTATGAGTGTGTGAGTGTGTGTGAGTGTGTGTGTGAATGTGTGTGTGAGTGTGTGAATGTGTGTGTGAGTGTGTGAATGTGTGTGAGTGTGAGTGTGTGTGAGTAGGTGTGAGTGTGTATGAGTGAGTGTGTGTGTGTGTGTGTGTGTGTGTGTGTGTACCACATATGTGCAGGAGTCTACTGAAGTCAGAAGAGGTTTCAGAAGCCCTGGAACTGGAGTTACAGACAATCATGAGCCACCATATGGGTGCTGGGAACTGAACTTGGAGTCTCCAGAAAAATAGCAAGTGTTCTTAACCACTGAGCCACCTCTCCAGCCCTCTTTTCTAATGTTTAAAAGTTTTAATTGCACGTATGTAGGTGTGCACATGTATTTTACATGTGTATGGGCATGTGCATTCTACAATGCACATGTGTAAGTCAGAGGACAACTTGTGGAAGTTGGTTCTTTCCCTCCAACATGAGGGTTCTGGAGAATAAACCTCTATATGAGTGTCAAGCTTGGGGGTGTGTCATCTTACTGGCCCTCCTTTTGAATCCTAATTCTAAAGTTCATGAGGTTTAAAGTAGTTAAAGAGATTTAACTACTAGGGTAAAAATTTTTCTGGCAGATCAATATGGAGTTAGATGCATACTAATGAAAATGGTTGAGAGTGTTCAGTAGGCTTAGAGCCAAGGCTGCACACACCCGGGGCACACAGGGTCCGACCCAGGCTCAAGGACTGCTCTTGTGTATGAGCTTTATGTCAGCAGGGGGCGCCAATGCCCTGTCAGTGGGTTAGGGTCGGCAACTTAGTAGCGCTACATTGCTGAAGATCATACCCAGGTCACCCAAAGATCTGAGAGGATACATCTAATAGCAGTCCTGAGTCTCTTCTAAGTCCAGCTTTCACCTTCCCTCTGACCACCACCCAGCACTGGAGGGGCGTTAGTGCCATGTTTGGGTTCTGCATGTCTCCCGGCCTTGCCTGGCCGTCTCCTCACATTCTTAGTTTCCCTAGTGACAACCTGGCCAGGGCCCTGCCTAACTGCGGTGCTAAGCCAGAGGGCCATGCTGGCCCTCTCTTACCCCTGTGTTGTTCAGTGATGGCATTGGGGACAGTACAGACAGGCTACTTACATCATCACTGTGCAATCTGCTGAGTCAGAGATCCCCAGGTAACTTGAGATGCCAAATACAGTAAAGAGCTTATGGATCAATCGGGCACAGCAGAATAAAAATAACCTCTGTGTGTGTGTGTGTGTGTGTGTGTGTGTGTGTGTGTGTGTGTGTCGCTTATAATTAAGTAGATAATCATTCTACTACCAAATGCTGGCCATGGTGCGAAATGCTGTGCCCCCGCCTGCCAATCATATATTTCTGCGTTAATATCATTACAAACAATGAAGAGATGACAAGCCTGAGACCTAGAGAGTTAAATCACAGTGAGCCAAGAACATATCCTGAGGTAGGGATGGGCTATCAGGGAGTAGAGTACTTGCCTACGTCAATTCTCAGCACTGCGTTAAAAACAAAAACAACGTGGTAGCAACACACCTGTGTCCTTAAACACTCCAGTGGCGGAAGCAGGAGGCAGGAGTTCAAAGTCATCCTCAGCTACGTAACCAGTTCAAAGTCAGCCTGGACTACAAGAGACCTTATTTAAAAAAAATAAAAATTAATTAATTAAATAAAATAAAAAAGAAATAAAAAGAGAAGATTAGAAAGAAAGAAAAGGTGGTCTCTAAGATTATCTCTAAGAATCAGTAGGGCTAGGGATGGCTCACAGGTACCCTGAATGATTACTTTGTATGACTAAACCCTGAGTTCAGCAACAATATCACAAAAAGAAAAAGGAAAACATAAAATAAGAGAAGCAGGCAAAAAATTCCTCTAAAAGCCTGACTAGGTATGCCTGAAGAGCTGGCTCAGCAATTACATTCATTGCTATTCCAGAGGATCTAGGTTAGATTTCCCAGTACCTACCATCTGAAACTCTGGTTCCAGAGGGTCTGACTACTCTACCAACCTCCCTGGGCATGGCACCCATGTGGTACACATACACAAAGACAGACAACACACACACACACACACTTATAGCCCCTGTCTGTCAAATGCTAACAGATTTTGTTGTTATGAAGTGTAAATGAATAATACCAAGAAATGCCTTGTACTGAAGACTGTTGCGAACCAGGCTCTCTGAGGGAAAATGCACAGGCCCCAGAAGCAGAAAGATCTAGGACCTAGTTCCTGCAGGTATCTCAGCTCCTCATCATTGCCTCTCTGCAGACCTCAGCTTCAAATTCCAACAAGCAGGGTGGTAAACCCCTTGCTGTGTGTCTCACACCCATGAGTTTCACAGGGCTTCTGTGTTGCTGCCATGAGCTATAGAAAGAAGGGATTTGGAAGGAGGAATGTGCTGAGGTGTGCCAGGGTCTGTGACACTCTTAAGTGGCAACTGTCAGCCTGGCCTACATAGAAGGTGTGTGCACTGTAGACCAGAGGGCTTGAGATTGGCCAGGTCTGAATTGGCAGTGTTTATCCTCAGGTGGCAGTGTTTGTGCATGCTCTCTGCAATGAGGGTGGACCAAGGGATGGGGCAGGTGGCTGCAGTCAGCCACACAGGGCAAGAATCCCATGAGGGCTCGAGGGAAAGGCTCGGGCACTTGGATTTGGAGAATAAACCCAGGAGTCTTGGAGTGAGTGCAATAGTCTTGAGGGAGTGGGAGTGGGGGTAGGTAAAGGCGACCAGGGCCTGAATAGGGAGACCCAGTTAGTTGTCTACCAAGGGCTTGTGGGGTGACCAGACAGTATGGGATGCACTGGATGCAAAGAATTAAGGAGTAGTCATATTAAAAAGAATTCACTTTAATTTTAAAATAATTCACTTTCTATTATTATGTGTGGATCGTACTAAGTGTGAATAATGAAATAGTCTACCTCTTGATTAGTAGTTCTCAATCTTCCTAATGCTGTGACCCTTTAATACAGTTCCTCGTGTTATGGTGACCCCCAACCATAAATATTTTCATTGCTTCTTCATAACTGTAATTTTGCTACTGTTATAAGTTGTAATGTAAATATCTGATGTATGATCCACAGGTTGGTGGGTATGTGTGGAGGGGGTAGGTGAGAAGGATGTTCTCGCCCCTTTTCTGATACTCCGTAGACCCTTTGTTCTTGCCAGTAGCCATCCCTTAATAGAGTCCCAGGAGGAGGGAGAACCTTGGAAGGGCCTAGAAAAACAACAGAGAAGTTGGGTTTCTGCGAGCATTGGGTAGATAGTAACACAGGGCTCCAAAGATGGGCCTGCAGTACAGGAAGAAGTGGGAGTACATGGAATATACGCTAGGTGGGCTGCAGGTTGCCCACTAGACAGTTCAAGTCTGGGGAGATTCCTGCTGCTGTCTCCCAGGTACTGCGCCCTTTGCCACCTGCAGGTTCTAATCAATTGGCAAACACATTGAATGACCAATTCCCTGGGCTGCCCTGCCCCCACTCTGCATTCCCTATTAATGCAGAAATCCAATTTCTTCTTAGCTCCTCCACTAAGAGCTACCCTGCCCCAGGCCCCATGAGGCCACGTCTCATCAGGCAATCTGTGTTCTGCTCTCTTCCTGGCTGGTTCTTGGCCCTCAGTGATCATCTCTCTCTCCTTTGCAGGAGCCGGGTCAAACCCACCAGTGATGCACATAAGAATCAAAGTCCTGTAGCCAAAGAACCACACAAGGATCAAGGTCCTGTGGCCTCAGGTCTTCCGAAAGGCCAAGGACCTATGGTCCAAGAGCCTTTGAAGGATCAAGGCCCCATGGTGCCAGGACTGCCAAAAGATCAAGTTCCTACAGTCCCAGGGTCCTTAAAGGGTCAAAGCCCTACAGCCCCGGGCCCTCCAAAGGATCAAGGTGCTGTGCTCTTAGGGCCCATGAAGGATCTAGGTCCAATGGCCCCAGCACCAACGGCCCCAGCACCTGTCAAGGTTCAAGACCGCGTGGCATCTGAGCTTTTAAAGAGTCAAGAGGCTGTCACCCTAGCACCAGCCAAAGCCCAAAGCCCTCTGTTGCAAGAGCCTCTGAAGAGTCAGAGTCCTGTGATTCCAGCAAGAGCTAAGGATCAAAGTTCACCAGCACCAGCACCAGCACCTCTGAAGGACCCAGGTCCTGTGATCCCCGAGCCTGAGAAGGAGCGAGCTCCCATGGTCCCAGAGCGTAGGAAGGACCAGAATGTCTCCATCATGGCATCTTTGAAGAATGAAGCTCCTGTGGTCTCTGAGTCTGGGAAGAATCAAGGCTTAGCAGGCCTAGAGCCAGTCAAAAATACAGGTACAGATCCAGCAGCCCCCACGCATCCGAAGGGACATGATGCTGGGTTCGTAGCACCTGTGAAGAAACAAGGTCCAGTGGTCCCTGAGCCAGTGAAGAGCCAAGACCCCATTATCCCAGCACTGACTAAGGACCAAGATCCCATGCTCCCAGAGTCTCCAAAGAATCAAAGCCCCGTGGTCCTTGGGCCTATAAAGAATCAAGACCCTATAATCCCAGTCCCTCTAAAGGGTCAGGATCCCCTGGTGCCAGCCCCTACAAAGGACCAAGGTCCTACAGCCCCTGACCCTCTGAAGACTCAAGGTCCCAGAGGCCCTCAACTGCCCACAGTCTCACCTTCACCCCCAGTCATGATCCCAACAGTTCCCCATACGGAATATATTGAGGGATCCCCTTGATGCCCCTGAAATGCCATGAAGGAGCTGGCAGTGAAAGTACTTCCCTCCTGGGGAGGCAAAGACATCTATTTAATCTGCATGAAACTGTGCTGTATAGTCTTGCTGGAATCTAATAAAATTGGTTCCTCTGGCTCAGCAATGTCTCTGGCTCTGTGGTGTTGGTGTGTGTGTGTGTGTGTGTGTGTGTGTGTGTGTGTGTGTGTGTGTGGTGTATGTATGTGCCACGCACACTGAATGGGTGAGGCTGTGGAGTCAGAAACACACAGTTCTTAGGGTTTGTCAGCATGACCTAGGGATTAGGCAGGTGCTGGGTGCTTTCCCTGGAGAGACATGAACAGATGCCCATGTGCCTCTAAAGGGACTGAACAAAGAGATGGTTCCCCACCACCACCACCTAGTTTAGTAACCATTGAGTTTATTGGGGTCACCTAACAGGACTATGGATGCAGCATTACCTACAGGAGCATGTTTTACTCAAAGGCAGTTGCATCGCTGATAAACCCAAGACTCATTAAAGCTGTATCCCTGAAGATCTTTGCCGGACTTACTGGAGAATCTTCCTGCTCCAGAGATCCCTATTTATACAGCCTTGGGGCACAGCCTTGTGAATCTTGTATGTTTTGGGTGTCTCCTGATCCTTACTTATATACCCTTGTGAATCTTGCCTGTTTCAGCAGTTTCCTGAGACTTTTAAATTCCATTCACTTTCCGAGTCTTTACAGCCTCCCTCCAGGAGGAGATGTTTCAATTTCCAGGAAACAGCTGCACAATAGTAATTGATGCTGGGAGATTGGGGAGGAGGAAGGTAGCTAGGCAACACAAGGATCTGAGCCATGAAAGCTCACAAGAGGCAAATCCCAGCAGACTGGACTCTGGATGAGTTAGAGTTGAAGCCCATAGATGAAATAGAAGCATCCATTCAACTGAACTGGGGAAATCTTTGGTGATAGTTGTTGGTCATGGGGTCAGCTCATCCAATCCAGGCATCGTTGATATGCGTCTCGGGACTCTGTAATGAGGCTCAAAGCAAACACTTGATGATGCTCATTCTGTATCCATGACAGCTGAATGTGGGATTTATAAATATTGCCTTAGCTGGGCACAGTGCTACAGGCCTGTAGTCCCAGCTAGCCAAGAGATAGAAGCAGGAGGATGGCTTGAGCCCAGGGGTCAAAAGCTTGGCTTAGGCTACATAGTGGGGTCTTATCTGAGTAACACAGGCTGGTCTTGAACTCAAGATCCATCTGCCCCTACCTTCCAAGTACTTGAATTACAGACATGTGTGTGCTACTGTGCCCAGACAAAATAAGGGGTTTTGTTTTGTTTTGTTTTTTGTCTTTTTAAAAATAAATTTTAAATTTTAAATGCTCCAAATTTCCAGCCCACTCCTGCTTTTCCTCGAGCATGTGCTCAGTAGAGAAGTAGGGTTGCTGCTGTCAGGAGCCTCAGTCAACTTCTGATGTTATTATATAGGTTTGGGGGATTCTTTGTTGTATGTTTGTCTGATTGTTTTGAGTTAGGGTCTCCCCAGCTTTGGGGACTTCTTCTGCTTCTGCCTCCTTGGCGCTGGGGTTACAGGTGTCTTCTACCCTGCCTAGTAAAGGAATTCTAGTCTTATAACAACAAGGCGTAACGTGGCCTGAGGCTTGGCTTCAAGAGCACAGTGTAGGAAGGCATGTGGTAGACAAGGCAGGAAGACTCCCTGGAGAAAATGGCTATAGTGCTCTGAAAGGGTGCTGGATGAACCAGAAGACTGTAGAGGGGGGCTATCTACATGGCTTCGCTATCTATATGGGTATGGCTGGAGGGTCCGGTGAACACCTTTGGCTTTCATCCAAGGAATGTGGTTTGTATAAAGACTTGACCAAGTGTCACGGTTTGAATATGCCTGGCCCAGGAAGTGATACTTTTTGGAGGTGTGGCCTTGTTGGAGTAGGTGTGTCACTGTGAGTGTAGGCTTTAAGACCCTCATCCTAGCTGCTTTGAAGTCAGGATTCTGCTAGCAGCCTTCAGATGAAGATGTAGAACTCTCAGTTCCTCCTGAGCCGTGCCAGCCTGGACGCTGCCATGTTCCCACCTTGTTGATAATGAACTGGACCTCTGAACCTGTAAGCCGGCCCCAATTAAATGTTGTCCTTATAAGAGTTGCCTTGGTCATGGTGTCTGTTCACAGCAATAAAATCCTAAGTAAGACACTAAGGGAATCCAGGCAGTGGTGGCGCATGCCTTTAATCCCAGCACTTGGGAGGCAGAGGCAGGCGGATCTCCGAGTTTGAGGCCAGCCTGGTCTACAGAGTGAGTTCCAGGACAGTCAGAGCTATACAGAGAAACCCTGTCTGTAAAAAAGAAAGATACCAAGGTCTGGAGGCAGGGGTTGGGGTGGGGGTTGATGAGGGATTAATTGTAACCATCAAGAATGATCAGTTTTGTGTTGGGTCCCATGCCTGGGAGGTAATGCTACAGAAGAGGAAGGCAGGAAAACGCCACTTGTGTGCACATGTTCCTCTTCAGGTCCTCCTCACATCCAGCAGGTAGATGAGAGTGTCTCTCTGACAGCATTCCCTGAGGGTCTCCGGGCAGCCAGGGGCACGTGTCTGGCAAGCCACTGGCTAGCAGACAGGCTGCCTGGGGGCAGGTCTGGGACAAGGCTGGGCTGTGGAGAGAGAGGTTCCTGCAGGATGATCGCAAGAGGAGGCAGAGTTCCTTTAGAGATGAAGACAGAATGGGGGAGAAGTAGCCCTGGGCAATGTTCCAGAGACTAAGGGACCAGAAGAGAAGTGCTGAGGATGGTGAGAATGGCCAGCCCAGAGCCACAAGAAGGACCATGGCCTCAGGCTGACAGTGTCACAAGAAAGCTGAGAGACAGTACAAGTGTCTCAAGGGCTGGCAGATCTGGAAGCCCAGGGAAGTCCATCTTGGTATCCTACTTTGTAAAACAGTCTATTGTTGTTGCTGCTGGGGTTTTTTTTTTTTTTTTTTTAAGATTTATTTATTTATTTATTTATTTGGTTTTTTTGAGACAGGGTTTCTCTGTATATCTCTGTATGTATGGCTGTCCTGGAACTCAACTTTGTAGAGCAGGCTGGCCTCGAACTCAGAAATCCACCTGCCTCTGCTTCCCAAGTGCTGGGACTAAAGGGGTGCGCCACCACTGCCCGGCTTATTTATTTATTTATTTTATGCATATGAGTATACCACCATTGCTTTCTTCAGACATATCAGAAGAGGGCACCAGACCCCATTATAGATGGTTGTGAGCCACCATGTGGTTGCTGGGAATTGAACTCAGGACCTCTGGAAGAGGTCTGAGCCATCTCTCCAGCCCTGTTCAGTTTTTGTTTTTGTTTTTTTTTTTTTTTTTTTTTTTTAAAGACAAGGTTTTGCTGCATAGTCCTAGAACTCACTCTGTAGAGCAGGGATTAAAGGTGTGTGCCAACAACCCCCAGCTCTATAAATTAGTTTTAAGGATTAGAGATTACAAACAAAACAAAACAAAACAAAACAAAAAAAAACCTCCCAGCACAGGGATGAGAATAAGGCTCAGCCTATGAGCAGCAGGCTATGCTTGCACTCAGGTGCAGGTCTCTACCTTCTTGTAGACTTGTCTCAGGGACATCTATGTCTCTTTGGTGCATATAAAAGTCCTGCTACTTACTAGGACCATGGTATAACTGATACAGTGGGCAGGATGCTGTCCTGAGATGAATGAAGAATCAAATCCCAATCGATTAAGTAACAGAAAGCCAGAGACTAGATGAGTCTCAAGACGAGATGAGAAAGGTAAGCTGTTGTCCCATCAAGAGGAAGAAAATTTCATTGGTAATTCCTTATAGAGAAAGAGAAAAACTGTCAGCTAGTTTCACACCAAGTGACAACTATGTTCTCATGAGAACAACATATCTAGAATGGCCTGACTAAAAGTCACCATTAGACTAGGCTCACAGCAGGGCCTTGCCATTCTCTAAGAACTCTGTCAATCCATATAGAAAAACAGGAATAAAGTTAATGTGACAGAAACCACCTGCCAAGGGCAGGTGAATTGGCTCACCAGGTAAAAGGCCTACAAAGCCTGCTGACCTGAGCTTGATCTCTGGAACCCACATAAAGTTGTCTTCTGACCCCTGCATGTGCACCTGCGCGCGCGCGCACACACACACACACACACACACACACACACACACACACATGACAAACTTGTTTTTTTTCTAGACAGGGTTTTTCTGTGTAGCCCTGGCTGTCCTGGAACTCACTCTGTAGACCAGGTTGGCCTCAAACTCAGAAATCTACCCATCTCTGCCTCCCAAGTGCTTGGATTAAAGGCGTGTGCCACCACTGCCCAGCTGACAAACATTTTTTTAAAAAAATAATCCCTGCACCTTTCAGGTCTAGTGACACCAATGTCTCTGATTTTTCCAAGATCCCATCTTTCCTGCTGATTTATTACACTGGTGAGGAGGAGAGACTTGGGGTGGAGTCTTTTAGATAATATTTTCCACTGACACTTACTGAACAGGCATGCCTGGAGGTTCCAGTAGGAACTGAGCCTTTAAGTTTCAACTATATGCCCTGAAACGAGGAAAGCAATACAAGAAGAGCCAGAGCTCCTCTGGGCACACCAGGCCTGGACTGGGGCCCTGTCCACCTGCGTGCACAGTGACATTCTGGGACCCTGGGAATTAACATCAGAGGGTTTGACCTCTCACCCCTGCAGAATCTATAGATTGTCCCTTCAGGGTGCAAGTGGCTAGGGACCCTCTGTGTTCAGAAGAGCTAACTACAGTGTGCATCTGGATGTAACTGAAGGGCCTGGCACTTCCTTCATCTTAGAGACTTTCAGATGTCAGACTTCTGTGTGCCAGGCAGGCAAGGACGTGACCTGTGCCCGTTAGAGGCTCAGGACCTCAGCGTGCATGTTGGCAAAGGCTGGCCACCACTGGCCACTTCCCTGCACAGTTGTCTAGGGAATCATCTTTCTAAAGACACCGTGGGTCAGACAATGCTGATGGTCTTTGAGGGTTGTGGTCCAGGGTGCTGCTGCATGTCCGATGAAGATTTCATCATTCCCATTGACATCACGGAGCTATTTCCATGGAGGCATCTTCCTCCTGCCTCACTGGCCCTCACAGAACACAGCAACCTATTTCAAAGATGTCCCTCCCTGACGTGTTTTGAGGTGCCTGAGTAAAGGGCCTTTCAGGGTCTGTGAGAGGATGCTAAGCATGGAACATAGCCCAGGGCATCTCAGCCATGCACCCCTCACAGCCTCAGCATCCCATGCATGTGAATATCTGAGCAAACAAGGCAAGGCCGGAATTGGCTACAGAAGGGACGAATCTAAGAGTTGTAGGATGGGAAGAGGTCTGTGTCCAGCTGAGAACAGGCACCGACACAAGACTAGAACAACCATCGAGAACAGGGAAAAGAGACATAAGCAGTTAATATTGCTGGGGTAGAAGGAATCATTTTTCACTGGTGTTTCCAAGCACCACAGAACCACTGGACCACTTCCTTTGACTCTTTTAGGCATAGTGTGCTGGACAGTATACAAGATACAGTACATAGTGTCCCAGTGTTTCAAAGTCAGGGAAATGAGAAAATGTGGCAGAGAGGTTGGAGTAGGCAGAGGACGGCTGTGTTGGGTGGCCACAGATGGATTCTCAAGAGCAGACAACACCCAATGCAAAGGCCTCATTGGAATGCAGTGAGTCCTGAGCACACGCACTGGCCACTGACTCCAAGTCTCCACATCTACATGAAGTTTCCCAAGAGTGGAAATCCATCTATCAAGTGCAGGTCGGGCTTAGGATTCTAAAGTTCTGCTCAGACCCCATGTGGCAGCACTGAGAGAACCAGCCCACTTACAGCTCCATCTACACATGGTGGGCTTGTCTGGCTATGGTAAGAGACCTTCTGGGACCCCAAACCCTTCAGGTAGATTTGATGGTAGAAGGAATGTAGAGAGAGGCGTGAGCTGCCAAGCCACAGCCAGCAGAGGTAGCCCTGCCAGCTTCCTCTGCCGCTCTGGCTACAAGGTCCTGTTCCGTATACCTGACTCCTTCCTGAGACATAGTCCTAAGGACCACAGGAGGCAAACATGAGGACAGGAGCTATAGGTTTCCCTTTCTTTATCACAAACCCATTTTGTGATTATCTGAGAAGGATTCCCACTAGCCTCCTCTGTACAGCCTAGGCCAAGTCAATAAGCCTGTTAATTACTCATGTGCCTGTTCGCCTTCTCTGGCCCCTGAGTTGCGACCAACTTGCAATGAAACCAGAGTGACAAGCAGGATCCCTCAGAGTGTAGGACTGCAGTACTTGGACTTCCACTCTGTTGTTCAGGTCCCACAGGCCCACAGCAGAACATAGAACTCAGCACACAGTAACCATATGCATCGTCTGGTTATCTACCAGAACTTCAGAGCTGGAGACACTCTGCTTAAACCACAGACTTAGTCTTAGAAAGAATGATATGGGAACCTCCTTCTTCCACACATCTATAACATTTCATTGGAAAAGTTTTATTCAAAAAAAAAATTGTACAAACTGTTCTCGTTTTGAAAGCAACAAAGGCTCATATTCCCCTTCTCCCCATCCTTGAAAAACTAAAAAAGGGAGAAAAACAAAAGTTTGTGACTGTGATGCCCAATGTAACAGTTCTAGGACAGGCTATGCCCCGGTCCCCTCCCATGCACTGTCTCCCAGCTCCCACTGCTGGGCAAGGATCATTTTAAGGGTGGGCAGTCCTGGGGCAGCAGCACCTAGTTTTATGGTTAAAGGGAGTGGGGGGGGGGGGCGGGTATGAACAAGAAAACTGAGAAGGGTTCAGGGCATGGTGACAAAGAGAGCTAGGCTGCCCTACCCCCAGCTCGATTGTCTCACAGATAGAATGCTTGGCCATAAATATGAACACTGATTGACTGTTGAGGCAGATTGGACCTAAAACTTGCAGGGCAGAACAAAATGACTGTGACACCCCTGATTTTGGTTAGTATCTGGGCTCCATGTACTAACGGAGTGGATTCTGTCTAAAAATACCCACTCAGACATATGGGAATTCTGATCTGCACTGCCCCCACCCCCCACCTGTGGACTATCCAGGGTTGGTGCCTCCCCCTCCCCCCACAATAGCACCCATGTGTCTCAGGAACCTTTGGCTACTTCCTGCTGTGCCAAGCCACGCCCACTCTTGAACTACTCTACAACTCATCTCGCATCTTGTCTCCCTTGGGCCGGACCAGACGCCCAATGAACAGCAAGGAGCCGCTCTGATTATCTCGCACCAGGAAGATGAAGGGGTGGTCGGCATAGAACAGCTTGGGGCTGCGCAGCTCCTCGCGCCCGTAGATGTCTTGGTCAAAGGGATTGCCCTCTGTGTCCCATTCGAAGGCAGTGGCGTGGAACACACTGGCCAGGTACAGGTCCTTCTTGCCAGACATGCGCGATAAGTCTGCCTTGTTCTTGTCGATGGCCTCGGTCAGGCCCAGTCCGGCCAGATGTTTCTGTAGGAACAGGTGATTGATGAGGCCACATGTGCCAGGCTCTTACGCCTCCATCCTCCATCCACACCACCCTGGAGGCTCCTCCAAAAAGATACAGTGCCCGAACACCCTGCTCCAGGCACGATGCTAGATGCTGCAAGCCACTGTTCCTCTCATTCCTCTGTATACCACCAGGACCTGAATCCTCCTATCACCATTAGCTTTACTTATCAACTTGACACAGTCTAGAGTTAGCCAAGAGGAAAGCCATCAATAAGAAACCACTGGAGACCAGACTGGTGTGTAGGCATGTCCGTGAGGCATTTTCTCGAGAGGGCTCAGCCCACTGTAGGTCCTGGCTAGGGATAACACCCAGTAGCTGTTCAGCTGTTTTCAGTCCATCCTCCCCAAGGGCCCACTTCTCAGCAGAGCCCAGTGTTGGCTCCCTCCCCTCGCCTCAGCTCTGCTGTGGAGGACTGACAGCCTGCCACTTCTCAGCAGAGCCCAGTACTACCTGGATGCCCTGTGGATGAAGGATGGACCTGCTGAGCAACTGGGTGAAACCTGCCCTAGCCACTACCCTCTGGCCCTCACCTGCAGGTCATGGGTCACCTCCACCACGCCCTTGGGCAGGGAGATGGCGACAGCTTTCTTCTGCATCTTCCCCATCCAGGCCTTCAGCTGCTCCTTGGTCAGCAGCTTCTCCAGGCGTTCAAGCGGCTCCACATGGTGGGGCATGAGAATGATGAGGCTGGAGAGCTTGTGGGCCAGGGGCATCTCCACCATCTGCAGCTTCTCCTTATCATCATCATAGTAGTTGTAGAGGCCTGTGTGGATGAAGAACAGAGGATGTTGAGTACACTGAGGGGTAAGGGGCAAATCAGATCTGGGCACCCCGAGACCCCCACACCTTGACCCTCTGTCTGGCAAGTCATCTACCTGTCCGGTGCATCATCGTAACACCCACGGTATAGGAGCGGGTCACCATGAAGCCACGGTTGTCCACCATCTTATGGTGAAACTTCTCATCCCAGTGTGCTGTAGAGGAGAAATAAAACCAGGTGTCAATGAGCTGCGTCCCCCAGACATGATTAGCCCACAACCATCCCACTGAGTGCTCTAGGCTCCACCCATGCCCTGTGCTCTTTGCTCCCTTATGTGTGGCAAGCCCTCAGTCTACTGAGTACGCGTTCCCTGTCTGCGCACGTTGGTCTCTCTATCACTCCCAATTGCATGAAGTTCATGTCCTCAGGCTTGCGTGGTATCAGTCAGTGTCTGGGAAACTAGCTGAGACAGGCTTTCTTCCCCACTGGGTAACTGAGGTGGGGTCTATGCCTTGGGCAGGAGTAACCAAAGGCCACCCTTAGGTCTTCTTCACAAGCTCAAGGCTGGACAGATGGCTCATTGGTTATGAGTGCTTTCTGCTCTTGCAGAGGACCTGGTTCGGTTCCTAGCACCCACATGGCCGCTCACAATCACTTAGAGCTCAACTACACTTGTGGTACACAAAAACTCATGCATGCACACCCACATACGCATAAAAAGAGTAAGTAAATTAGTTAATTAAAAAAAATCTTCTCTTTAAATTCTGTGTGGCCAGAAAGATGACCAAAAGCAACACATGCATGACAGAGGTCCAGGTCCGACCAGACCTGCATCCTAATGCAGACAGACTAGCTACAATTAGATTTCTCACCTAGGTTCACCTATTTGTAAAGCAGGGGTCACCTTTCCCTGCCAGCAAGCTCTTAGGTCACTCCCCCATACATAGATGCTCACACAAAATCAACCCCAGATCAATTCAGTCAATTTAGATGTACTTGTCCCTAGTCTTGTGTCTACTTCATCCTACCTGAGCCTTGGTCTCCTACGCTGTGAAATGGGGCTAACACTGCCTCCATGGGTCCTTAATTCATTCTGCGGAAGCTGAACCAATTACCGAGTCTCATAGGTTCCAACTTACAGAAGCAAGAACCCTAATGTGGGGGCTGAGAGATGGCTCAGAGGTAAAGAGCACTGACTGCTCTTCCAGAGGTCCTGAGTTCAATTCCCAGCAACCACATGGTGGCTCACAACCATCTGTGATAGGATCTGATGCTCTCTTCTGGTGTGTCTGAAGAGAGCAGTGGTGTACTCATATACATAAAATAAATAAACAAATCTTAAAACAAAACAAAACAGAACAAAACACTAATGTGGTACAGTCCTACCCTAGAGATTCCTACCTGGTTCCTGGACCTGGTTTCTAGTATATAAAGAGTGTTTACCAATAGCCCTGCCTCTGCCCATTGTGGTAGTGCTCAATGAGAAGCAATGAAAGATTTAGCATAAGGAGACTCAATCAAGTTCAGGGGGCTGGGAAATGGTCTCCCTTCTCCTTCACCCCATCCCTGAGACTCACGCTTAAAGAACATGGCGTTAACAAGCAGTGCCCCGTCCGTGCGCTCCACATCCTTGGTGACCTCTGGCAGCTTGCCGTCGGTGGTCTGCGAGGCCCACTCGTTGATGGACTGCAGGGCACTGCGCTTGTCTCGGAAGTTGATCTTGGAGTGTTCACAGTTGTAGTGTTGTTTGCTGCTGCGCACGAAGTCATCAGCGAAGCTCACGGAGCTGGGCCCGTACAGGCGGCTGCCCAGTTTCCAGGTCACGTTGCGCGCAGTGGAGTTACTGAGGGAGCGGAGCAGCTCACCCAGACCCGTGTGTACCTCCTCGTCCCGCAGCTTCTCTGCGCTCAGCACCGCCTTTGCCTGCGAAGCTGTGGTGGCTTTACCACCCAGTGACACAAGACCCAGGGAGGAGGCCACCACCAAGGGTGACAGGAGGATGTTCTCCACTGCCTGGTCTTTGGCCATTGCCTGATACAGGCTGAAGGCCAGGCCTGTGCTGCGCTCTGCCAGTGTGGTCGCCTTGGAACTCAGCTTCTCTGCGGTACCAGGAGCTGCGGCCTCTAGGGGTTTCTTCACCTCGGCTGCCAGGGCCACGGCCAGGAGGCATAAGGTGCCCAGAAGGAGAGAGCGCATGGCTGGGAGGTGGGCTGTGTGCACCACAGAGGACCTGTGAAGGCTACAGATAAAGAGAGAGCCACCCTGAAGCTTATGCTTTTCTTCCTAGCTGGCCCACCAAGCCACCAAGGGGACAGGAGCAAGAGAACTCAGTTCTGTAGCCCAGACTTGACTCAGGGCTAGCCAGCTTCTCACAGGCCTTCTTAGAATTCCTTACCTAAAACAAAAGTTCTTGGCATATTACCAGGCCATCTACCAAGTCCCCCATGGGGCATTCAACACTTATACCTAACTGTATATTTATTATGAATCTGTAGGTGTCCTGTAGTAGGCTGTAGCCACTAGAGCTGGAAACCTAGCATAGCTGGTTCTCTACAACATCTCAATGCCCAGCATTTAGCATAACTGTTTCTAAGGGTCAGAGCTACTGGCCAGAATGGCACCCATATTGGCCTTTGTGAAATCTGACTCTAGTTTCCTAGAGCCTCGGGACCTTTGTTGGTTAGGAAAAGGCAGCAGTTGGGCTGGGGTTCTGCAGGAAACCCAGGTGTCTGGGCAGAGGACACTGCGTGGAATGGAGCTGCCGGCTGGTCCTCTCAGGGCCTTGCATTCTGTCCCGAGACATTAATAAGTTACTGCCCGGTTCACTATTAAAAAAATGGGGGAACCCAGATGCTCCACTCTGCTGCCCCTAGGGTGACCTTGAGTGTGCACTCGCACGCACAACCAACCAGCCTCAGACTCTTTCCTTAGCAGGAAGGGTCTAGGTCTCCCTTAGTAGGGACTTGGCCTGCCCACCTACCAAAAACCATAACCAACCAAACAAACAAAAAACCTGAACTGGATAAGAAATCCCATGACAAATGCTCGTGGGACCAAGTCTTTAGAAACCTCGAGTAGCATGGGTTTTCTAAGGGAGCAGCAAGGGCAAGATCCTGAGGAAGGGGGTGAGTCACGGCTCAGTGGCATACAGACCCTTTCCCTCCATCCTTTAGGAAGCCAGAGCCATAAATTTCATTCCACCCTCCCATGGGGCAGCCACGGCCACATCACCATCTGTTCTAGAACCCCAAAGATGCCTTCAAGTTCCCTTCCTAAACTCCAGCGGTAGCAAGAGTCCCCAAGACAAGCCCTGTCCCCTTTTGGGAAGTCACGGATCACAAAGGTCTCCATTCCCACACCCTCCTCGGCTCATCTCTCCCCATGTCCTCCTCAGTTCATCCTTCCCCACCTCAGCTTCATGTAGCAGTTCAGGAAGAACCGTGGAGGAAGACAGGGTGCCCCTGATCGGGAAGACCTCCCCGCGTTCACAGTCTTTTAGGAAGATAGAAAGTCCCTTGAGAGCCTGCCCTGCCTGAAAGAGCAGGGGATTTTGGAGATGACCCTACTGCTGGCCTCTTAAGGCCAGACTGGCCTTGTACCTCCTCAGCTGCTTCCCCTCTAGGGACCTTGAAAAACAGTGCAAAGGCCCTGGAGGGGGAGAGGGTACGGAGGACCACAGCCTCAAAGCTGCCTGGGGAACGATGTGAGACCTCTCACTCTTAAGGGAGGTGGGGTCCTCAAGTCCAGATTGGCTCCTTCCTCACTAGACCTCAAAGACAGGGTGACCATGGAATTCATGGGACACTCAAAGATGAGAGTAAAAATAGTGAATTGATGGGTTACGGGCAACAGACACGTGGCTACCCTACTCAAAGGACCACTGATCCAACACAGGCCATCAGCCTGCCTAAGGAAGGGGAAGAGAAGCCTAGCCCTGCCACGTGGCACCCACCATCTTGACAGCCCCCATGCTCAGCCAACCAGGGGTTGGGAGGGGCTTCTCCAAAAAGCTCCAAATGACTAGTTTGGGATTCCTCAGGCAGCCACAAGGCCCTGGGTGACGTGGCAGACAGAAGCTGCTTTATCTCCATAGGCCAGTGGAGGGTAAGAAAACTGGAAGCCTGGCTTGGGAACCTGGGATGCGGAGGATTTGCCTGGAGAGTCCAGGAGTCTCTCAGGCTTTAGTTTTTTACAACTGCACTTCAGAAATCTGAGAAGGGCCACCCCGTTAAGCCCAGCATTAGGAATGAAAGTAGGCAAGTCTCTGCAAGCAAGCCAGCCTCCCACAGCCCAACCCATCTGCCACAGGGAAATGCCAGCCCTCCGGCCAACGTTAGACATTTTACAGTCCCATTAAAACAAAACAAAAAATAAGATACCACAGAGCCAAAGGCCATGTCCACCACTGGGCCAGGGAGCCTGTGATGGGACCAAGGGGGAGCAGATGCCAGGAGGCAGGGAGGAACACCAGGGGGGGTTCTCAGACACTTGAAGGGTCTAAAGTACCTTGAAAGTGCCTCAGAGGGAGATCACTGCCTGCCTTTTTCATTCTGAAAGAAAACAGAAGAGTGAAGAAATGGGACCCCCTAGAGACATGGGGAACAGAGGCCTGTCAGGCCCAGTCCCCAATGGGTACCCGGAGTAAGGAGGTGGATAACCTCTTTTGCAGAGGGAGAAACCAGGGCCCAGCTTGGGCCTCCTCTGCTCAAGCAGGTCAGGCTTCCTAGAGGGGGCTCTGCCTTCAGCAAAGCTCTCTGGCGGACCACTGTGGTGTCCTGTTACACAGCAACCCACTACAAAAACACCTCTGCAGGGAATCCTCCGAGAGAGACAAAGGACCAGACGGAAATGGGGGATGGGTACAGAACTATCAGAGAGCAGGGTGTGGCCTCGGCCTGACTTCCAGGCAATCAAAGCCCCCAGTTTCCCAAGGGCCTCCGTCCGTGCCCTGGATACCAAAGGGCTCAGAAGGGAACACGGGAAGTGGAGAGCTAGGCCTTTAGCCCATACAGGGAATGCCTTCTTCCTTTCGTCTGGAGGCTCAGGAATGTCCCCAAGCTGGAGGCAGGATACCTCAGGGCCTCAGAGGAAGTCCTCACCCTGCAGGAACCAGATGGGTGGGCGGAAGGACCAGGGTGACTCAAACTAGCCAGGGCCTGGGGACCCTGATGACACCCCTTTTGGGTGAGGTGACAGCAGAGTTGGTCAAGTCCGGCCACCTTTTACATAGGATACTGCTTAAAAAGCGACTGCTCTCCAAAGCAAAGGGGTCCTTAACTCCCGGTCAAGAGAAACCAAGACTTGCGGCATCTCCTGTGCTAGGTTCAGAGGCCCCTACACAGCCTGGGGGGAGCTTGTTCTGGAATCCATCACTGCGGGTCCCTGGGCCTTCACTCCTGAGTTAGGGATTGCAGAGCTGACCCTTCCCGGTGGACGATGGGACAGTCAGGTGTCCCCCGCCCTCCCTCTCGGTTGTGCAGGTCATCAGCATTTGGCTCGACTCAATCCCTTTCACCACCTTTAACCTTTCCCGAGCTGCTGAGACTCCTCCGCACTTCTCCAGCCAGTCCGCGTACTAGACTATAGCTCCAGGGACCCCCAGGCGTGACTGTTCCATGTCCGATCTTTCACTGCCCTCCTGTGTCAGGACCCCAAGCTTTGGAGCGATCCGTTCCGTTCCCCCTTGGCCAATGCGCAACCCCAAATCGCCCGGCCGCCCCCGCCCCTCACCTGGGCCGGGCTGGGCTGCTCCGGGACGGACGGGACACTCGCTCCTCACACAGGCTCTACTCAGCTCCCGGCCGCGGGCCCTGGATCTATATATGACTGGCCCCACCCCCTCCTGCCTATCCTAAGAAACTTCTGGAAAGTTGGAAACGCTTCCGGAGGGCGCCTTGGCTCGGAGAGGAGAAAAAAAAATAAAAAAGCCAAAGACCTCCCCCAACCACCCTGGCTCCCGCCCCTGTGCCTGCGGGCGCTCTCCCTGCCCCTGGGTCCTACTGCCCTCTCATCCTACTAGGTAGAAGGGACTCTCCTCCCTCACCAGCTAGACCTTGGGAGCCAGGGCATTCTTGGGATTCCGCGGTCCTGGGAGTGGGAAAGCAGGGTTTAGACTACAGAGTGAACCAAAGGCAGAGCGAACTGAAGGCTCCAAAGTCCTGCTCTTGGGGACTGGAGTTCCCTTCTTCTCGGGGTTATCCACACAAGCCTGCTCTGATCACACATCCCTTCTGCCACACATTTCCCTGCTCTGCCCCAGTTGATCCATTGCCTGCTGGTAGCAAGCTTTAATCAGGGACCCCCATCCCTACTCCTTAGTCAGGGGCCCTCTCCTTTGCCTTGGGAAAGAGTCAGAGGCAGGGGTTCACCCTGGAAACGTCCCTGGGGAGGAGAGGCCCTGAGAGTTGCAGCTGGACCCTCACCCTCAGCAGCCAAGTCTTGACCTGATTTTAGACAGACACCTAGGTGGTCCTACTGGACACGAATGAAGAGGTGTACCGGAGGGAACATCCTGGATGCATTAAGAACTGTGTTGTGTGACCTTCCTTCTGCACCCAGTGCCCTTGATTGATGTGTGATGTTAAGTCCTAACTGCCCCTTTCTCCACCTCAAGGGGGTCATCCCTGCTATCTCCCTCAGTCTGTCCCTATCTCTGGCCCCTCTTAGGGCTCAGGCCCTCCCGCCCCACCCCTTCCCACCCTCTTACAGCAGATAGCTTCTTGAGCCCTGAGTTAACTGATAGTATACTCTTTACTATTCTAGTGTGGTGCACAAATCTGCACACGGGGCAAAGTCCCTGCCTCCAGGACCTCCTTTCTGAGGGGTGTGTGCGGCTAGTGGAGAATTCCATAGGTGAGGTCAGTTGTTTTAGGGTCCTCCTGTCTTCTGATAGTGGAATGATAGACAACAGATGGACATCCCTGGGGGAGGGGGGGTGAGAGGCTTTTTTTCCTCCTCTTTTAGTGTACTGGGATTCAAACCTAGATCCTCAGGAAAGCTAAGAAAGCAAACTGCCACTGAGCCCCAGTCCCAGAGAGACCCTGTATTCATTCCCAAACAATCAACAGACACCTAAATATCTTCTTTCTCCCACATGCGGAGCCTGTAAAACAGGTGTATCCTTGCACCCAGTGTCCCAGAAGATGATTTCTCTGGAGTTATAGAGAACAGTGGGTGGGGGGTGGGTTGGGGGGGTGGACCTCCACCCAGTTTCTCTACAAAGACCCAGCTGGCTATTGCTGCCCAGCCTTCTCCTCTACAGGCTGAGGGAAATATTAGATCCTAATAGACTTAGACCCCAATCAAAGGATCAGAGACTATATGAATTCTCAAGTGACTGACTGCCACAGAGGATAATCTCATACAGAAGCCCCATAAAGTCTTTGGACCTCAGGAAGGAATCTTAGCTTGGTAGAATAACAGAGTCAACAGTCTTGAGAAGAAGAAAAAAGAATCATGGTACCAGACCTAGTGTCACATGCCTGAAGTCCCGGATGCTGGAGGCAGGAGGTCGAAGTCAAGGGGAACCTTCAGTAAAAGCTTGGGCCTTTGTTCCTGCAAACTTAGTATTTTCTAGTGAATGTCCCCCAAAGGCAAGGGCCTGCCTCTGTCTAAGAACGGTGACCTGGCAGCCCATTGTTGTTTTGTAGAACAGATCTGATCTTGAGCAAACTATGTAGGCACAGGCAGGACAGTATCCATCTCTGTGGTGGCTGATTCTCCTTTGCTTCCTCCTGCATCCTCTGGGTACTGCTCATAAAGATAAATCTTTGCTAGGTAAGGATTCCACCTAGATCACAGAGGAGATCCCTCTTTCTACTATCATCCTCATCTTGGCTCTTGGGGTCTTCTGGAATTCAGTTGGTAGGCTGTGAGCTGACAGAGCAGTGGAAAGCTCATCAAAGCTGGTTTGCTGGGTTTGCAGCAGATCCAATGTAAAAATCCCTTACAGTCCCACCTCCATTTTGCTCTGCTCTCCATCTGCCAGCATCTAGGCCTCCATTGGAAGCATCCAGGCTAGCACTGCAAGGGGATGCTAAGAGAGCTATGACTCTCCCGATTAGCAGAGGGTAAACTGAGGCTCCCTGTGATAGACAAATCCAGAACCCCAGTAGGAGTAGGAGAGTAGAGACAGAAGCCCTCCATTTGCTGTCAATGAAGCTGAATCCTGGAGTCTGTGCGGGCCTGGGGCCCCCTGCAGCTTCAACAAACTCTTGTGTAGCTCGCCTGGCCAGAAGCCTCCTCTATGCCTGTCAGGCTGCAGTGCCTCCTGGGTGTCTATGCTATCTCACCCAGATTGTTAGTGAATGTCACTGGGGACTTTGAAAGGGCAGGAGAGGCCTCACCCTCCTCCCTCTGGGTCCCTAGCTCCCAGCCCAGAGTCTGGCATAAAAAAAAGGTAGCGGATGAAAGCCTTAGCTGGGCCAGCGAGGGACACGTGGGAAGCGGCTAACTCAATCTCCTTAGAAAAGAAAAGACCATGGCTCCTTTAAATTTCCAACATCAGCAAAAAAATGTCGAGAGCCTTGGCCACATTATTCTTAGCTCCGAGCCCAGCCCCAGACACTGGAGCCCTTCCCCCACACTCCAGGCAGCTTGCTCCAGAGAAAGCCTCTTTTGAAAGGAGTGGGAGGAGATTCAAACAGGTTCAGAAACTCTCCGGTGCTCATGCCTGGATTCCTTTAGTGTCCGCAGCTCTGCTCCAGCCACCTTGTCCTGCCTAAGGGTAGGAGCCTTGCTTGCGGTTCTCAAGGTCCAGGGGCAATGGGAACCAGAACTCCTTGCAGTTCACTCCATCCACACTTGCCAGAGAGGAAAACTGAGCCCCAGAGTGGGGTATTTGCTTTGGGTCTCACAGCATGTCTGAGCTGGAGCTGAGCTCGAGACCATGCCTGAACCCTTTCCCATTCACGACACCTCCTTTTTCTGAGCCTGCCTTAGGCTGGACACAGTTTGGCCAGGGATAGCTTCTTTGGGCCCCTGTGACTAGAGTCAGTCTTCATACCAAGGACTCTAGGACAGACGCTAGCCTGTCATTTAAGTCTCCACACTGCCCATAGCTTCCATTCCTATCTGATTCTTGAGTGAACATGTTTCCATTTTAAGCATCCTGGGATAAGCGGGTGAGAGAGTGAACAGCTCCAGCAAGGCTCACAGCATTCGGGAAAG
The DNA here is from genome assembly GCF_008632895.1 of Mastomys coucha. NCBI lineage: Eukaryota > Metazoa > Chordata > Mammalia > Rodentia > Muridae > Mastomys > Mastomys coucha. The sequence continues at coordinate 88,237,091 of NW_022196904.1, forward strand.
GGAAGGCGCAGAACCAGACAAAGGCTGGAGAGCATTTGTCCCAGACCCCGGGATGGTCCCCTCGGGCTGCTTCAGTTTAGAAGAGGAAGTGCAATCCCTTTCTTTGGCTTAAAGAAGCCGCCCTCTCCTTAGAGGCAGGGCCTACAGACAACCACTCTGTGACAGTTGTCCAGAGGCCAAGTGAGCTCTCAGCCCAAGCATGAGTCAGGAGTTCTGCAATCTCTAACCCTCCCAAGAATGCTTGCTAGGGCCTTCCATCTAAGGAGGCTGTGCAGCCGCCGCTGCCATGAGGGAGAGAGACGTTGGGGTGGCAATGAAGACCTGGAAGCTCCCTTTCCCTGCCCCCAGAGCAAGCCCCATGCCCAGCCATCTGCAACTACTCAGGAACTCCAGTGCCCTCACCCACACCTCTGCCACAATACCCAAGGGACCCGAGGCCACTGAGTGCCATAGAGACATGTGTGTGTCCACGTGGCCATGCACTATACACAGTATTCAAGATGTCTGTGTGCATACATTTATTTACATGTAACTGTCTGGAAACCCACATGTACTACATGAGATATACATGCATGTGCGCGATGTTGGCAGGCACACAGACAGGGATTTTGCCTTTTCCCAGCTCTTCCCTCTCACTGAGGGAAAGGCCAGGCCTTTGGGACACAGATTGGACACAGATTAACTCGGCCCTGTCATTTATCTCCACTTCTCCTCCTGTCTCCCAGGTGGTGTGCATGCCCGGAATAACAGGGATGATGAGGTTGGCCACAGAACTGCCCTCCTTGTCATAGCATCTCTGATATTTAGAAAGGAGCTATGACCGGTGCTCACCCACTCCCTGGCTCCAATGTGCTTCAGCCTGGTGCAGCACCCTAGTGTTACCAAACACAAGGGCCTCATCCTGGCTCTGTTTCTGCTTGGCTAGGTGCCCATGATCTTGTCTGCCTCACTGGCTGCACAGCTATCTCCAGGAAACCCAGGTCAAGATCTACAGTTCACACCTTGCTCACCCTCACAGGCTGTCACCCGGATCTCCCCTGAGGAACTGCCAATGACCTTTCTTGCTCTGTCAGTCTGAACATTTACAAAAGTTTCACACCCATATTTTGTGAGTGCACATGGGCACTTGTCTGTGCACACACACCACACACACACACACACACACACACACACGCACATACACTCACACAGAGCCAGCCAAGGGTTGAAGCTAGAATGAGGTAGAGAAGTCTGTGTTGGGATCTATTTTCCCCACCACCCCTCCACAGATCACCTATTGACTTTGGAGAACTGCTAACCCAGTGGTTCTCAACCTGTGGGTCTTGACACCTTAGGGGGTGGGGTTGATTGACTCTTTCATAAAAGTCATGTATCAGATATCCTACAAATCATATATCTACATTATGATTCATAACAGTAGCAATGAAATAATTTTATGGTTGGGGGTCACTCAAGCATGAGGGTCACAGCATTAGAAAGGTGAAGAATCACCACACAGACCACACTAACCTCTGCAGCTCATCTCCACCTCCTTCCCTGTCGTCTGGATGGATCAGAAGGGTCTTGTTTGAAAAGAGAAGGGAGCTTATACACAGGAGGAGAAATCAGCACCTTTGCAGCTGGAGTCCATAGCTCAGTGACATGACTCTCACTTACCAAGGGTTACCCTTGGTTTAATCCCTAGCAAAGGAGAAGGGAAAGGACAGAAATGAAGAAAAGACCAAGGAAAGGAAGATTTTGTACAGACGGGAGTGGGAACATCCCATAAGCAAGTAGAGTACAGAGCATTCCCTTGCTTCTGCATGGACCGTCCTTGGAAGGTCACTGAGAAATACCGACCAGGCCCACTGATCATCACTACAGAGTGCTGGGTGGAGGACAACATGCAAGACTCTCATCTCACGCTGAACATAATTTTTTGGGGACTGTGTTAGTGTTTTATCTATCCATACACTTCGAAAATATGAAATGGCTTGTGTTCCTTGGGGAAAAAATTCACTATTAGGAATTTATCTTGTGGAAGTGATTTTTGGATATAAGCAAATGTGTCTAGAACCTATTTTTTTTTTAAGATTTATTTATTATTATATCTAAGTATACTGTAGCTGTCTTCAGACACTCCAGAAGAGGGCATCAGATCTCATTACAGATGGTTGTGAGACACCATGTGGTTGCTGGGATTTGAACTCAGGACCTTTGGAGGAGCAGTCAGTGCTCTTAACTGCTGAGCCATCTCGCCAGCACCTAGAACCTATTTTTTAAAATGTTCACCCATGGCAATTTTTTTTGTAGTGGCTAGAGATTGGAGACAAAGGTCGGGCATGGTGGTGCATCCTTTTGAACCTAGACGTCAGAAAGAAGCAGGCAGCTCTCTGTGAATTCAAAGCCAGACCAATCTATATAGTGTGTTCCAGAGCAACTGGGGCTACACAGTGAGACCCTGTCTCAAACAAATAAACTGGAGACAAAGTCAGTGAGGAATAGAGTATTGTCAAGACCAGAACCAGAACAGAGCCCTTCGAACCCCAGGTTGAGAACGACAGATTGGTGGATGAAAAATAAAGTAGCTAATAAAACAGTATGCTTGTGAACATTCCACATCCAGAGCTAGATATCAGGAAAGATCTTCATACTTCACACAAAAAAAGCCAACTTCAGCTACTATTTGATTTCCAGTTGCTTGTGAAAGTATTTTGTGCTAGGTAAAGATCTGAGTTTGTTTACTTTTAGCTGTTTGTTTTGAGACAGGGTCTTACTATGTAGCCCTGGCTGGTCTGGAACTCGTTATGTAGACCAGGCTGGCCTTGAGACAGCTACCTTCCTCTGTTTTCCAGGTGCTGGGATTAAAGGTGTACTGCCACACCCAGCTTGTGAGTTTGCTTTCCTTTTAATACATGTTTATTGTAAGTAGTTAATAGATATACATACATACATACATACATACATACATACATACATACATGGATGTGTATAGTAGTCATAGAGAAAGGTTCAGAAGAAGCATTCTTAATTAAGCAGCTTAGTATGGTCGCTGGAGACAAATGTATATCACCTCTTTTTCTTTTCTCTGCTCCGGAGTTTCTTCAATAGTGTATACTTTTTAATCACCTCAAAACATCAATAAAGTAAATTAAAAACCAACAACACCAGCCAATGGAAGGCTATGCTTTAGCATAAACAGATCCAGGGAGGGAGCGGTGCTGGAGAAGCCTCTGGCCTTTGGAGACTCCTTGAAAAGAATTACTTCACTGCAGCCCTGGTGGGAAATCCAGGTCCCTCCAGCCAGAGCTGGCTTTTCTTATCAGCCCAGGCTACAGTGTGGGGAAGAGAGAGTCAGGGAGATGTCACAGAGACCACCAAGTAACCCAGAGCAAGGCTGGAGCTTTAACTGGCAAGAATGCAGGGCTAGGGAATGTGTGGTGGTGTATTGGGCCTGGAAGCCACAAAAGAGAAAGGAGAAAGGCCTGGGTGAGGAGGTGGTCCTGAAATGGAGACTGGGTAGGAAGCCCTATGGGAGGCAGTGGGCTTCTATAGGGCAAACTACGAGGCTAGAAGGCTCCTGGTGGAAGAGGCTGAGGCTGAGGCTGAGGCCATGCAGGATGCTGTATAGAATAGTTGCTTCCCCTGTTCCTCCTCCTGGGCTGAGAAGGCCGTGGGTGGACCAGGCTGCCTGAGCGATCCTTGGTGGGTGGGGTGGGCCAGTGCTGGGGTCTGTACACTCGGCTGACTCTCATTGGCTGTCAGGCCTGGCGCTGTACAGAGACAGGGCAAGCTGATGCAACGTGGGCCTATCATTGCAGGCCCTGTGGAGGGGATGCAGCTGTGCTGGCCGCTGCCCAGCGGTTCCAGCAGGGAGGTGGGGAATGGCTCTCAAGGAAGGCTGGAGCCTGGGACTGCAGCCCAGCCAGGCCCAAAGGCCAGCTGTTCTCAATCTGCTCTGACTCAGGAGGGAAACATGCCTTTCATGGAAGCACCTAGATCCCTGCCTCTGTGTGTGTGTGTGTGTGTGTGTGTGTGTGTGTGTGTGTGTGATCGCCACAGGGAAGGAGACCCAGCTGATGCTGAGCTACAGCTGTTCTTTATGGCTCAGAACTCGCAGGACCAGCTGGGAAGGAAGGATAAGGGAGACGTTCAAGGAGCAGGGCCAGGCCCATCTGCCACCTCTTGTTTGGGGGGGGGGGCACTTTGGGTAAGTCCCCATCTGAAACTTAGGATCCACATCTTCTTTGCTGGAAGAGTTGTGAGAGAACTCAGAAGCCAGGGGAGGAAAGGGAAGGAAGGAGATGCTTCAAAGGGCACAGTGGACCAGTCTGAGCCTTGAAACAAGAACAAGACACAGGAAAGGATTCCTCCTCCTCCTCCTCCTCCT
>NW_022196904.1:88241469-88293603 GCF_008632895.1 Mastomys coucha
TCCTCCTCCTTCTCCTCTTCCTCTTCTTCCTGTTCCTCTTCCTCCTCCTCCTCCTCCTCCCCTTCCTCATCCTCCTGCTCCCCCTCTCTCTTCCTCCTTTTGTGTATTTTTCCTTTCTTTCTATTTTTCTGTTTTGTTTGTTTTGATTTGTCGAGACAGGGTTTCATGTATTGCAAGCTGGCTTCAAACTCCTTATATAGCTGAGGGATGACCATTGAACTCTTGATCTCCCTGCCTCAACCTCTCAGGTGCTGGGATATAAGGTGTCACCTTGACAGTTTTAAAGAGGTATCACATGATACCCCATCTTCCTGTACCCCAAGACCCCGTGTCTTCTCTGCTGTGTGCCCTCAAAGGAAATATTTCCTCTAGCAGCCAGGGAATGACACGTGTGGCTTTGAAGTCATGCCTCGGGCTTGGGTCTGTGGCTACACCAGAGGACACCAGCAGGCTGTGCTGGCTTCCAGGTGGCTTTGTCTCTAAGTTGATTGCTTTGCTAATTCTCCCCAGGCTCTAGGCAGAGCCTCTGAGGTGTTGGGAGATGAGGGAAGGAGAGCTGGATACGAGGTAGGTGGGGTTGAGAGATCTTGACCAGCAGTTGAGGGTTCCAAAGGCTACATCAGTACTCTGGGTGGACTGGGAATCTATGTGAAGTTCTGAGGAAGCTTTGAGGAGCAATCAGAGTCTTGGGTACCTCAGGGCTGACACTGTCCAGAAAGGTCCCTGAATGCCCCTCCCAATCCCACCTCTCAAATCACTGTTCCAAGCCTCAGTGTCACCATAAAGTAAGAAGAATAATGGTTCTTACACACACACACACACACACACACACACACACACACACACATACATTCATAAACACACACACTCAAGCATACACACTCACATACACACATATACACACATTCATAAACACACACACACTCAAACACACACACTCAACACATACATACACACACACATGCACACACACATTCATAAATACACACTCAAACACACATTCACATATACACACAGTCACACACATTCATAAATACACACTCAAACACACATTCACATATACACACAGTCACACACATTCATAAACATACACATTCATAAACACACACTCACACACACATACACACACATTCATAAGCATATACACTCTCAAACACACATACTCACACATACACATACAAACACACACTCACACACATACACTTCCACTTGTGTATGTGTGCACTCACTCATGCATGCATACCAGGATACATGTGTGGAGGTCAGAGGATGGCCTGCAAAAGGTAGTTCTCTCCTCCCACCAGGCAGGTCCCAGGGATGGATCTATGGCTGTCAGGTTTGGCAGCAAGCAACGGGTTTTTGGGGTTTTGGGGTTTGTTTGTAGTTGTTTATGGCTTTGTTTTGTTTTTGAGTCTGGGTTTCTCTGTATAGTCCTGCCTCTCTGGTAACTCACTTTGTAGACCAGGACAGCCTAAGCTCACAGAGACCCACCTGCCTCTGCCTCTGGAGTGCTGGCACGCACCATCAAGCCTGGTCCAAACCCACAGTTCTTAGAAGTCTGTCTCCCAGTTGCTTTGAAGGACAAAGTAAAGGAAAACAAAACAAACCACTGATTTGAGATGGTGAGTAAGCTGGACAGCTGCATGTCCATCACAGGAAGGCACACCTCTCCCCCTCCCCTTGTTCTCTCCTTCCTTTCTAGAAGCTCAGAGACTCTCTTCTGCCCTCCCAGAGTATAGGACAGGAGGAATCCTTCCATCCAGCCAAAAAGCCTCCCATCCCTGAGCACTGAGTACAAGCAAGTCCCTGTACATTCTTTATTTCTCTCTTCTCTTCAATGTAGCAAATGCGCTCTGAGGATGCCCTATGGACCAGACGCTGTTGTAGGGCCTGGAGAAGAGTGAGCAGAGCTGACCTTTGCTTCCAGGGCCTCTGTGTTGGCCGTGAACTGAGAAACAAACATGATATAACAACACCAGGAAGGAGCAAAGGCAAGTGGAGGAAGACAGAGAGACCTTGAGTTACATTGGCCATTCAATAGCGAGATGCCACGTGCCTTTCCTATGGCTGTTTGTCTCAAACTTAAGTGGCTTCACATAAGACAAATTTATTCTCATGGTTCTAGAGATCAGAATACTAAATATGGCATAGCAGTGTATGTATGTGTGGGGGTGAATCTGTGTTTATCTGTTATTTTTCTTAATGCTATGACAAAATAACTCAGGAAAGACATCTTAAGGAAGGAGGGAAGGAGGGAAGGGTTTCCTTTGGTTGTGATTTGAGGGGATACAGTCTACCATGGTAGTAAAGTCATTGCTGCAGGTGTGTGGGGCAGCCAGTTCCACTATGTTTGCAGTCAGAAAGGAGAAAGGTGGGGAGGGAAGAAGAGAGGAAGGGAGGGAGGGAGGGAAGGAGGAAGAGAGAGATGAATAGAGATGGAGGGCTTGGTGCTCAGCTCACTTTCTCTTCTCTTTTTCTAAGCCCAGGCTTCCCGCCCATGAGATTATTCTGTCCACGATACTCACTCAGAAATGTATCTCCTACGTGATTCCAAATCTAGTCAAACTGATAAAGATAACCCCATTGTCCTTCCCAGCTCCAAGGTCCCTATGGTTCTGTGACTCTCTCAGCCTCTGCCTCGGTCTTCAAAAATAGCTTCACAGTCAGGTGGTGGCAGCTGCGGCAGTGGCGGCAGCGGAGGCTGCTGCCGTTGGCAACAGCAGGAGGGGGGCGCAGCTGAGTTGGCGGCAGCTGCGCACGCCTTTGATCCCAGTGCTTGAGAGGCAGAGGCAGGCCGATCTCTGAGTTGGAGGCTAGCCTGGTCTACAGAGTAGTTCCAGGACAGCCAGGGCTACCTTATCTTGAAACACAAACAACAAAAACAAAAACATCCCAGCAGGATAGGGTCCCCTCCCTAGGACGCCTGCATCTCTCCAATCATCTCCTTAACTGGGTCTGACTTCCTCTTGTAAAGGTCCTGAACTATGTTGGTCTCTCTTCTCAAAATCCTAACTTAGATACACATGTGAAGTCTCCTCAATACAAAGCGAGATGTATTTCTTGGCTCCAAGGATTAGGACACAGGCATTTCCCAGGAAGCCATTATTCTTACCATCAATGAAGCCAACCCCCACGCCTATGGTCAGCTCTTGCTGGAAGAGGCCAGTATCCCCTCACAGAAAGTGCAAGAGCAGAAGAGCCAAGACCAGAACAACTGAGACATGGTCTAGGGCCAACAAGAAGGCTAGCTTTCTAGAAATCAAAGCTCGGCTCAGCTTGATTTTACCAATCCATTCACGAGGCCGATCCTACCTCTGCATACAATCATGGTGTGCTCCAGGAATCCAGAGCATCTAGGCACTGAGGAGATTTCAAGTGACCTCTTCCAACGCCCTGCTCCTGGCTATCACCCTGGTGTGGAGCTTAGAGTAAGAGCCCTGGATGCTCGTAGGAGTCTGTGGCCACTCCACAGCCCAGACTTATAAAGAGCATGCCTAACCCCTGGTACCCAGGTATAATCTTGGTCAGTTTTCCTCAGTGAAGGCCAGGATTGTGTGGCTGAGGGAGGTCGGGCCAAGAAAGCTGGTTTGGGGCAGCGGTAGGAACTGTCAATAGCTGTATTGTTGGCTCTGGGCTGTGGCAGGACAGGCACCAGGGTCTGCTGAATGGGTCATCTGTGTGCTTGCTGAGTTTGGATACCCAGATCAGGAACTCTCTTGGGAGGTACCTCCCACTTCCCTTCCCAATCTGCCCCCAGTTCAACCCAGCCCCTGCCTTTGGCTTGCTGTGCATCTCTCGGGGATCATGGCAGTAACAAGTCAGCTCCCTGTGCTGCTGGCTACTGAACTGTAGTCTTCCTTGTTGGGAGCTAAGGTCTGTAGATAAGTCAGCTTTCATCAGCACCGGTACCACCCAGCATCTGGCACTAATCCAGAGCTGGACTCAGAGAAGGTATTCTATGTTATGCCTGTGATGGAACATGCATGCATGGATACACGGACACGGGGATGGATAGATACATGGTTGCAGAGGTTGATGGCACTGCCAGCCTTGCTTTACCTTATTACTCCTTCTTGACCTTTGCCCCGAAAATGTACATACTAGCCTCCAACCCCCTCCACACTGTTGCCAGGGGATCCTTCCAACTCACTATCTAGTAAGAAGCTTTTTGGAATTACCAGCAACTCTGGAGAGGTAGCCACTCCCAGCCCGGCACCAAAGCTTCCTCTATGCCTGCTAGCTTTAGCAGCCTCCTCTGCTATTTTCTCTTCCACCTCAAGGACTCTGGTGTTTCCAGAATGCCCTTCATCCTTGCTCCTCTCACAGATGCAGGCTCTGCCCGAGGCCTCCTGTGCCCACCCACTTCCCTGGGCTTCTCTTACCTCAGTACCAGCTGTAACTACCGGTTAGCATACCTGCCTTCCTTTCCATAACCTGAGACCCAAGTGGCAGAAGCTGAGTCTGACCCATGCCTTTGTTTTCCCCGGACCCTAGGCGTGGCTATACACAGCAAACGCTAAGCAGATGTAGAGGACCAGCCCCAAGATACTGGGAAGGACGCTACCTGACCAAGTGGACACTTCTGCCCTCTGGTGTTCATTTTAAGCCACTGCACTTTCCTGAAACTTTCAGACCAGTAAGATCAGTTAAGATCAAATCTGTTAGAAGGACACTAAATGGATCCCACTTTAGACCTATGAATCAGAAATTTTAGGAGGTATGGTCCACTGGGATTTGTGTTAATCCCTACAGGTGGTGTGGATACAGGCTAAAGTTTGCAAACGATTTTTCTGGGGCCTGGACAAGAACCTTCCTGCCAGGCCCAGAAGATGGAGGAGACAGGAGGTGCCTGGAAGCAAGGCTAGCGAAATACAGGATGCTTAAGTAAGCCTGGCTTTCAAATAAAATGAAACATCTCGTTACAAATGTTGCTTTAGACATACAAACTTCAAAAAAATGTTTCTCTGATAACTCCTCTTTAGTTATGTGCGTTTTCTTTCTAAAGCTTGCTGCCTTTTATATAATACAGGCACAATTCTCTGCCGTCACCATCTTGAATCCTTTATATTTAATTTTTTTATTATTTATTTAATTTATTATTTGGGGGGGTGGGAGAGCATGTGCACTTGTATGTTCATGGCGGGTGTGAGCATGCCAGGGACCATGCAGAGGTTAGAGGACACTTTTAGGAGTTTGTTTTCTCCTTCCGCCATGGATTTTTGTTTTGTTTTGTTTTGTTTTGTTTTTGTTTTTCGAGACAGGGTTTCTCTTTGTCCTGGCTGTCCTGGAACTCACTCTGTAGACCAGGCTGGCCTCCAACTCAGAAATCCGCCTACCTGGGATCAAAGGTGTGTGCCACCACTGCCTGGCCCACCATGGATTTTGAAGCTGGAACTAAGGTTGTCAAGCTTGTACAAGGAGCATTTTTTGCCAGCGAAGACACCTCCCAGCCCACATTTTGAATTCTTAGTAGTTTTTGTTTGTGGGTTTTTGTTGTTGCTGCTGCTGTTGTTGTTTTAGACAGGGTCTCACTGCAAAGCTCTGATTGTCCTGGAATTGGCTATGTAAACGAGGCTAGCTTCAGGTCAGCCTCAAACTCACAAATATCTGTCTTCCTTTGCTTTCTATGCGCTGGGATTAAAGGCATACGCCACCATGCATGACCTTAATATTAAGCCAAGTACAATGGCAAACTCTTATAATCTCATTAGGCATTTGAGCACTCAGCATTGAGAATTCCAGGCCAGCCTAGGCTATACATGCAATTCCAGGTCACTTTCAACTATATAGCAAGACCCTGTCTTCAAATAGTTTTGCCGTTTCTGTTTTTTGGCAAGTAGCCCTGCATTTTCTTCATGCGCTGGGTCCTGCAGACTGGTCCTAGATGGTCCTTTACAATGCCTTCTTACCCAGAGCACAGGGATTCAGAGCTCAGAGGCAGGGACGGGGTGGAGGGCCTGGACCTTCCAGAGCTGGGCTGGGCCTGTTCTCTCTGCTCAGCTCACAAAGGTTTCTCCCCTTTGCCCTTTCTATGGTGCCTTTCCCCACTACCTCACTCCTCCATCACATCCCTTCTCTGTCCACCTTTCACGTATGACAGTTACCTTCCACCTCACCACCAACTCTAAGCTTGATCCGCTAATCTAATCTCCTCACTATCGATTTTTATGACACTCAGTGACACCTTTATAGAGCACCAAGCAAGTAGTGCTTTCCCTCACTGTCCTTACTCTTCAAATGACCGGGGCCACTGACTGTCTCTGGGTGTGCTTGCTTGGGCAGGATCTGCCAACAGCTTGGAGGAGAGCTGAGTGTGGGCTCCACTTAATGTCTAACTAGGGAAGAGACACTGCCCAGGCAGGCAACCCAACAGCACAGCTGCAGAATGACTTACTGAGCATCAACTGTGTGCCCAGCACAGTCCTGGAAAGTGGGGGCTTAAAGATGAAAGAAACAAGCATTGAGCTTCCACAGAATGTCCCTTCCGTTCTGTCAGCCTGTCTCAGGTTTGTGTCTTGACCCTCGTATCCTAGTCAAACAGTGGGCATAGACTCTTTAACTTGCAGAGCGAAGCAGAAGTTACTGCATCCTTCCTCAGAGTTTTCACTCAAGGGGCTGAGGAGATGACTGAGTAGGCAGTGTCTGACGATGAGACCACCAGTCCTTCCTCTCCCCCTGTAATCATCTTCGCTGCTACCTGTGGCCTGGGGTGGGTGCAGTAGAGAAGGCAGAAGTCACCCTCCTTATCTGGGGGGTGGGGGTGGCCACTCCTTTAACTCAGCATTCAGGAGGCAGATCTCTTGAGTTTGAGGCCAGACTAGTCTACAGAGAGTTCTAGGACAACCAAGACTATGCAGAGAAACCCTGTCTGGAAAATCCAAAAGTAAATAGATAGATAGGTAGGTAGGTAGGTAGGTAGGTAGGTAGGTAGGTAGATAGATAGATAGATAGATAGATAGATAGATAGATAGATAGATAGATGGACAGAGGGAGGGAGGGAGGGAAGAAGGAAGGAAGGAAGGAAGGAAGGAAGGAAGGAAGGAAGGAAGGAAGGAAGGAAAGAAGAAAGAAAACACCCTTCTTTCCTAACACAGTAGAGACCTGGCTTGGGGTGGCTCTCTGTCTGGGACATGGCTGATGTTCAAAATTGACTAGTTGATAGGTTCTCCTTCCCAGGATCATTTCACCTGTCAGATGGTGACTTTTCCCTTAGACTTGATGGAGTCTTAGCAGTTTCCTCTCTCCTTGTGCCCCCCACCTCCAGCCGCAGGCCCTTGCCTGTTTCATTGGGAGCAGGCCCCTCTATTTCATCCACACAGGCAGTGAGAGCCCCTTCTGGTGTGGGCTGACTCTCCCCAGCGTATCTGCACTTGTTCATTAGCCTTAGCATGTGTGGTACCAGCCTGGTCCTTCGAGGCCCTCAGTGGAGTAACACAACACTCTAGTAGCGTTCTGGACGCTTCCTCATTTGGCACAAAGGTGGAAGAGAAGCCAGAGCAGAAAGACAATTTCCTCTCAAAAAACAAAACAAACAAACAAAAAGCCTTTTAAAGCAGGATAAGTGGGTCAGGTCTGGGGGCATCCTGTGGTGTTCAGCAGAAGGCGTGGAGAACTCTGGCCTCCAACATGTAGAGCCCCCGCTGAGACCTCAGGGACAGGAAGATCCCTGGATCTGGTAGAGGACAGAATCCTGTGCTTGGAGAAGCTGCAAGAACTGTCCTCATGTCCCTAGCCCTCCTGGCTGCGTTGGAGTCTACAGGGTTGGCCCGCCCTTACCTCTTCCAGGTTAACTCCCCGCTGGTTGAGACCACCTCTTTTCTGCACTTTATATCCCCACTTTCTCCCATTCCAGCAACTGATATGACTTGAAAACTGTCTTTGCGTCCCAACTCTGTCAGCTTGTGCCTTTCTTGAGGTGTCGTGGGTTGGGTTCTGATGTCTACAAGGGCTGCCTTGTGAGATATTCCTTTCCAGCTAGCGCAGTAGCAACCGGACAGGAGAGTCTGTCCTCAGCCCTGGCTGTGTGCCATGCTGTCCCAGCTCTTGCTATGCCACCCAGGCAGGGACTGTCAACCCTGTGAAGCCAGGAAACAAGCTCAGAGGCAAACACCTCTGGGTGGGACCTCTCTGAAGGAAGACGGAAGAGCTTTGATGGGAGTCTTTCTGGCACAGAGGTATGTGTGTTGGTTCACCTGGGCTGGCTGGAATCTAGATGGAAGCCTGCTCACTGCAGACCCCTCTGGGCAGGGGTACTGGGCAGCAACTCAGAAGACAAGAAAGGTTAAGACGGGTTCTGACTTCCAAGGTGAGTGCTGGGCACATCATTTGGGCTGGTGCTTCCTGCTGGCAATGACAAGCTTTATCTTCTAACGGTTCAACCCAGCCTGGAGTCCAGAGTCTCCTAGTGGTGCCAGGAAGCAAAGATGTAGAAACTGCCAGGCAATGGCTGTCTGTAGGAACACTGGCAGGTTCCACTGGGCCAGAGCTCAAATCCAGCAGAACTGATTTGCCCAGGAATGAGGGATGTGGGACCTTTAAGGTTGAAATGGGGACAGTCTTGGGAAAACTAGAGCAGAGGGCTGATTATAACAGCTGTAATCCAACAATGCCTCCTGCCCATCAGAGGCATCTGGACCATGGGTAAAGGACACCTGAGAAGAGGAAGTGATGTCATGGCCCAGACCCACAGGCACACACACACTTGCCTGTCAGCCTCAGATTGGTGGCCTCAGGCTTTACAGAAACAGCAGGGTCCAGTGATGAGAGTAACCAGGCCCTGATCCCACTTCAGCTTCATAGTGGCTGATCAGCCTCAGATCACTTGCTTAATGTCTCTGAGCCACCTAGTCTCTCTCTTAAAATGAGGTTCCATCTACTTGGCAGAGGCATTGTAAGGATGACAATAAGATGACTGAGGACAAGAGAGGTAGTAGGTTCGATGTTAACAGAACCACAGAATAACAGTGATTCAAATAAGTGTTTCTTACTTGGATAAAAGTCTAGAAATAGGGGCCGGAGAGATGGCTCAGTGGTTAAGAACACTGGCTGCTCTTCAAGAGGACCCAGGTTCGATTCCCAGCAATCACATGACAGTTCACACCTGTCTGTAAGTCCAGTTCCAGGGCTTCTGACACCATCACACAGATAAGCATGTAGACAAAACACCAAAGAATATATATATATATATGTGTGTGTGTGTGTGTAATATATTATATATATATACTATATATACATATGTGATATATATTTAAAAGAAAGAGCTCCTAGTGTCCATGAATTTGTGGTGCCGTTCACATGCCTAGGTTCCATTGGATCTGGAAGTTGCAGCATCCTTTCCCGTGAGAATGCCAGGGTTCGGGTGTCCTCTTTTCTCAAATAAAATGATTTAACTTAAAATAATAAAAGTAAAATAAAATAAAGAAATTAAAAACGAAACAACAAAACTGTCTGGAGATAGATGTGCAGAGGTGATACAGGGCCTTTGTTTCATCCATCCCTTATCCCAAGGGTGTGGTATTGTCTCCGAAAACCAAGAAAGCAGCCAGAGCCCATGTCATTACATTCAGTTTCTAGACTGCAGATAGAAAAAGGACCAAATAAATGCACACTAGTCTCTCTAAGGGCACTTGTCAGAAACCACACAGAACAATTCTGCCTACATTCCATTTGCTATAGCTTTAGTCATGGGCCCATAGATAGCTGCAAGAGAGTCTGCAGAAGGCACTTTTTATTCTGAAGAACCATAACCCAGGGGAGAAAGATCAGAAATGTTGTCACTGTGGCGGGAGCAAGGTGTGGGTATTAGAACTCCGAGGACAAAGCCTGGCCACACCAAAAGCATGCAGAAAATGTATGCTTCTTTTCCCTTTAGTATTTGCTGACCTTTCCCCAACCTAAGAAAGGCAGTGGCTTTGTGCCTGAGGCTAGCACATCTCATCCCGAGTGTCCTGGGGGGGAGTAAGAGAACAGGAGAACAGAGCTAGAGCTAAGAAGAGTCAGGGACACTCCTGAATGGGTCTGACTGCTCACAACACCCTAAGTTAGCACATGCTGTCCCCAAACTGAAGGGCCATTCGGGCTTTCAGTTGAATAGTCAGCTGTGGGGTTCCAGGTGTAAGGAGTCCTTTCAGGCTGCCCAGGACTTGAGAGGAGGCTCCGGTTGAGGGACCGGGACAGTGCCTACCATGTGCCCAGCTTCACACAGTGAGCTGTAGAGTGGGTCCCCTGGACAGTCCCTCCTTCCTGGAGGACTGGCTTGAAGAGAAAAAAGGAGTGACGTAGCCATGCTGTTAGATGTCCACTGCACACATGCAAGCCATGATGGAACTGGGAAGGTCAGCTTTGCCTAAGTATGTAAATCCAGGCCTGAACCTTCAACTGGCTGGACAGACACTTACCATACAGCTGCCTGGGTCCAAGCCTGGGTGGGAATACCTCGAACAGTGGTTGTGGCTCAGTCACATCTGAACTATTAGGAGCCTATACCATTAGACCTCTCCAACACACTTTCTCACTCTCCCTTCAGGATAACTGTCTCCTGCCTTCCCCTCCCATTCAAGGCTCCACCAAGCCTCAAACAGCAAGGAGTCTCCCTCTTGTGATTCAGAGAAACCTGAAACTACCAGGATAAAACCCTCTCACCGATCCCAGTGCCCTGGCCTGCTCACAAGGATGGACAAGTGGCCTTTCCATCTCCAGGAGGTGGCCATGCTGCTCTGCCTGAGTGCAAACCCCAGCCTCCACTCCCTGCAGTTCATCACTGCTCCTCTCTTCTCATAGACACATCTCTTAGGGAAACCTTGTCCTCTTTCTTCTGTACCAGAGGCTCTCAGCCCTCCTAATGCTGTGACCCTTTAATATAGTTCCTCATGTTGTGACCCCCTCCTCCAGCCATAAAATTATTTTCACTGCTACCCTATAACTGTAACTTTGCTACTATTATGAATTGTAATATAAATGTTTCTGGAGATAGAGGTTTAGCAAGGGGGTCGGGACCCACAGGTTGAGAACAAGTGTTCTATATCGACCCTGCTTCAAAGAGAGGTTTGCGTGCCTGTTTCTGATTCTCTTACCCTTGTGGCAGACAGGGATGGTGGCTGTCTCTCCACTGAACTTGCATTCCATGGTTGGTTGGAGAGGCTCTTGAGACTCTAGGTCCAGAGTTAGGGGAGGGCACTCTCTATGTTTGTCCCATGCACTGGCCACTCTCTGGATCCTCTCTCTGGCTACTCCTCTCAGGGTACCCTTCTCCCCCTCCTCTGGGTCCTTTTCACTTGATTTTTAGCCCCTTCAAGGCTCCTGGCTCTCCTCTGCCCTGACCCGAAGCAAGCTTGTTCCTTTCTCTTCTCCGGCCACCAATGTTGCCAATGCCATCTGATCACATTTCTCTATGTCTGAAACACCCAGGTTTCAAGTGCTCTCCGTGACCCTAGACTTGTCTGTCCAATGGTGGGCCCAACCTTTTTATTTTTATTTGTTTTAATTAAGCTGTGTAAAGGTCATCTGGAAATGAAAGTTTCCACATGTGAATTCTGTCTGCCTCCCTCATCTTCCTCTCGTACTAATTGTAGTGCCTTTGATCTCTCTTTTTCTTACAACCTACTGAAGGATTTTATAATTCATCAGAAAGTCCTGGAACTGGGGAGATAGCTCAGACAATAAAATGTTTGCCTGGTAAACATGCAGACCTGAGTTCAATTCCAGGATTCTTTCTGTAGTCACAGAGCCAGGGAGGTGAGCATGGGTGGATCCTCTGGAGCTCATTGGCCAGCCATAGTACCCAGCCTGTGTGATGAACTTAAGCCAGTGAGAGATCCTGTCTGAAAAGACAAGGCGGGTAGTTTGAGGAGTGACTCCTGAGGTTCTCTTCTGCTCCCAGCTTCTGAAAGATACATCCAAGGGTCTGACCACCATCCCCGTTGTCACTGTGATCTGCCCCACTGCGCTGGATGCACCTCATAGCCTCTGCTCTTATTCCACAGTTAATTATCCCTACTGTCTTCTCACAGGAACCTGAGAAGAAGCCAGACTCCCAGCATAGCCTCCATGATCTGGTCTCTTGTCTCTTCCATTCCCACTAGTTGCTCCTTCCCTTCCAGCCATGTGGACACCAGGCACCGTCACCTCAGACCTTTGCTCCTGTTATTTGCTTCAGTGTTTACTTGAATGTCTGGACTCCTTGCTCCAGAGTGGCAGGTGCCCATCATCTCCCTTCCTCTCCTACAAAGTCCCTTTAATGAAGGCAGAGATGTGCCAGCATTACCATAACACCAGGCACCGAGGAATCACTCAGAAGAAACTCCTAGGAATTCAGAAAGGAAGGATGCTGTGAGCAGGTAAACCAACAACTCTTGCCACTTTGGGTGGGCTTCCCAGAAAGGGCAGCAGGCAAAGAGAACCTGCTCATCTGCATGAACAGCAAGCACTCTGAAGCTCTGAGCCATCCCTGTAGCCCCTTGTCTTTTATTCAAGTATGATGTTATCACATCAAGTATGATGTTGAAGAATACACTGTCTTTTGAAACAAAAGTCACCTTCCCTATATATCGTTACTGACCTTGTCAGACTCACACAGTAACACAAGACTTCCCCAAGTTCTATTTTTTTTTTCACCTGAAAGCTTGAATTTTATCACTGGCAATAAGTGCTATCGATTTGCCTGGAAATACTGCCAATGTACTTTCCTCATTTTTGAGTAAATATCTGACAGACACCCAAGTCTTCATAGCTGTAATCCAACTGTCAGTATTTCTTTTAAGTGGTAATGATGTCCTGTGAAAAGGGTGGCCAGTTCAGCTCACACTTTAAACAATTGCGTGGATGCCTTTCCTGAACACAGTTGTCATAGCATATCCCCTGTGGCAAAAATGCTGTGTGACACTTCCCATGCTGTCACTCAGAATACACAAAAGATCCCTGGGGCTATAGGTAACTCAGTGGTAGAGCAAGGGTTAGTGTGTGCAAGGTTACAGGTTCCTGTGTGGCAACATACAGGGGTGGGGATGTGTGTGTGTGTGTGTGTGTGTGTGTGTGTGTGTGTGTGTAGATAAAAGACAGACAGACAGATAGATAGATAGATAGATAGACAGACAGACATGTATTAAAATACATAAATATTAAAATAGATATATTAAAAACAGGTATTGAAAGGACAAGAAAAAGGATAAGAAGAAAATGGAAGGAGAAGCTGTGAATCACGTGGTGGCTTCTTGCATAGTTAGAAACAACCCAGTGACAGAGTGGCATTCGCAAGTGATACTTTCTTTTCTTGTTTTTTTGTTGTTGTTATTTTTGTCTGCTTGTTTATTTTTGCCATAGGGTCTCACTACGTAGCCCAAGCTAGCCTCAAACCTCCAATCCCCTGTTTCAGCCATCCTCCTGAATGTGGGAATTACGGGGCCTGCACCACCATCTCTTTCTTTGAATGATGCTTTCATATTATTAGGAAAACGTGAAGGCTGGTTATACGGCTCAGCAGGTAAAGGTGCCTGCCACCAAGACAGTCTACTTAACTTTGAACCCTGGAATCTACATGGTGGAGGGAGAGAACTGATTCCTCTGACCTCCACACAAGTGTCATGGCATGAACAAATACACACACAAATAAAAATAAGGGGAAAACATTGTTAAAAAGAGCTTGAGCCAGGCTGGAGAGAGAGCTCAGCAGTTAAGAGCACCTACTGCTCTTCCAGAGGTCCTGAGTTCACACATGCACACACTCACACATGAACTTGCACTTACACACACATTCGCACACATACACATTCATACACACATGCATTCGCACACACATGCATGTGTGCACACGCACACACACGGATTCGTACACACATGCATGCACACACATGTATATGTATATGTATATGTATATATATATGTATATATCTTCCCACCCCTGTGTGCTGCCACAGAGGAACCTAGAGCCTTTCACACACTAACTCCATGCTCTAACACTGAGTTACCTAGCAATCACATGGTAGCTCGCAACTATCTGTAATGAGATCTGTGCCCTCTCCTGGTGTGTCTGAAAACAGGGACAGTGTACTCATATATACGTGTATATATGTATAATAAATGAATAATTCTTTAAAAAGAAAAAAAAGCTTGCGCCTGCTTGCAGCTGTCTCTGCAATGTCTGGAGTTCTAGGCATGGTTTATATACTTTGCAAGACCACCGCACCCAGGTAAGCACACACACATTGGGCTACATTGTCACCATTCATTTTCCAAGTGTTTCTATCTTGCCAAATTGAAGCTCTGAGCCAACTAGACACTGATTCCCCCCCTGCTCCCTGAGCTCTATGGTTCTTCTTGCCTGCTCTTCTCTACCCTGGGTGTCATCTGCCGTCTGTCCTTCTGTGTCTGGCTTTCCCTCAGCCTGCTGTCTCCAAGGCTCATCCACCTTGAATCATTCTGTCAAAATCTCCTGCTCTTTTAGTGATGGAGAAGGCTCCCCCTTTCCTTACCTGCTCATCTGGCTCACTCCCATCCTCTGCCGAAGTTGAGCAGTGCAATGAACACATGTGTGCAAATAGTTGTTAACGGTTTGCTTCTGGGTTGTGGTTGTTGTTGCCTTCACAGTGGCTTGCTGGATTTTCTTATGTTCATTATTTCGCACGTGTCTATGGCACATTGCGTGCTCTGTGTGCATCTGTCGTCTGAGGACAGCTGGGGGAGGCAATTCTCTCCTTCCACCATATAGGTCCTGGGGATTGAACTCAGGCTGTCAAACTTGGTAGCAAGCACCTTTATCCACTGATCAGTCTCATTAGCTCTCTTTTTTTATTTGGGAGAATATAGTTACCTTTCCTAAAGCATACTCTTTTAATGACAACTATGCTTGATCTGAAATTACAGAAAATTAAAATTTGCCCATTTTAATTTATTGTAATGCAAATGTCAATATATATGTATATGGATATATAAAAATCCAAAAATCGTGGTTTACTGGGGTTCTTAAAAGTTTTAGTTGTGAAAGGTGTCCTGAAACCAAAGTTTGAGAACCAGCGCATTAGCTTATGTTGCAGTAGCCAGTGTCAGGCAGCAGGGGGCAGCAGAGGTAGCCCAATGCAGGCGCCTGCTTTCTACAGAAAATGTGCACACACCTGCAGATTGTGGCCTATGCCCTCCACTAAGGGCATTGAAGTAGATCTGACAAGGAGTCCATGGTCCAGGCGCTAGCAGCCCTGCAATTGAGAATGACAGGGACAAAGTAACAATAGTTCTGATGAGCAGGCAAAGGTGCTGATGAAGGACCAGTCAGTATGGCGTCAGGATCCCCAGTCTTGAGCCAGGCAAGAAAGACTACAATCAGAGAGGAACTGACAGTCCTTAACCTTACCAGGTATTATGGTCAGGGATCCAGGAGAAGAGAGGGCCAGGTATCACCTTTCATTAACCTGACACAGACTTACCCTACTCTGTCCTAAGTTACAAGGGCCACATAGAACTTCTTCCCCGTCCTTGGGACCTCCTCCCCAGCCCTAAAACACTTCATCTTCCTAGAGCCAGATTAGCTTCCTGTTCCTGCCATCTTCCTTCCCGTCCTTCTTCCTCTGGCTCCATCCTAACCTGTGGTCCTTTGTCAGCTGACTTGTCACCAAGGATGCTCCTGCTTGCTCCTCCATCTTTTCTCACATCTGTTCTCTCCCATCATCCGTGGCCCCAGATATCCACAGAATGTCTCAGCCCTGGACCTTTCTGTCTAGCTACATTTCTTTTGCTGTGAAGAGACACCATGACCAAGGGGGTCACATTGCAGTGATGGTCGGGACCAAGAGTGCTGAATTATGCTGCTCAGCTTGCTTCTTCCACTTTATTCAAACTGGCACCCAAGCCTATAAGATGGCACTGCCTACATCTAGGGTGTAGACTTCTCACATTAATAATCCAATGTAGGGCTAGAAAGATGGCTCAGCAGTTAAGAGCACTGACTGTTCTTCCAGAGGTCTTGAGTTCAATTCTCAGCAACCACATGGTGCCTCACAACCATCTGTAGTGGGATCCTATGTCCTCTTCTGGTGTGTCTGAAGACAGTGACAGTGTGCCCATATGCATAAAATAAATAATTCTTTAAAAAAAAAAATAAACCCAGTGTAGAAACTCCCTCTCAGATATGCATAGAGGCTTGCTCCCTGGGTGATTCTAAATCTGGTCAGGCTGACAATACTAACCATTACAAGTATCAAGTCCTCTCTCTGTGGCAACACTGTTGCACCAGCCAACTAAATGAGAAGCCCCTGTTCTCACAGAGAACTTGGCATACTGGTGCATGCAGAGAGTCCTGGACCAAGAGCTCTGCCCACAGGGTGACACTGTCCCAGCCTGGGTGTCCAATATGTGGCTTATGACTTGGTCTAGTGCAGGGCACATAGGGACGTAGAGAGAATGAAACACACTATCTCAGGGCAGGGTCAGGGGGGGTCATGTCCCATCCCTTGTCCTTCGAAGCTCATAACTGGATTGGGAAACTGACTTCCACCAGCCCAAATCTGTGGGCATAAATTACAAGAGAAGGGCAAGAGCTTCCATTGCAATGGAGCCCACAGTGCTGCCCCCTGAGAGGCCTGGCTTCTTCCTGGAGAAGCCAGCTGCAATATTAAGCCTTTAGGAATGGGTCATTCCCCTGGCGAAAGAGGATACATGCAGGGACTTTGGGCTGGTGGAGATAGAGACCAGGATGGAAAAGCTTCAAGAATCTGCAGGCGCAGTGAGCTCAGCTGAGCTAGACTTCCTTCCCCCCGACTAGACAGTGAGCTGCAGGATAGGATCATCCATCGCTGCCTGCTGAATCTCAGTACCCGCTCTCCCACCACCGCTGAGTACAGTGCCTCCCCATCACCCACAGAGTATGAAGTTATCCAGGGAAGAAGGTTTATACACCGAGGTGGCCTATTTAGAGAAGGAATGAAAAGTGACTGATAACTGTCAGCCTGCAAGCGAGTGTCCATCTGGGATGAGAACATCAAGTGCCCTCTGCAGGGACATGGCAGAGCAGCATCTGCAGATTGCCCTGGCTAGATGTGCAAGGCTCTCGGGAGCAGTGGGGTGCACAGAAGGCTACTGTTTCCTGTCAGCCTCCAGGCATGGCTTCCAAGCCAGTCCATCCAGTGACATCCTCCCAGACAAAGCCACTACCAATCATCCACTGTCAGTCTGTGGCCTCCCTAGCCACAAAAGGCCAGATTGCCCCAGATCAGAAGACTGCTTCTCCTCCACAGGGCAGTCAGAGGGCAAACGTGGGTGTTTGGAGACCTGAGCGGCTGCTCACCACTTGCTGACCTTAAGTGGGCCTCAGGAGTCATCGAGGAAGCTATGTTCTGAAAAGCATTTTTCTCTTTGACATTCTGTCCTCCTGACCCCCTGAGGAGGCTGTCCTAACAGACAGACAGCTCTACTCTGAGAACCTTATTCATTCATCTCCTAATGCTGAGGTCTCTCAAGGGCCATGGTGGGTGGGGGCACACATCCACAGAGTAGCTCCCAGCCGTGAGGGGTGGGGGAAATGAGGCATGAACATTCCTAGAGAATCTACCATGTAAGCAAACCGGACTAAAGGCTGCCTGGGAGCTCAGGATGGCATCTCAGAGAAGGTGACGTTTGTGACTTTGTGACTCAATTACTGTGTGCCAGGCAAGGCTCTAAGACGCAACACAGCAGTGAAGAAAGCTGGTGAGCACTGGGTCTCAAACTCTCACCTCAGTCCTGCAGGGAAGCAGGAATAAACTCAAGGTTGAGATACAGGACAGCCCCAGAGGACCACCTGGGCAGCCAGCCACTCGGAGGAACTGTGTTGCTCCTCCTTTGTCAGCGAATCTGAGAGGTGTGAGAGAGAGGTGGAGAGAAGAGGTGGGAAGAGGAAGGGCTACAATAGCAGGCTAAGAGTTCAGGGCTCCATGGAGCTGACAACTGAAAACCGAAGAAGGTTCTTGGCAAAAGGGGAAGGAGTAAGGGATCGAAGCACCACTACCAAGGCTGATACAGTTGTCTTCAGCCCTCAGGCAGGCCCTTGCCACTCCTCCAGGCTGTGTTTTGAGGATACTTGTTTTCTTTCTTTCTTCCTTTCTTTCTTTTTTTCTTTGGGGGGGGGTGGTTCGAGACAGGGTTTCTCTGTATAGCCCTGGTGTCCTGGAACTCACTCTGTAGACAAGACTAGCCTCGAACTCAGAAGTCCACCTGCCTCTGCCTTCCAAGTGCTGGGATTAAAGGCGTGCGCCACCACTACCTGGTTGACACTTGTTTTCCTACAGAACTCCATCACATTGACAGTGCATTGGAAACTTCTCACAGCCCTCTGCGGATGGAATCCAAACTCCAAGCTCCCTCTGGCTTGATTTCACCATCATCTGGCTGGGCTGTGGGCTCAGGAGGATCTTAAGAGATCATTGGTCCTTTGGAGAAGTCTGAGCTCCCTGCTAGCTGCCTCGCTGGAGTCTCCCACTTTGACTTTTGCTCTACCACTGCCAGGATTTCTCAGGAGCACTGTCCACTCCTATTAACCTTGCTAACTCTTTTTGACCTCAGTTCTCCTGTCACCTGCTTGGGGAAGCCTCTGCTAACCAATAAGAGGCAGAAGTCTCTGGAGGTGTCCTTTGTAAGTGCTGTCCTTTCTGTCAGGAATGCCATCTCTTCGGTCTTCTAAGCCCACTGCCCACACGGTTCTTCACTCATTTGCCTGTCAAGCTGCAGCACCTTAGAGTTTTTTTGTTTGTTTGTTTTTGTTTTTGTTTTTTGGTTTTTCGAGACAGGGTTCCTCTGTATAGCCCTGGCTGTCCTGGAACTCATTCTGTAGACCAGGCTGGCCTGGAACTCAGAAATCCACCTGCCTCTGCCTCCCAAGTGCTGGGATTAAAGGCGTTCCCCACCACCGCCCGGCAACCTTAGAGTTTTTTAAGGTAGTATTATTGTGTCTTGTGAGACAGGCTCATGCTGGTTTCGATTCACTGTGTAGTCAAGGATGACTTGGGATTGATTGAACATCACCTTAGGAGGCTAAAGTCATCTTCCAGGGCCAGTCTAGTCCAGGAATGTCACAGAGTTGGTGGACAGAATCCTATACCAGCAACGGCAATCTGGGAAACACCACGTGGCCCCTACAGTCTTGGTCCACAGCAGTGACAAGGGGGTTCCACGCAGAAAATTGATTTGAGGCTTACAGATGAACCTGTGTTGAGCTGCCTCATCCTAGGGTCCCCAAACCAATTAGTGACATAAGCCCCGCCCACGCGCACTCGTAACATTCATTCATATATCAAAACCCTTCACGCCTGTTCAGTGCTCCGCACATGACGCTGGGCCCTCAAAGACAGAGAGAGGTGGGGAAGGTGCACAGACGACAGAAGTCACGATTCGAGGTGCGTTGTCCTCACACACCTCCGCTCTTATTTTTGAAACTGATAACGATATTCCTCTCTGAGCCGCCGAATGCTGGGAAAGGGGAAGTATGGGAAACAGATCTGCTTTTTATTTTTACAAACTTCTTTTGCACCGCTTCCTAAAATCTGAACCTTTCACGGCTCTCAAATGCTACTCAGTGCAAGGAGCCCTAGGAGCGGGGAGGAGCAAGAGGCTGGAAGAATCACGCTACGCCCCAGGTTCCGCCTTCCAGGGACATCCCAGTGCCAACCTCGCCTCCTCCATGCTTCGTCCTCGCCTACTGCTGGCCTCGAGTTCCGTCACAGTCAACCCAGGCCCCCGCGCCTCTCCCACCATCCCGGTTCCTAGGCGGCTGGCTCCCCCGCTACGCGCAGCTTTCATTGTCCTTCTCCAGCCCCACCAGACCACGCTCAGCAGAGTTCCGCCCCCTCTCCACTCTCCCATTGGCTCTTGCTGCCCAACCGCGCGGGGACCCGCCTCGAAGTGTCCTGCACGCCCCGCCTTTGATCGCGGCACGGCCAGGGGCGGGGTTCTGTTGGCCCCACCCTTTGGAGGCGGGGCCAAGCTCGCAAGCGCTCGGCAGCAGCCTCGGCAGGGCTCGGTTCGGCTCGGCTCGGCTCGATTTGCAGCTCGGGTGGGGGTGGGCGGCCAGGGTGACAGCGGCGGTAGCAGAGGCTGCGGCGCGGGGCTGAGCAAGCGGTGAGCGCGGAGTCGGTAAGAGGAGGAAGTGAAGCGGCGGCCCGGAGCTCTGGAGTCCTCTGCCGGGGCAGGTCCGCCCAGATTTGCAGAGTGAGCCGCGTCGGGACCTGGGCAGACTTCTTCGCCTTGCTCCGACCGCTGGCGCTCCGCCTGCCCTGCCCTGCCCTGCCCTGCTGGTCTGAGCCCCGCATTCCACGCCTGGACTTTCCTAGCCCCGTGGTCCAGAGCTTCTGGGACGTTCGAGCCCCTGCCTTAATCCGGAGTTTCGAGACGGGACGTTCTCGGCCCCATCATACTGACCCATCTCCGCTGGAGTGTACTCCACCCCCGGGTCGGCGCAAGGTGGCCCCGGCTCTGGAACTTGAGTGTAGAGGAGCCGGGACGCCCACCGGCCTCTGGCTCCCCGAGAACCAAATCTTCAGCTGCCTTGGACCGAACTGCTCCGGACTTGAAACTGTACTGGCACCGCCCGGGTCCAGCGCACCGTGAGGGGTCCCGAGCTGGCAGAACAGTAGGACTGAACCCCTGAACTGGTGCTGCGAGTCGAAGCTGCCACCTTTCTCCGCCCTAGGCTAAGGATTTGGGGGTGCTTGCCGCAAGGGACTTCTCCTGCCACAGTCTCCAGCGAGCCGAGGTTGCAGGTGAGAGCCCCGGATGCGCGGCGGGAGCAGTCCCGGGAGCCTTAGTAGCAGGGCCCAGGTCAGCGGAGGGCGTGGAGGGGACACGGGCAGAGTCAACTGTTTAGAAGAGGGAGCGCGAAAGATAGTAAGGAGAAGCCCGCACTTATTGAGCGCCCATTGTGTGCAGCTCGGAGCCCCGCCCTTGCACAATTCGTTCCTTATCCAAAGCTCAGAGCTACCCCTGAGATAAAAGCTATTGTGTATTGTTATGGGCGCGGACAGTTGGGGAAACTGAGGCGTGGCAGGGTTGAGGTCCTCTGCCCTTCTTGTTGAGGATTAGACCGGGGAGAAGGGAGAAGATAAAGAGAGAAAGAGCAAAGAGGGAGGGGAGAAGAAAAGAAGTGGATAGTCTGCATGTGAGAGCTTGGCAGGGTGGGAGCATCTGAGCAGCGAAATCCAGGCACTGGTCCTGAAGCTGCAGAGGTCCTTCTTACCAGCCAGTCTTGGGTCATGGACATGCCACCTCCCAGGAACGGTGCCTGCGTTGAGGGCAGAGCTTCCCTGTTCCAAAAGATCTCTTCCTGGGGTCCATGCTGGAGGGACAACCTGCTTCCCATAGTTAATGTCCTCAAGTTACTGAAGTACTCTTTACTGTTAAGGAACTCACCATATTGGCCCCCAAGTCACAGCCATGTGGAAGCTGGAATTGTGTCCCTCAGAACTCAGCCACCTTCCTGTGACATTATTAATGGGGACACTGAAGACTCGTGGGGAACACAGTGGCCCCAGGTCCTAAAGCCAGCGAGTGGTTGAGAGAGAAGTAGATCTGAAAAGGATTTCCAAGCATTCATCAAGGGGTCCTCTCCTCCTCCCAGCGCACACCTTTTGGGTCTGTGGCTAGGGTTTCCCCACCCCCACCATGCGGTTGAGGTGAGTGTGTATGAGGCTGCAGTGAGCATGTGTGGTTGGAGTTGGGGCTCAGAGAAGCCTGACTCCAGTCTGTATGTGGAAAATGGCCCAGGGCAGACCTTCTCCGGGTCTTAAGGTTAGGGCTGCCAGATCTGGAGACACAGCCCAGGTGTTTGATTCCCAGGCAGAAGTTCCTCACACTGCCCCTGGATCTTTGTAGGAGAGTGTATTGTGAAAGAGCGTTTGGCACGGACTCTGTGGGCTCTTGTTCTGGGTGGGGATGGGGAGGCATCTGGCCTTGGTCTGGGCACTATGGCCTTGGCTGGGACTGGTTAACCTTTGTTGGGCTGGGCTCCCTGGAGTCTGGGGAAATTACCTTGGAAAGCCCCTGGGAGATGGAGCAGGGTCTTAAAGGCGAGAAGCCTGTTCCTGGGGGTGGAGGGGTTCAGGCAGCCAAGAAGGTGTCTAAGGGGCTTGGGATTCTGCCACCCCCCAACACCTCTGCCTATGAGGATTCAAATCTCTATAATAATCTTTGCATCTAAACAGAGCTCCCTTTTGATGAACTAATTTCACACCTGTGATCTCATTTCACTGGGTGCTGGAAAGAGCTGGGAGGCAGAGCAGGAGACTAGGGGAAGCCTCCTTCTGAAGTCTCACCTGCAAGATGGGGGTCAGAGCACCGTGCTACCTGCTCGGAAAGAGAGGATCTCACAGGCAAACTGTTGAGTGCTAAGGAGTTGTAGAGCTTGCCCAATATGGGCTTGCTATTTAAGGCTATCTTGTGTAGGAAGCTGAGGCTCAGAGAGGTGAAATCTTTTGACTCAGGCCTGCCTGCGGAGTTTGCTTCAGGGACTATTCTAAGTGTCAACTGTGAAGTGTTGTAGAAGTTATGCAGGTGGGCTAAGCAGCAGACTGGAGCCTAAGTGGCCAGTGGTCCGTGCTGTGTAGTGAGGAAGCTACTCTGCCTCCTGGTCGTGGGCAGCCATGTTACCCTCTGAGCCCTCTGCTTTTCTAAGAGAGTGGAATGGCTCTCCCACCAAGTTGAACTCAGCTACAGATTTCACAGTGCCTGGCCACCATCCATTTCCTTCCCTACGGAGAAAGGAAACTGGAGTTTTGACCAGGAAGTCTGGGAAATCCTCAAACTTGTTTGAGGTTAGAACACACACAGGTGGTAGTCACAGGCTGAGAAACTTCAACAACATGTCCATCTCAGCTTCCTGGGCAGATAAGACTCCCTGTGCTTCCTCCTGTAGTTACCAAGCCTTCTATAATCTACTTGGAGACACTGGGAAGGGGCCCTCACACCCACTGTGGCTTCCTGTGGGGCAGGAGCTGGTGTCCATTCCCTTTGGCCCATTGTCTGGCCTCCCTAAGCACTGGGTACAGTGAATAATTTATCATTCCCCTCGCTGGGAGGCAGGCTAGGGAAATAGCAGCGCTCCGCTGTTCTTCCGCCCCAACCAGAGGAGGCCAGGGGCTCCTGTTTGTGCTTCAGTCTGGGTTGTTCTCTCTCTCTCTCTCTCTCTCTCTCTCTCTCTCTCTCTCTGTGTGTGTGTGTGTGTGTGTGTGTGATAGAGCAGGACAAGGAGAGAGAAGAACCTATTATCCTCCTAGCTCTGTGCTGTTGGGGCAGGGGGCAGAGGTGCCTCCAGACAGCCAAAGTAGCCAAAGTAGCTGAGCTAGATCAAGCTGCAAGTCTGTGACTCCAGAGGTGTTGGGGGAGTGCATGGGGTGGGTGCCCAGGGAGGTCTTCAGGGAAGTTTGCTTGTGCCATCTGCTCACAGTGAGACTGGAGACCAAGACACCTGACCATACATGACCACTATTCTGTTAAATTCTGCTAAATTAGCATAGTGAGGCTCACTTCTTAAGTTCACTATGTGTGACCATAGGGTCACCTAAGCCAAATGTCGGGCAGACATGGTAGACAGTATAGGGCTGCTTCAGTGTGAGCACACAGGGGACTCAGTGTGTGTTGGGGAGTGAAATGGTACGGTACGTGGAGCGGGGAGGAAAATTCTGGAACAGTAATACTGGGGTAGTGATTCATATTCAGAGAGGGCTGAGCAATCGGGTGGGAGAGAAATGGAGGCTCTGTTTAGAGCCCCTCTGTGACAGTGAGACCAGACCAGGCCTTGGGTGTGGGCTTGGCAGCCATAGTCAGCCACACTAATGCGCCTTCAGGCTCCTTGTTCATCACTGTCTACTTAACATGCCACATGTGGCCACCCATCTACCCTTTTGCTTGTGGGACGGTCCGAGTCACATCCCTGGCCTCTTGCTTCTCACTTTATCTCCTTTGTCCCAACTGGGTCACCAGTTCCACCCTCGAATGTTCCTCAAATGTTGCCCACCGCTCTGGGATGCCATCTGTGGATGTTTAACACATCACAGTAAACATCTACTGATAAAAGTCATATTCTACAGTTTAGGGAATGCCCAAACATTTCCTTCTATTGTCATGGCAATGTTAGTAATAGCTGATGCCCTCACTACTTGGGATGGGCTGCCAAGTGTGCCAAGCACTTTAGACACTGTCTGTCGTGGTAACTCTACAAAACAGCTGGGTTTGCCGGGAAACTGGAGCGTGTGGAGGTGCTCTGCCTTGCCCACATTCTTACAGCTAAGCATCAGAGAACAGAGAATCAGGCCTGCATCTATTTGAACTGGACATCTGTGCTCCTCTCTGTCACTGAATGGACACTTAGCTAGCTTTTAGGAGATGTTTTCTGTCCTCAACTCCACTCCGTACCTCGAAAGCATTCTTTGCATGTGACAAGCCTTCTTCCCTAGGACAGGGTATGGCTATGCTGGACTGAGTGAAGAGCCCAGGAAGGAACCCTGGCCCTGGGCTCTGTACTGGCTGGCAGGTATATTGTTTTCAGTGAGTCAGCCCCTCTGTGTCTTGTCAGCATCCCAGTATCCCATGTCTCAGGTCCTCTGCAGTGTCCTGCATGACCCTGGCAAGAAGAAGAGGCCACAGCACAGGGCTGAAGGATGTGGTGGGACAGACAGCTGTGATTTTGGCCTAGCTGATATCTGGGCCAGGAGAACTGTGGTCACTTGAAGGAGGGTGGTGGCCTAGACTGCAGGCAGCATGGTCATTAGCCATGATTGAGAGCTGGTGGGGCCAGGCCAGGTTGGCAGGACTAGAGGCCAGCTGGCCCGGCCATGGTGGGGTCATTGGCAGGGCAGCTGGCTCCTTCTTGCTTTGCTGCCTGTAGGGAGCCAGGACTTTGTGGGTCATGGCTTGCCTACTGTCCTGTTGTGGTTAGGGGAGGATTGGTAGAATCCTTCTAAGCCTGGAGATGCTCCTTCCCAGAAGCCCTTAGGTCTCCTCTCAAACAGGTAGAGCCCCACCCTCCTCTGTCACTGGCCCATGGCCCCTGTTCATTGACTAGCCTAGGGAGAGGATAGATCTGTCTACTTGCTGGCTAACCTGCAGGACCCCTCCCCTGAATGCCTATCATTGTACTTGGCACAAGGAAGCTATCCTAGGACAGAGGAGGCGAGCGGGCCCCGGCACAAGTCTTTCAACTCTGGCGCCTGTTTTCTTATCTATAAGATGAGCTGATAATAGCTCTGTATGAGGCTTAGTGAGATGCAGAGTGGGTGCCTGCTGAGGTCAGGCACACAGGCTGGCCTGCGGCCCTCTTTCAGTGAACCCTCTTGCCTTCCCCCTCTTTGGCCTCATGAATGACAAACAAATGGCTCTGTAAGAAGCTTACTAAAGAGCCCAGTCACTGGAACTAGGATGTGGTAGGGAGGACTTCCTGGAGGAGGCTCTTGAGTGAATTTAGATGGTAGATGCTGCCCCCGGTCCCTTCCCAGGGAGCAGCCATGTGTTGTTGGCCTGGAAGGGACCTTGAGCTGGGATGGGGTAGGGAGTAGGACTGAAATGTCTGGGGACCTTAGTGTCACCTCTCAAACACTGCAGCACCAGTGACCCAACTGGGACAAGCTGTTGGGATCCGGCCAACAGATGCAGAACAAGCACAGATTGGGTTTTTTTGTTTTGTTTTGTTTTGTTTACAGGGAGGTAGCATTACCACACTCTTCGTCCACCGGAAGTTGGCACCGCTGGAGACCGTGGGCTGTGGAGGAAACATACGGACCACAGGTAAGCATGTGGGTGCCAAAGTTCCAGCTGAAAGTGATTTCCTGAGGCTGGGCTGATCCCACCCATGCGGCTGGGGAAAGTCGCCCCATCCATAAAATGATAAAATGGGGCTTATTACGCCACCTCCTCTTGTGATGGTGACACAGACTCTATACGTAAGGCACTCAGAAGGCCCGGCACAGCCTGGCTCAGAGGTGGAGAACCTACTGAATATGTACAAGGCCCTGGGCTCAGTCACTGGCACCAGACATGCACGCACAAGGCCCAGGCACATAGTGAGCAATCTAAATGGTAAACCATTGTCCGTGCCACTGGCACCAAGCAGGTGGCTGAGAGGGAACAGGTGCTCAGGGATGGTGTTGGAGTAGGTCCCAGGAAAAGGGCAGTTGCTCTGCAGTATGAATGAACAGCTTGGTAGGGAGAGGAGGACACAGGAGCAATGACAGTGCAGTGTCACTAGGTAGGCCGGGCTGCCCAGAGATCAGGGAAGGTTTCCCAGAGGCAGTCGTTCTGGGCTTCTGTCTTCCTTCCTGAGGGTAGGCAGGACCTTTAAACCTCTGTAGGCTGTCCTCCTTCCCTCCACAACAGGAGTGCCCAAAGGCTCCTGAGGCAGAAGTATAGGCCACTCACTCAAAGGGCCTAGCCTTTCCAGAGCTGGGGACAGGCTTGCTTAGAGCTGTTTTGTCTTCTGGCTCACAGAGAAGCCAGTCACTGTGAGGGTCCCTGGCTTCCCCCTTGTAGCTGTCCAGCTTGTCAATGAGTAGACTCTGAAAAAATGCCCTAGCTAGGCCTAGGGCACATGACTCTAATCACTGCATTCAGGAGGCAGAGTCAGGCCTATCGTTGTGAGCTCAAGACCAGTCTGATCTACATAGTTGAGTTCCAGGACAGCCGATGCTCTGTGGAGAGACCCTGTCTCAAAATAAAAACAAAAACAAAAACAAGCCATCAAAAACAAAAGAAAAAGAAAAAGTGTCCCTCTGCCCAAACATCTCACCTTTCCCACGAGGCTCAAAGAGAAAGTTCTTTCCTACCTAAAGGGAGTCAGGTCCTCCTTGCCCCCAAGAATCCTAAAGAAACTCACCCAGAGGCACCCTGTGGTCAGGGCACTCTGTGCTTGGCTTCATTAGGATTGGCTATGAAGGTTGAGGACACTGTGCCCGCTTGAACATGGGATTAGAGTGTTAAGTCCCTTTGTTCCCTAAAGAGGTTCCGGAGATAGGTTTGGCGGCAGTAGCTCCTTATCTTCTGAGAAACTCTCTGCAGCTTGGGGAAGCCTGGGCTCATTGTTCTTGAGGCGAAGGCACAGAGCTTCAGGATGTTTCAGTATGGGGCTTCTGAGACCTGTCTGTGGCCTTCACACACTGCCTAGAGCATCCCACAAGGCTGTCTATTTGAGGAGCAGCTCCTGGCTACCCTGAGTGGCCGGGGACTTCCCTGAGCAGAGAAGTGACAGGTGGGAAGACCCTCCGTCTGACAGACTGTGCTCCTCTGGTGTCTTTTTCCAGCCACGGTTTCCTCATCTGAAGAATGGGGGTAGAAATAATCTACGTCTAAGATGAGGCCATGCATGGAATGTGCGTGCCTGACACTTCACATCACCAGTGTGCAGTGAAAGGTCACAGCAGCAGCAGCAGCAGAGCCTGGCTGGACTCAGTCCCTGGAGTCCCTGGCCCAGCCACCAGCTTGTACCAGGTTTCTAGGTGTGGGGACTGGGTTGGGTAGAGTGAGTCCCTAGGCCTGGGGTTCTTCTCATTATTATTATTATTTTTTTTTTGTAATTGTGGGTGTTTTGTCTGATTGTATGTCTATGCATGTCTAGTCTCTTCAGAGATCAGAAGAAGATGTCAGGTCCCCTGGGACTGGAGTTGTAGATGGCTTTGAGCTGCCTTGTTGGGGCTGGGAATTGAGCCTGGGTCCTCTGGAAGAGCAGGCAATGTTCTTAACCACTGAACCATCTCTCCAGCATCCCACTGTTCCCCTTTTTCTGTAAGTGACAGCATGCCTTTTCCTTGGTTTTGTTTTAGTGGTCAAAGTGTCAGGCTCCCTGTAACAATGGAGCCTTGTCTGAGCCTGCTTGTTTTCAAAGCCTGGCACCCCACTGCCCCGCCCACCAGGCCCTGGTCCCACCTGGGAGAACTGGAGAATGTCAGAGGGGTGTTTTGTTTTCCAGTGAGGGGAGGGTGTGGAGGGAATATCATAGGCCTCCTTGCAAGCCCTCACCAGCAGGTGACCCCACTGAAGTCAGCCCCCCCTATATTGGTGCAGAATCAGTTCAGTTTGTAGTGCAGAGGAGCCAATGGGTTTAGAGACACCAAAACCTGCACTTTTAGTCTCAGCTTTGTCACTTACTGTGAGGTGACAATGGGTGAGTAATTTTGTCTTTGAGCAGGATTTTTCTGTGTGAACAAGACTATTGGGGAGTCAAGCTCAGCTAGCGTAGTAAGCGGGGGGGCCCCATGCCAAAGCATCTCAATTGCTACATTCCTCTCAAAGACAGGGTTCAGGGGCCACCGCCTCTCCATCTTTGCCTCTCCCAGCAAGTTGGGATGAATGTAGGTTCCAGAGGGGCCTTGCTTTATCTTTCAGTGAGTAAAGTTTATGAAGACACTGGCGGCAGGTGCATAGAGGCCTCTGCATGCCAGCTCAGAGCCAGCCATCTGGCTGACTTCATTCAATGTTCCATAGAGCTGATAAGTGCCACCACTAGTCTCTGACCCTTATTCAGGGTCTCTGACCCTCTGCTACCCTGGGCTCAGGACCTCCTCCCCACCTCCCCATCTCCTGAAGGCCGAATAAGGGAATATGGATCCTACAGGCAATGGTAGAGAGTCATCATTGGTGATGGAAGCTGGAAGAAGCATGTGGGGCTACTTCTGAGCAGAGAACGGGTGCCATGGTGTAACAGAGTCACGCTGATTCTGGATTGGGAGGAGCCTCGCTAAGGGACAGTACAGGAGATGTGGCTGGACACCTGACATGGAAATGCTAGGAAGCCCCATGAGATGGTGATAGTGTCTACACGGAGCATAGCCTGACAGGCCTAGACCACAGAGCTCTGCAGCCAGTCACTCAGAGCTCACACCTGAGCATCAGTAACAGGAGTGGTGTCTCAGGGATGATCTTGTGGAGGGAGGAATGTGGGCCGCAGAGTCTGTCCTCACTTCCAGTCCTACCTCTGCCTCTCTGAGCAGAGCCGAAAGACTCTGAGCTCACCAGGAAGCCAGGCTGAGCCTTAGCCACATACCCATGAGTCTGGTGTAGCAACCTTTACTGTCCAGGCTGCCCAAAGGCAATGACATCATGAATAAGACAGTGTCTTATATTTCACAGGAAGTTCTACAGCCACCCTCACCCAGCTCCTTCTCTGTGTCATCCTTAATGCCTCTCCAGGAAGTTCTTTCTTGCATCTAACTGAAGTCCATTGTTCTGTAGCCTGACTCCTCATCTCGTCCGGAGACTGTGCAGAGGCAGAGTGAGCCCATCCTCCATCCTAATGTGCCCAACTGTAACTACATCGAGGCAGGGAACTGAGCAGGCAGGCCGGGAACAGGGCCTGCCAGTTTTCACCCTGGAGCCTGTGGTCCAGGCAGTTGATAGCAGAGCTAGGAAGGAGGATTTGTCTGTGAATTGTCTTAACTACTTACGCTCCAAAAGGTGTGGTTCTGGGGCAAAGGAGAGAGCCTTGGGCTAAAGCCAGAAGCCTGCATGCTGGTGGCTGCCTGTCTTACCGCTAGGGCAGCTTGAGGCTGCTTAGCAACCTTTTTCACCCACAGAGGGCCTAGAGGGTATCTGCATTACATCTCCCTAGCGAAGCCATGCAGTTTAGCTTTGTGGCCATTTCCTTATTGTTGGGCCCCAGAGAACCTGAGCATAGAGTAGGCAAGAGTTCCCCAGTCACTGGGGGTGGTAGGATCTGAATAAATCATTTTTCAGGCTGAGGCTCCAAGGGGTGGCCTTGCATTTAAGGTCAGGTGGGGGTTCCTGATTCTGGGTGGGGTGATGTTCCCCTCCTCAGACCAGGCAATTGTTAGCATGGTGCTCTTGGGCCTACCCAGCTAAGGTCTCACAGAGGCTCTGGAATGCGTGTGCACTTTCCCTTAGGGAGAACCACATGCTCTACAATCTCTTCAATCCCTGCAAATGGGAAGCCAGAGAGATGCTCAGAGAAGCTAGTACAAGGATTGACTAGAGATCCCACAATCTGTCAGGGAGGTTGGGGAGGGACCTGGAGAGTCTCCCCCACCACTCAGACTAAGCAGGGCCCTCTAGGTGATTGACAGGGGTGGAGCACAAAGATAGGCACGTGGTTGTAGACCAAGTGACTCCATCTAGGGTTGTTGGACATTAGGTAGAACCTGCTCTGTGGGCAATGGGGGAGGGTCTACAGGGACCCCAGGAGTATGACTTACTTTTCCTGGAGGCTCCTAGCCAAGCAATGCAGGCATTCTAGACCAGGCCAGTTCTGCAAGCCTTGGGAACTTAAGCATTTTGCTATCACAGGAGACTCAAGATTCCTTCCTGTTGCCTTGGACACACACCAGTGTAGCCTTGCAAAGCATTAGGATCTCGATGTCTCTGAATTCCCTACAGTCTGTGAGGAACATTTGTGAGGGAGGCAAGCAGAGTATGTTCTGGAAGCCGACCTGCCCAGGACTCCACCATGACTTCCACCTCTTGGTGGACCTCAGATTTGTCATCTGAGGAAGGGGCAATCTTCACTCACACACGCAGCAAGAGTCCCTGTGCTGGCTGAGTGGGCCGAGGGAGAGGATGCTTGTCCTGCACCTGGTGCAGTTTTTGTGGTTTTTATCGTTGGCCTCACTTTACAGACGAAAGGGTAGAGAGGCAAAGAAAGGTGACTGACTGCCTGAGGCCACGCAGTGGTGTGGTTTCATCCTCCAGGCTTCCAGTCTGTGGGGACTTGTTTATTTTTCCTACAAAACCTTGCTTTTACCCTCAAGTGAACTGCTGCCTCCTTTACTCAGAACCTTTTCTGTGTGATGCTGTTGCTTGCTGTGGCCTCTTGTCTACAGTGTCCAGGCAAAGGGCACTTTCCTGGAACATAGTAGGCACTTTCAAAATGTCCCGTGCGTGTGTATGGCAAGTGGTGGATGTGCATGAAGATGCCTTCCAGAGACTGAAGGCCAGAGTCATGCTCAAAGGTTTCCTCTGCTCGTTATACCTTTAAAACCATTTGTGTGGTTTGTATGGGGCCTTCAAGAAAGAGCATGGAACCTGGAATAGGGAGATGGTAGGAGTGGTCATCTTGTAAGGATGGGCCTTACAAAACTTGCCTGCTTTGCCAAGTGCCTGCTCCTATAGTTGTATCTGCTCAGATCTGTGTTCTGGCTCCAGTCTCCCCATTCCTTCATCTTGATGTCCACAAACCTGCCTCCTGCCTGCAGCACCCCACTTTTCTAAGTGGCTGCTGTTATTAGCCTTCCTTCACTCACTCCTATCCAGCCAGCCTCTGGTGCCCCAGGCCTTGATGAAGACTCCATCCATCCTGGTGGAGGACTTCTGCAGGGGCTATGCTTGGTCAGGACATGGCCACACCTTTCTGGCAGAAGACAGGGAAATCATGATGCACAGAGCGAATATTGGCACCTGACTTCTGCCTCTGCTTGTCTTACCACCCTGAATCTCCACAACATTCTAGGGGGGAATCTCAGCGCCACTTTGCTAACAATGGATGCCTAGCCCAGCAGGCAAAGTCCTTGCCCCACAGCTAGCTCACACCTCTGCCCTCTTTGACTATCTCCTTCCTCTCCTCTATTTGCAGGCTGTACAGTGTCACCTTCTTTTCTCTCTGTCACCAAGGATTGGTGGTAGAAGCTGAAGTTGAACACACACACACATAGACACACACACACACACACAGGCATACACAGACACATAGGCACAGACACATGTACAAACACAGACACACAGACAATACACAAATTCATACACAGAAAGACACTCAGAGAGAAAGAGACACAGAGACATACAGACACAGAGACCCTACACAGATTCACACACAGAGAAAGACAGACACACAGACATACACAGACACACACAGACCACACAGAGACACACACAGACACACACACATACACACACACAGACATACACAGACACATAGGCACAGACACATGTACAAACAAGCACAGACACACAGACCATACACAGATTCATACACAGAGAGACACTCAGAGAGAAAGAGACACACACAGAGACATACAGACACAGAGACCATACACAGATTCACACAGAGAGAGATACAGACACACAGACATACACAGATTCACACAGAGACACACATACAGAGACATACAGACATACATACACAGAGACCACACACAAACACACATAGAGACACATAGAGACACAGAGAACACAGACACAGACACAGACACACACACACACACACACATACACACACACACTGTCCTGCTGGGGACTTGAATTAATCCCCACAGTGCTCTGGAGAGCCATAGTGCCACATATGCCATGCAACTCAGAACCTTCTTGGGGCTTTTCCTGTGTTACAGTGTACAGTTAGCCCTTCCGAAACTTGTGAGCTTCTGTAGTGTGCTTTGTTTTTGAGACAACGTCTCATATAATCAGGGCTGGCCTTGAACTCCAAGTCGACTTGTGTCTACCTCCTAAGTGTTGTGATTTCAGGTGTGCATTATCATGCCAGGCTCCCAAGCTTGTTTGGAGACTTGGAACCTGCGACAAGATGCTTGGCAAGTTGCCACCAGGCTACCTGGCACAAGAAGCCACGGGGACAGGCTCGTTTCTTGGCTTAGAACTGTTTGTGTTCCGGAGACTATCTTGGAGACACTGGCGTAAGACAAGGCTTGGCTACAATGGTAGAACTTCAGGCTGCAGAACACGTGGAAGGTAGAGGTGTTTGGATTCTTCATCCACCAAATGGACCTGTCTCAGGCACCGACTTAGGGCCAGGCACTCAGCCAGCCCCAGGGAAATGCCAAGACACGTCTGACTAAGAATCTTCCATCTCATTTCCCAGCCCACTAAGGGTTTTTAAAGAAAGACAAATACAAGCCTTAAAAGGAAGAAGCAAGTTTTTAATTGTTCCAGGTCGTGGTGGTGGGTGGGCGGGTGACACATTCATCCTGTGCCGTGGAACTGTACCTAGGCCCTGCTTGGTGTCAGATCTCCTAGGAGCTGTTGAAGACCAATTTCCCTGGGCAGAGTTCACAGCTGCTGCAGGAAGTCTGAGGAGTCAAGTGGAGTGAGGGAGGCTCTGAAGAGAGCACAGGATGCTGCCTCCTGAGGCCCACTGGCCTGGACTTGGCATGGAGGACTATACAATGAGGTGCCACAGAGACGAGATGTGGGGTGGGTGGGGTAGGGTCCAGTGTTCTCAGTGAAGCAACAGCTAGAATGGCTGCTGGGTAGATAAGGATGTCTAAGGACCGGCTGAGTGGGTGCCTAGGTGACCAAAAGTGTCCTAAGGATCAGGGCCAAGTCAATTCATCCCAGTGTCCCCAGTTCTTGGTCAGTTCCCAGCTGACCTGTGTGGACCGACTGGATCTTTAAGCAGGTCCTTCCTCTGTGGGTCCTCTTATTGCGGTTAGGCAAGGCCATTGGCAAATCCTTCTGATGGCTAAAGGCTCTCAAGAGTTCTGAGCATGCTTACTTTCCCTCCAGGCTTGAGGCCCGCCAGGTTGTCCCAGCTGGGAGGGATCAGAGGCCTCCCCTTTACCAGTGAACTGCACCCCTCCTTTGGCCTTGCTTCCAGTTAGTAGCCCTGGCCACCTCTCTAATGGCTCACCTAACGTCCCAGATCTCATGGCAAAGCAGGGAGGAGTTGGAGAGGCGAGTTGAGCCAGGCTGGAAGGAGGGTTGGTGTGCGCCGATTGGTCCAGGGTAGGAACTACGGAAGATTCCCCAGTCTGCCATCTTCAGTCTCTTCCTCTGTTGAATGACGATAGTAATAATAACTCCCACACCAGCCATTTGTGCTGATCTAGGGAGATAACATGGAGACATATTATAAACTGACTTAGGGGCTGGGGTGTGTAGCTCAGTGGGAGGCGTGGTTGCCTTAGAAAGCCCTGGGCTCAATCCCCAACAGTGTATAAATCAGGCATTCAAGAGATCAAGACAGGAAGATCAGAAATTCGAAGGCATTCTTGATTCTGTATTAAGTTCAAATTAAGGTTGGGATAGATGAATCCTTGTCTCAAAAAAAGGGGGAGGGATATAGATAGATAGACTGACCCCCCCTCCGTAACCAGCTGTGATCATCAATAGTGTGTTTTACTCAGTTGGTATACCACCACCATCACCACCACCACCACCCCACCCCAGGCTTCTGGCTCACTTGTCATCGTTTCTGCAAGTGTTTCCTGGTAGTGGCTCACTGGTTCCTCAGACTTCCGCTGCTGCATAGGTTTTACTCAGGCCACAGTAATAGGACTCTGTGAATTATGCACAGGTTGCTCACACAAGCCAATACTGGGTGTCTGTGTGCACTGAGCAGGGACAGACGCCTTGTCTCTTGGATTTAGGGACCAGACACCACTTTCAGCTCTGTCCCAGGAGTACAAAGGCTTGGCCTCTGGAACAGGTGGGAGGCACATGTCAGGAACTCTCCTCAACCTGTCAGCACTGCTGTAGGCTGGGCCCAACAGGACCTGACTGCATATAGCGGGTGGTCTGACCCTGGGCAGCTGGCAGTGCTGAAGAATTGGAGCTTGTAGTCATCGGACCTGAAGGACAAAAGGAGACATCCATTCTAACATCCCCCTCCCTTTTTCTACTGCTTTCAAGAAGGTGTCAGTAGGGCAACCAAGGGTCTTCAGGGTAACTCCTGCTGCCTTATTTCATTAAAGCTCAGGGCACCCACTCCAGGCACCATTAGCCTGGCAACACAGTGTGCTTGGTCAGTGCACCCTGGCCAGGATGGGGTCTCAAGGGATAGAGCTGGGTTTACCCAGCATCCCATACTCTTGAATCCTGAGGGTCCCTCCTAATGCCTTTACAGCTCCCAGATGGTATCCCGGCCCCGTCATAGCAGAGTGGAGATCAGACAGCTGGCAAGGCTGGCCCTCGGAGACAGTCCAGATGTTCCCTACGCTTGGGTTGGTGGGTGGGAGAGGCCTAGGGGTGGCAGCAGTTGAAAGGATGTAATAGCATAACAATGTAACTTAAGCTGGTTACAGAGAAAAGACACATTCCCCTCCCCAATCCTGTGCATGTGATCAGGGCCTTATGCATTCAAGGCAATGGGCACTAGGTCAGCACTCTACTGAATCACATCTACCTCCTGTCTTTCTGGCTTAGAAAAGCCAAACAGTGGGTTCTGTCCTGGGTTCCATACTTGTGCCTGGGGACCCTTGGGTTTGCAGCTTACCTTTCTGACCTTGTTTGAAAGGGGTTGCTGAAATGGCTTGATCTTACAGGCCGAGCTGCCAAAGCAAGCAAGGTGCATGGTAGGCCACCTATTAGGAGGGAAGGGCTAAATTCAGGCTGCAGCAAAGAAACAGAGAGCTTTAGATACTTGATCTGTGGTCTCCCTCAGCAAGAAAGAGGCCATTTCCTCAAGCCCTGGGACAGAGCAACAGCAGAGGTATGCTAGCACCTGTCACTTCAGATCACCCCAGCATCTGTCATTTTCAGGGGTGCCAGGCAGCCCTGCAGGCTAACCAGGTGATCTAAGGAGTCCCTTTTGTCCTTGTTCCTGTGTCACAGGGAACCACATGCTACATTCTCCATATGCTGTTCTGAAGGAGAAGCAGAAGCTACTGGGCTGTGGGGCCCTGGGGCACAGCCTCAGGGTACAGCCTAGGGGCTCCAGCAACTATGACTGGCATCCTGGTCCTGGTGACAGCCAGGCTATGAGGATGGGCTGTGTAAGCCTCATTTGCTTCCTTTGGTGGAGCAGCTGGTTAATTAGCTGCTTGCGTACTTGACAAGTGTCCCCTACACGTGTCAGGGTCAGTCCTCAACAGACCACATGTGTGTTCAGCAGCCAGCCTTGGGCATGAGGCCATGACCCACTCACTGCCCTGTCCCCTGCTTCTCAGTTTGTCCCACAGATGACTTTCTGGTATAGTTACTGTGTTGGGGACTCAGAGAACAGAAGACAGCCATTCCCCAGAGACCCCAGTTTGAGGTAGATGGAAAGGAAGGGCCCAGAGAAGGATCAGTGGTAGGCACTAGCCCAAAGGTTGTCCATTGGTAACTCCTAGGACATGCAGGGAGGATTCTGCTGGGCTCCGCCTCCCGCTCCCTATGTGACCGGGAGCACTACATCCATCTTCCTCTCTCTGCCCCAGTTTTCCCATTTTAAACAGGGTGTTTGAAGAGGTGGTGGTCCCAGGAAGCTGTCAGCAAAAGTGAGGCAGTGTTGAGAACTATGGTCTCTAAAGGCAGCCGACACCACTTCTCTGCTTTGGGACTGACAGGTCACTCACTGCTGCTTATGATGGGATGTGCTAGCCCTACAGGCACAGGACAGACACCGAGTGTTACCCTGCCCAGCCGTGTCTAGTGCTGGGGGCAGGGGGGCGGTCATGGGGAAGTTCATTGGCAGGCTGGGGTGATTGGAGAGAGTGGAGTCTACCAGCTGTGCCATGCTGTTCAAGGAGGCCTAGGATCAGGAGACCCATGACAGCCTCTGCCTCCATGGCTGGCTGGGGAAGGGCAGATGCGTATGGCAAGAGGGCCTGTCTTCTTAGCTCTCTGAGACCCTTGCACATCTAGAACCATATATCCTTTATCCTCAGATCTTGAGAGTACCCGCTCATGGGACCTTAGAGCCTTGGCCATATAACGTTGTAATGGAGAAGCGGCCTTAGGAGTCATAGAATCCAAACCTGGACCCAGCCCAGGGAGGCCCCTCCATGGGTTCCTGGGCCCTCTTGAGACCTGGCTCAATTCAGGCCACAGAGCTGCCACTTCACCCCCACTGCTGCGAGTAGCCACCTGGGATTGGCAGGGTCTTCTGGGCAGTGCGGGACAGGTGCCTGGCAGCTTCTGTGTGGCTAAGAATAGAAGGTTATAGGTGATCTAAGCGCAGCCAAGTACATCAGCCCCTGCCTGGCACCAGGGAGCTTATTAAGCAGGATCTGGGGCCTCCCCAGGCCCTCCTGGGTGGAGGGGCAGCTGAGAAGAGTTTCACAGTCTGGTCCCAGGGGATGAATGACATTTTTTCCTTTTTCTGTGAAGTATGGCTGCTCCTCCCACCTCCCTGTCCCCTGGGCCTCCAGTCTCCCAGTGTCCTGGGGGAATGTCTTCTGGGACAATTCAGACAAACAAACCAGCCTTTGAGTGGAACGAACCAATCAATAAAAATGTCTTTTTGTCTGAAAGGAGAGAACAGAGGGCAGTGGCTGTTATTGAGCGCCTACTGTATGCCAAATCTGGCCTCAGAATGTGGTGCCCTTGCTTCGTCTAACCTACCCAATGATTATAGAGAGCATCCTTGGTGTAGTGCCCTGATGTGACCTAGCAGAGTTGGGGCTGGGAACCAACAAGATCTTAGCTACCCTGTGCTTTTGTGTGTGTGTGTATGTGTGTGTGAGTGTGTATGTGTGTGTGAGTGTGTATGTGTGTGTATGTATGTATGTATGTGTGTATGTGTGTGTGCATGTGTGTATGTGTATGTGTGTGTATATGTGTGTATGTGTGTGTATGTGTGTATGTGTGTGTGCATGTGTGTGTATGTGTGTGTATGTGTGTGTATGTGTGTGTGTATCTGTGTGTGTATGTATGTATGTGTGTATGTATGTGTATATGTGTGTGTATATGTGTGTGTATGTGTGTGTGTGTGTATGAGTGTATGTGTGTGTGCATGTGTGTGTATGTGTGTGTATGTGTGTATGTGTGTGTATCCGTGTATGTATCTGTGTATGTGTGTGTATGTGTGTGTATCCGTGTATGTATCTGTGTGTGTATGTGTGTGTGTA
This sequence comes from Mastomys coucha, assembly GCF_008632895.1. Lineage (NCBI taxonomy): Eukaryota > Metazoa > Chordata > Mammalia > Rodentia > Muridae > Mastomys > Mastomys coucha. The sequence goes on from NW_022196904.1 coordinate 88,279,128, forward strand.
TCTGTGTGTGTATGTATGTATGTGTGTATGTGTGTGTATATGTGTGTGTATATGTGTGTGTGTGTGCGTGTGTGTGTGTGTGTTGCTGAGAACTGGGAGTAAGGACCAGAGTCAGATTTCTTTGAGGGAGCTCCCGGATGGGAAGATTTTATCCTTATGAGTATAAGAAGTCATGGTTTGCTATATATCTGAGTCTTTTCTACTTTCGGCATCCTGTGTGGAACTACTAGCCTGGGGCTGGGGATTGAAGCCCTGTCATACATACCAGATCCAGGCATAGGCCTGTTTAGTCTGGATTAAATCAAACCTTCTTGGGTCAGTAGTGTCCCTCCTGCAAAGTGGGCAGAGGCTGCTTGGGGAGGGCCATGAGACCAAAGCGCCAGGTCCTTGCTGTCCCCTCCAGACTCTCCTCTCTGCAGGCCTCTAGTGATCACTCCAACCCACTGATTTCCAGTGCAAGAACTGTAAGGGGAGCCTGAAATCATGAGTCACTTGGGAAGACAGAGGTCCTAGGACAAAAGGGGGCACAGGACGTATGGTAAGTGGGCCTAGGAGCACATAGTAGGTACTCAAGGAATGACGCCCTTCCCCAGCCAGCCATGGAGGCAGAGGCTGTCATGGGTCTCCTGATCCTGGGCCTCCTTGAGCAGCATGGCACAGCTGGTAGACTCCCCTCCCTATAATCACCACCAAGATGGTGGTACAGGTTTATATTCCTAGCACCCAGGAGGTAGAAGCCAGAAGACCAGAGGTTCAAAGTCTTCCTTGGCTACATAGTGACTTCCAACTTGGAATACATGAAACTCTGTCCAAAAAACAAAAACAAAAAAATAAAACAAAGCAAACAACTGCCTTTCATTTTATAAACTGGAGGTTTAAGATGGACTTAGGCAAGCAGCCCCTGGCTTGGTGCATGTGGCTTGAACAGCAAGAAGCTAGAGCACTGGGATTGGGCCTTCTCTTTGCCTTCATACTGTTTCAAGGCCTCCTTTGTTCAAACACCTAGTTGAGAGCTGAGCATGGTGATGTACACCTTTAATTCCAGCACTCAGGAGGCAGAGGCAGGTGGATCATTGTGAGTTTGAGGCCAGCCTGGTCTACCTAATGAGTCCTGGGCCAGCCAGGGCTATACAGCTATACTCTCTCTCCAAACAAACAAAAACACCTGGGTGAGCCCTCCCATAGCAGGCTGGCAAAGCACCTACAGAGGGGTTCAGGGTTACTGCAGGAGCATGCTCAGGAGTGAGGGAAAAAACAGCTGTGTTCCCTTGGGAGGCATGGCCTTGAGAGGGTCCAAGTGTCCCTTCAGCCACCACTTCCAGCTTCTCACACCCTTGAGCATGGGTACACAGACCTCAGTTCTCCAAGGAAAAATGTCAGAGTGACGCTTCAGGGGTTGGGGGATGGGCTGTGCTGCTGCAGATGTCTCTGGAAATCCAATCTGCCCCTGTCATAAGGGCTACATGAGTCAAAACAGGAAATGCCTAGGACAATGCCTAGGCATCACATATAAGCTGGAGCTATATATAGCCCAGCGTGATTTTGACCATATGCAATTTACTCGTGCGGTGCCGACCGTGGAACCTGGCTGCCACTACTGACCCCAATCGTGGGATCAGCAGTACTTCCTGTGTGGGTGCTGAGGGATCCATAGGAGTTTATCAAGTGGAGACCATAGACACATGTTCCACAGGAAGGAAATTCAGAGCTAAGTGGAGTCCCTGGAGAAAGACGGCCCTCCAGGTGAAGGGCTCCCTCAGGTGCAGAGGGCAGGACTTGAAAGGTAAATTGAGGACAGGACAAGAAAAGCTTTGCCTATGGTGTTCATTCTTGATCTGTAGGAACCAGAAGAAGGTGTAAAGTCCTGCACTACCATTGGGGAGGCTCCTTATAAAGTGAACTCAGGAGGATTTGGGAGGTGCCAGGGTAGCAGGGGGCTGGCAGATGGGGCCCATGCCATGTTCGTTCCTGTCAGCTTTGAGTGTGCTGTGTGTACCCTGGCTCTTGCCTCCCCTTCCAATAGATCAGACCCCGTCCATTCATTCATTGCCTTCTCTGTTCAGTTTGGCTCCATTGTAGCAGATGAGACCTGCGTTGGCAGAAGGGCCAGTAGAGCCAGAAGTCACCCGGTAGCCTCCTTTGTTCCAACTTGCCCTGTGGCCCTTGCCCTCTCTCCTCCTCATAGATTCTCCTTCATCCTTCTACAGCTTTAGGGTCCGGACAGACCAGGTGGCCCTTCAGGGGTGGCTGATGAGCTAGCTGCTCAGCTCTGCTGTTCCCCCAACTGGTGGCTTCAGAGCAACCATGATCCAGGTCTCTTCTGTCTCCAGGATGTTCATGTCCTATAGGCCTGTCTCTGTGCTCCTTAAGTCTATGCACTGGTGCCAGTGCGTCTCTCCTTGGTAGGAACTTTCACCTGCATGCATGCCTTGTGCATTTTTGTCTGTCTGTCTGTCTGTCTGTGTGGCTGTGCTTGTATGTGTAAAGGGCATCTTCTGTGTCACTTGGGAAAGCTCTGGGAAGTAGCAGTAAAGTGGTGTGACTCATAAAGGGCTCCTGAAGAAACAGAGGGAGGCATCTGTCCTTCGGGGCTGAGGGTCAGAGCAGACACAGATAGATGGCTGCCTTCAGGAGTCTCTGACATGCTGCTTCCTTTGGGCATTTCTGGACTTGGGGAGGGGGATGGGGGGGAAGAGAAGCTGTCTGTGAACAGCTGAAGGCATACTGAAGTCTGTGGGGGCAATCAGAGCTTCCTACAAGAAGGAGTTGAGCCATGACTCTAGACAACACAGCTGGGAAGGGGTCAGGGGACAGAAACAGAGTCTAGTGTCTGGGACAGAGTCAGGCCTGTATATTCCCAGCTAGAAGGAACTTGTCCGAGGGTTAGTGGTTGGGGGTCCAGGTACCCAAGGACCTGTTGTGGTCTTCGGTGGCCGGCTTGGAGGGGTGCCTGGAGGGAGTGCCCTTTCTATGGGGACAATGTGGTATATAGAAGCCCAGGAAGGATTGTGGCGGCAGCCTTTATCCTGCCCAAAGCTCTGCCCACCTCCAGGTTCCCGTCTGTCTTCAGGTCTATAGACCAGCATCCAGCAGGCTGGGAGAAGCCCAGGCTCTTCCTGAACCAGACACAGGAAGGCGAGGAGCCTGGGAATGTGTGCGGCTGGCCTCTTCGCTGCTTGAGACTGTTTCTTGGATGTTTCAGACAAGAAGGTCCTGGAAGGGTCAGAATGCTGATTTGCCTGTTTGCAAAGAGACCACACCCAGACCCAACCCTGGTCCTAGGTCTCAATTACTGGGAAGTTCTTCCTTTGAGTCTAGCCTATGTCTCTCCTGCTGTGTGTTCCCTCCTGATGAACTTGTTCAACTCTGGCCCCAGAGCCAAACCTATCATCCGACCCAGCGCTTTGAGCCGCGGCCAGTGTTTTTACAACTTGTTTTCATGGAGTTGGTTTGAAGTCTCCCTGCATTCCCAGAATGTCAGGCCCGCCCTGATTCACAAGGATTGACCAAAAAAACAGGGTCAGAGCCAGCTTGGAGTTGGAGGACTGAATCATTCTCCTTGGACCTTCCCTAGATGTTTCGCTTTTCCCTCTAGCGACGAGAGAAATGTAGGAAAGGGAGCTCAGAGAACCAGGAAGGACAGCAGCAGTAGCAATATGAGGACACCTACTCATCCAGATGATGCACGCCACAGGCAGAGAGGAGCAGAGGGGCCGAGGCCTGGGCTGCACTGTCTGAGGGAGACCTCAGATAGAGTTCACATTCTATTGCCTGGCTGATGGCGACCTCTGTGCCTCAGTTCCCTCAGCTCTGCAATGGCTCGGACCCCTAGGTGTCTGAGGTCACATGGCCCAGACGCAGGAGAGGATGGTTTCCAGGAATGTTAGTGAGACAGAAACTGCTAAGGGAAGGGGAGGAGGAGAGATGATTTCAGCCAACCCCATGCAGGGACTCTGGCTCAGTCCAGCAAGCAATTGGGCGACAATGACAGACCCAGTGGTAACTCTCCAGGACCAAGGACCGTGTTGGTAAAGGGCTGCCTTGGAGGACAGTGGTGCCCTGCGGTACAGGGATTCCATCACCTGGGAAACTTGGGTTCCCGAAGCCAGATACCTGCCGTCCAGTGTGTGCCGCAAGAGTAAAGGGTTCAGGGAAAGGGGGTGGCATTGACATCTGAGACTGGACAGGACTAGGAGGTAAGGTCTGTGAGGTGCTGACTGCCTGGGACTCAGCCCGGTGAGTGACAACTCCTAAGCAGGGTACAGGAAGGGAGCCCCAGGATCACACAAGCAGCAGGGCCATCACCACACCTGCTGCTCCTCCAGCCTGGCTCTCCTTGAACGCAGCCTTGACGTAGCCCCATGCTCTCAAAGGACTGGCAACAAGAGTGCAACCCAGCAGCTTTGGAGCCTGCCAGTCTGGCTGTGGCACTCCCTTCCAGCCCAGAGGACGTCAGTGATGAAATGGGTGCTGGTCCATTCAGGGCCATGGAGGACCTTGGTCTGTCTCTCCTCAGTCACACTTGGCTTTTCCTCCTTGGGGAGCTCACGTTGGTCAGCGTGTCTCAGGAAGGAACAAACAAACACTTGTCCTTCCGTCCTGTTCTGACTAAACCCCACACTCTGACTTTAGACTGCTGAGGTCAGCCTGGGTTGGTCTCCATGGTCCCCACCCTAACTCTGCTCCTATCCTCCGTGACATCACAGGTGATGTCACCCACAATTTTGCCTCCTGACTCAGGCCACTGAGAGGCTGACCCTGAAGAGCATGGGCTTGGGTTCTAAGCCAACCAGACTCTATCACCTGCTGTGTGACCCTGGCCAAGTTTCCTGCCTTCTCTGAACCTCAGAGTCTGCCTCGGGTTCCTAACTAAACATAGGCAGATGTTTATCTAAAGTCAGGTGATTTTAGTATGCTACTAATTATTCCTGTTTGTCCCAGCTGATGCCCAGAGACACCAAGTGACTGGCTTGGGGTCACACAGCAGAAGGATAGAGGGGAGAGCACCCAGACCTGCTCAGCTCTATGGCCAGTTCACCAGGCATCTGGCCTATATCTTCTCAGCTCTGCTCTGGTCCCAGCCATGGCCCCTCTTTGCTTGGGAAGCGAGGATAGACTGAACCCTGTGCCCCGACTGCTCTGTGCTTGTTAGGTCAGCTCACCTGCTGTACATGCCCTCCTTGTAAGAGTCCATGATCACATGGATCTGGCCCTGCTGTCACTTGTCACTTGGGTTCATGTCCAGTTTGAGGCAGAACTGGGATCCACCCTGAAGCTTGGGAAACCTTCAGCCCACCCCCCGCCCACCCCTGTGTGTGTTTGTGTGTGTGTGTGTGTGTGTGTGTTTGGAACTAGGATGGTGGTCTCAAGGAGGAAACAATCTAAAATGTCTAGAGCCCCCAGAAGCCAGTGGGAGGAGCTGCGCTGGGGGAGTAAGCCTGTTGATTCCCATGTGGGTCTAGCCCTGTGGATCCTAGCGGGAGCTGAGGATGGGACAGCTTTCCCTACCCACTCCTGCAACAAGTAGAGCTCTCCCTCCCTCCCCTCAGTGCAGCTCCTCTTCACACAGAAGCCTTCTCCTCCAGTCTGTGCTGTATGCTCTCAGGACACTCAGGAAAGCTCTGGTAATGTGTGTCGGCCACTGGATTTGTGGTGAACCACTGAGGCTTGCCTATTGCAGCATTACCTACTGCCAATAGGATCCCTTCTGCAGTGGAGTGAAACAGTGTGTAGGTGTCTTGGCCTGGCCTATTAGGGCGGTTAAACGTTTAGCCAGCCTTCCCACCATGGCAAGCATGTCTTCCTTGTAGGAACAGAAGGACGTGTGCAAAGTGACAGTTTCATGACTTATAGTGTCAAGATATTGAGTATCTGTATTCATTCATTTTCAGTGTGTGTGTGTGTGTGTGAGAGAGAGAGAGAGAGAGAGAGAGAGTGTGTGTGTGTGTGTGAGAGAGAGAGAGACTGTGTGTGTGAGTGTGTGTGTGTGTGTATGAGAGTGTGTGTGTGTGAGTGTGTGTATGCCTGCACACGTGCGAGCGTGTACATGCACAGAGGTCTGGGGACATCATGGATATTGGTCCTCACCTTCAAGCAGTGTCTTGCTTGAGACAATGTCATTTTGTCGCCTTTTATAGTTCATTGTTGTACCACCAGCACAGCTGGTCTATGAGCCTTTGGGGATTCTCTCGACCCCACCTCCCCTCACTGCAGGAGAGCCATGATTACAGATGCCTGCTACCACTCCAGGCTTTATGTAGGTCCTGGGGATTGAACTCAGGTCCTCACACTTGCAAGGCAAGCCCTTTACCCACGGAGCCAGTCCTCCATCGACGAGAGTGTTTAAATCCGGTGTTCTGCTGAAGGCCTGCTGAGGTTAAGGTGAGGATGGAGATCTCCATTTCACTTCTATTTGTCTCATAAAACGTATTACTCCTCACTTCAGCAAGGGCTTCATAGGACTTGTGTTCTATTGGCCACCTTGATCTAAAGGATTAGAAAAAAGATGCTGTTATCTTACAAAGGCAACAGAGTTTGAGCCCTGGGCTGTGGCACAGTGGCAGAGCACTTGCCTGTCATGCACAAGGCTTTGGTCTCTACCACCAGTGCCACATTCACATACATAGGATGTGAGGTTTGAATATATTTCTGTCAAAAATGTAAACTGGGATGAATGTGAATACATGAAACTTTATTTTATCTTTCCAGAAGTTGTCGTTATACATTTATTATAATTAAACCACCTACATCCTAATTAGTACAAGATTATAAAATTAGATTCCCTAGCCTGGCTAGTTCCTCTCAGTTCCCTGAGAAGCTGAAGTTCACGTGGCCAATGAACGCCTAGCAAACCTGACTCAAAATTTACATTAAAAAAAGGTACAGGATAGGGCTATGTCTCAGTGGGAGATTGCTCGCCTAGCAATCACAAGACCCTCGGTTTAATATTTAGCACTCCTAAAACTAACTAAATAGACAAGTGTGGTGGTACATAGTTATAATCCCGGGGCCCACAAGGTGGGAGGTAAGGATTGACTCCTACAAGTTGTCCTCTGACTACTACATTTACACTGTTGCACACACAAAAAATAAATAAATATAAATATATATATACATATATATGTGTGTGTACATATATATATATTTTTAAAAGAGTGAGGATCTCATTTGCTGTTGTATGAACACAGTGAAAATTGTTAAATATTGTAAGATGTTCCTCGGGTACCATGTACTTCTCTGCCACATGAGTAAAATGCAACGGGAAGAAATAAGAAAACACACACACAGGCACACACTCGAGTTCACACAGACACGTGCACACGTGAGCACAAACTCACACACAGACACACATGCACTGGTGAGCACACGCACACACGCCAGCAGTAGCAGCATGTATTCCTCTCAGCAGATGATGGACAGGCGTCTGGGCTGACACACCTTTGGTTCTTTAGGTTTGCCAGGGCCTAAGTGGTGTTGGTGAGGGAGGAGAAGCTTGAGTGAAGTCTTAGCAGGTGTTCCTGGATCCCACCTGTTCCCCTGCAGCCATCTGCCTCCCCTACGGCTTTGGTCCTGGAGGGGGTTTGAACTGAAGAGCCACTTCCTGTTTGGGGCCCAGAACTTCCTTCAAGTGACTCACTGGCTCTCACTGGCTCTGTGCTGGGAAGTGAAGGTGGGACTGGAGTCAGGCCTAGACATGTCACCCTTAGGCTGGTCCCGCACATGGTGACCAGAGACTAAGCCCATGGCTCAGTCAGAGATGGGAGATGGACTATCTTGGTTTATTTCAGGTGCGAGACTGTTCTATCTTGGTCTGCCTGGTGAGTACACGTTCCAGAGAGACCAGAGTAGACATGGAGGCAGCCTCCAAATCCAGTCATCCCTCATCTGCCTTCGATGGTAGCCATGAGCCCAGGTGGAGGTTATGAGATGGCTGAGACACCTTGATGCAGGTCCATCACACTTTCTCTTCCATGCTTGGATCTCTAACAACTTTCTGGTGACCACATGGATTCCCTAACCCTTTCTGTGCCTCCATATCCAAGTGTGTCCAATGTCTCTTGCTGACATTGATGTTTTGTACAATTCAGTATTGAAGGGTTTAATCCTAAGAGATCGTGGATTATGGGGCTCAGTTGGTAGAGTGCTTTCTTAGCAAGCACAAAGTCCTAGGTTTGAATCCTAGCACTGCACCACTGTGAGTGGTGGCACACACTGGCATCTGAACACTTGTCAGATGGAGGCAGGAGGACCAGATCATCTGGAGCTCCATAGGAAGCCTGAGATCAGCTGGGCTATGTGAGACCCAGTCTCTAAACAATAAAACAACATAGTGTAGAGTAAAAGCAAGTTTAAGGACTGGGTTGGTGGCTCAGGGGAAAGTGCTTGCTGTGCAAGTGTGAGGCCTGGAGTTTGAATCCCTAGGACCCAAGTGAACCTGGCAGGCATGCATGGAGGCCTGCTAGTAATTCTAGGGCTCAGGAGGCAGAGATGAAGAACCCCTGGAGCAAGCTAGCTAGCCAAACTGGCCATATCAGCCATACACACATACGTTTCACACACACGTATATTCATAAGAAAAATTTAAAAACTCCACATAGCAAAACTACACAGTGGAAAAAAAAAACATTAAAGGAGAAATGAAAAAAGACATCTGGGTGACTTTCTGCTATAATCTTAACCCTCGAGGCTGAGGCAGAAGAATTGCTTCAAGTTTGAGATCATTCTAGGCCATTGCATAAGACTCTGTCACAGTAGAATACAGGAGAAAGTGGGGAGGTATTTGGGGGTTAATTTGAACTTTGCCACCTTGCTGGGTATGCCCACTTTATCTGCTTTATTTTCTAGAAAATTTTGTTACATTTTAATAAATGCATGTGTGCATATGTGTGGTGTGCTGTGTGTATGTGTGGTGTGTAATGTGACGTGTATATATGTGGTATTTTTGTGTGGTATGTGTGTGATGTGTATGTGTGATATGGTGTGTGTGTGGGTAGGAGGACGACTAGTGGAGTCAGTTCTTTCCTACTCTGAGTGTCCCCAGGATCAAGCTCAGATTAGCAGGCTCAACAATAGGTGCCTTTACCCACTGAGCTTTCCAGCCTCCAGAGCCTCTGTTTTAAATCTAATGAGTCTCACTTGAGTGCTTTACACATGGCATCTAGTTACTGCCACACACAGGCTAGCGAGCAGGCTTCATTAGTGGCATGGGCATGCAGAACTCCAGGCCCAAACCAGACGTACTGAGGCTGAGCACAGCTCACAGCAGGATCCCATGGTGGATCCTGGCATTCTCAAGTCTGGGCCACCCTGCTCTGTTTACATCCCTCTGCCTCAAGTGTGAGGATCCATCCCTGAGGTAGATAAAGGAAATAAGTATTTTTCTTTACTTGTTCCATTTTTTTTCTGGAAGCTGGGGGGGGGGGCTTGGACCCAGGGCCTTGTTGAGTGCTGTAACCCCAGCCTTCTTCTAACTTGTAAAATATATGAGATGTCTCACTAAGCTTTCCCCACTGGCCTTGGGTCATTCTGTAAGTCCGTGGCCTTGAACTTTTTGATCCTTCTGCCTTGGTTTCCTAACTAGTAGGTTTACAGGCTTGCATTAACGAGCCTGTGTCAATAAGAGTGCTTGGTAAAGTATAAAGTACATCACATCCCAAGGACTGAAGGGGGGAGGGGTGTTTGCTTCTGTGTCTATATGCTGCCTCTGGACCCAACCCCTTCTGCCCACTCTGAAGCCGGCTGACTGTATACTTCATGCTGGCTCCAAGATCTGAGTGGGTTGAGGAGAGCTGTCAAACTGACAGGGGCCCAGGCCTGAGCCCTTGCTGCTCTCTGTGACACAGGAAGGCCCTGGCCCTGCCAGGCTTGGTGTCCCTAAATAGGCAAGGTGGCAATGTCCTCTAAAGCCTGAAAGGCTGGCCTGAGGCCCCTTCCTCTACCCTCCACTTGTGTAGCCGGTCTCTCCTCATAGCTCCTGGGTGTGGGGTGTTGCAGGGCTGTCCTGCTGGCTGAGGGAGCTGCTTGGGAGGCAATGCATGAGTCAGAACCAGGCCCATAATTGTGGTGCCCCAGATCCCACCAGCCCTCCCCTGGTAGCATCCTTGGAAGAACAGCTGGTCTCATAGCTCCTGAGGAAGCATGAAGATCTGTGTCCCAGCATAGCTGCACCTGCAGCCTCTTCTCTTGGGGCCTGACAAGGGGCATGGCTGTCCAAGGAGCAGGTTCTCTGGGTTTGGCCTGCAGGAATAGAAGTGGGACCATGTGTTTTGGTCTCATGGCCCAGTATTTGATCAGCTATCAACTTTACAGCTTCCCTAATTCTCCTGGGACTAGGGTTACCTACACATCAGTGGGTCCACCTCCAGCAAGGGGTGGGCAGATTTATTGGGTGGGGGGCAGTACCAGGGCATGGCTCATTAAAGCTAGATGTGAAAGACGCTGGGTGGGAGCTGATGGTGAGTTTGTTGCCTTGTCTCCTCAGCTCTTTGACTGAAGTGACATCACCGTCTCTGCAGACAGGACACCCCTGGAGTGCAGCCCATAGCTGCCCGGACCTTCTTCCAGGTAAAGAAAGAAGAATGGGAGGAAGTGGGGTGAGGGAAAGGAAGTAGAAACAGGCTGCAGAGAATAGCCCCCCTGTTTGCTTCTGAAACAATGTCTGCTTCTCCCTTGGGGAAGATCTACAGCTGAGGCAGAGAATGAGGAGAAACAGGACTGTTGTCCCACTTATAGATAGATAGGGAAAGTGCAGCGCCAAGGAAAGGGGTCTGCATTCTAGGTCATGTCTGTTGTAGCAGCTTACATGATCCTTTTAACAGCGTATAAGGTCGATGCCCTTATCCTCATGTTGTAAATCAGGAAACTGAAGCATTAGGTCACTTGCCCACTTAACTAAGTAGGAAATCTGGGTCTTGAACCTAAGCAGTGTAAGCTTGTCTCCAGCCGCTGTGCGCAGCCTCTCTATAGCTCATATTAGCTGTTCCTTTGAACTCCACTTTGGGGCTTTTGATGGGCTCATGGCTTCAGAGAGGATTCATCTGGACAGAGAGCCTAGAGAAGGCCGTGCTTCCATCAAGGGAATGAATGGCAAATTGTGGGCCTGGAGGCCTGCACCACGGAACTGTCCTGAACCTTGGGGTGGACCTGCTGACTCCTGGGAAATTCTTCCTCAACAGCCAATCAAGGCTCTCTCTAATCACCAGAAAGAACGTAGGACCTTTGAACAAGGTGAAGACAGGTTTAGGCCTCATGTTCTGAGACATGCCTAGGCGGGGAGAGACTGCTTCTCTTTGCAGAATGCTGTGGGGAAGAGACAGACAGTAACTATGGAGGAGAATGGGGGAGGGGCAGGGAGGAGATGATGAAGGAGGGGCAGGGAAGAGGGGATGGGGAGGGGATGGGTCTCATGTGCACAGCCTGAGGTCACCCTCACCAGACCTGGTATAGAAGCATGCATACCTACATCAGAAGCTTAAGAAAAAAAAATTGCAGGAGAAAAGTGCCTAATTTGAGGGTCTGTTCTTTTTTTTAAGCAATGTAATTCTTTTGCTATAAGTCGGGAAACAACTAATTATTATTACTTGAAGGCAGAATTCAGCTTAGACTCAGGAATAATTCTGTAACTGTGCAGTTTATTTATTTAGAGACAGAAGCTTGTTGTGTGGCCCAGGCTAGCCTTGAACTCTATCCTGCCTGAGCTGAGGTTATGCATGTGGGCCACTGCACCTGCTAGTTGTGTGATTTTAAAAACTCTGATTGTTTTTTTTTCCCCTTGTCTCACACATTTAACCAGTTTTTCCCACTGGAAAATACATAGGCATCTGCTTGATGCCTAACCCAGTGTGTGATACCCAGGTCCCGTCCCCCCCACCCATACAGTGACTCCTTGGCAGGAAGAGAGAGGTCTGTGGTGTTTTGTGTCCCTCTCTATCATGGCGTTCAGGGTGGTGGATACTTCGCGCTTCAGATAAGTGGCCACAAGAGGCTAGAGTCTGGACAGAAGTAGCTGATGACCAAGTACTGAGGTCAGTAATGGCTCTCAAGGGCTTGGCCAGTCCATGTGAGCCCAAAGGCTCAGGCAGAGGCTTGGGGACAGGGTAGCTCAGTCCAGGGCTTGCACAGGCCTGTGTGTTAGTGTGGATGGGAGCTGGGGACAGGGGCAGGGTACAGGGGTGATAAAGCTGTCAGTGACTTGCCTCCTGCCTGGTGCGGGAGGAGGAGATGGAGACTTTCCAGTTGGTGGACTGGAGGGAAGGAAACCCTTAAATGGGAGGGCTTGCTTCTCTCTCCATCCTGGGCTGGACTGAACTGCATGTAAGAACTCTGCTAGTCTCCATAAGTAAGTAAATCATTGCTCCCCATTCCTTTAAGGGACAAAATCTAGGTAGAGAGAATGTGCAGGGCCCAAATCTCTGCCAGAACTAGCTCTCCTCCCTTCCCCTCCCCCACCTCATGCCAGTGGTCCCCTTTCTCAAGGTCCCAGAGGGAGGCATGAAAGAAAGCCAGTTGAGCCCTGTGGCTGAAACTCTTATGCTGTTGAGCAAAACCCTGGACATCCACCTGAGAGTAGATGAAAGGGTGGTGAATCAGATCATTCTAACACACACACACACACACACACACACACACACCACACATATACACACACACACACACACACACACACACACACACACACACAATGGCCTTCAGGATGCTTACAAGTTCTGATTGTTCAGGGAGAACCTGGCAGTGCTCCTGAGAGAGGGGAGCCATGACAGGGGCAGGAAGTCCTCCCAGGACAACCTTCCTGCAGTCTTGAAGGCCTGAAGGGGCTGCCCAAGTTTCCAGAGAGTTAGGTCTACCATATGAGCTTGTCTAAGGAACTGTCATAGGCACTATTGCTGCCCAGGGCCTTCTGCATGGAGGAGAGATGAGAGAGTAACACTACGACTCCCGTTGGTCCTGATATTCTGTGACTTCCTGGTCCTGAAATCCTAGTCAGCTTGCTCTAGAATTTGATGGTTGTAGGCATCTCTGGAGAAGTGATTTTTAAAAACATTTATTTATTTATTCATTTATTTTAAGATAGGGGCTTCTTATGTAGTTAAGGCTGGCCTTAAACTCATGTTCTTCCCGTCCTGGTCTACTGAGTACTCGGGATATTCTCAGCTGAGTGGGCTGATGTTGAGATTGGTTTGGGGCATATAAGGCCTGCAGTCTGTGCTTTTGTGAAGAAAAGCTTGCTCTCTGGGTAGAGCTAGTCATTCTTCTATTGAGATAGCGTCTCACGAGGTAGCTGTCTGGCCTGGAACTCACTGTGCAGACCAGGCTAGCTGTGAAGTTACAAAAATCTACCTGTCTCTGCCTCTGCTTCCCAAGTGTTGGGATTAAAGGCATGTGTCACACTGTGCCTGGCAGGGCTGACCACTCCTGGTGACTCTTCAATCCTGTGCTTGTAGCTTGTAGCAGAGGTTCTTTGTTTTGTTTTGTTTGTTTGTTTGTTTGTTTTTTCGAGACAGGGTTTCTCTGTATAGGCCTGGCTGTCCAGGAACTCACTCTGTAGACCAGGCTGGCCTTGAACTCAGAAATCCGCCTTCCTCTGCCTCCCAAGTACTGAAATTAAAGGCATGCACCACCACCGCCTGGAGTAGCAGAGATTCTTAACCTTCCTAACATGCAGTTCCTCATATTTTGGTGACCCCCAACTAAAAAATTATTTTTGTTGCTACTTCATAACTGTCATTTTATTACTGTTACAAATCATGGTGTAAATATCTTTGGAGATAGGGATTTGTCAGAGGGCTTGTGACCGACAGGTTAAGAACTGCTGACCTAGAAGAACAGGTCCCTACAGTCTTTGGGTCCCAAGAGAACCCAAGGCTTCTAGGCAAGTAGTTGAGCCTGTCAAAGCTGTGGCCTTGAATGTCTCCCGAACACACCATTTCTCTCTCAAGCCCTTGCCTGAAGGAGAAGACTGAAGGCTCGTGGGCCTCTGCCGACTACTGAAGCTCAGAATCTGGGATTCCCAGCCTCTGAGGCCCCAGGTGGCTTCCTATTCCTCTCGCACTGATGGTGTTTGTGAAATGAAGATTGATTGTGGTAAGACCTGGGAAGTCAGTGAGACACCTCACCAGGATGACACACATGGAAGCTCTTTGTGAACTGTAAAGCGCTGTGCTTGCATTTGTGACCGGAGCTGCTTCTGCTACATTGAGGTCATCTTGAGGGAAAGAGGGCCATAGTAATGAATCGCTAGCTATCTAGAAGTCACCCCTGACCCCAGTGGAAACCTCTAAAATTCCAGTGACAGAGCTCAGAACCTGAAGGCAGGACAGGCTGAGGCCTCAGGAGAAAGCTACCCTTATCTGTGACAAAAGGGGCAGGAGAGAAGAACGCCTTGAGAGCTGGGAAAGCTGGATCACCTGGAGGTGCACACGTATAGGAAGGCCTGGCCTTCCATGGCCTGGAGGAGCACACGTATAGGAAGGCCTGGCCT
>NW_022196904.1:88293613-88363896 GCF_008632895.1 Mastomys coucha
GGAGCACACGTATAGGAAGGCCTGGCCTTCCATGGCCTGGAGGAGCACACGTATAGGAAGGCCTGGTCTTCCTCGGCCTCCAGTTCCTTCCCAGAAGAAGAACCATCAGTCTCCTGTGACAGAAGAGTTAGGTAAACCAGAGGTCCTAGCATTACCATGCAGAAGATTCTTAAAGACCCTAATTATGGCATGGTTAGTTCTTTGAGGGCTCTGCTTGCAACTCCCACCCCCTCAGATACTTTTCCCCAGACAGAGAACAGGTGTGATGGAGTGGAGTAGCTGTTTGTTTGTTGTTTTGTTTGTTTGTTTGTTTTTTAACCTGGAAGGCCTCCCACATGGTGCTTCCGTCTGCCTGCCAAATTCTCCCCCTGCCACTGCCTGGGGACTTAGATTTCCTTCCTGCCCTAGGTCTAGTTACTTCACTATTCATTCACCAGAACTTAAGGCTGTCTCTGAGATCCAGAGAGGCAGAGCACCTCACTCAAGATCACACAAGAAGAGGGTGACAGCTCACTGCTCTCCAAGGAGGCCATCTAATGAAGCCAGGCCACCTAGGGCCACCTCAGGCAGAGAGCAAGGCTGGTAGGCATTGGTTAGCTTCACTTGGATGTGGTTGGGCTTTTCAAAGTCTCCAGGCATGAGAACTTCCAGAGTCAGGTGGTTCTTCACGTTCAAGGCTAGCCCAGGAAATAGGGAGACTCTTCCTCCATGCACAGGAAAGATTGTGGGATGTTCTGGCCTCCCTGAGCTGCTACAGCTCTGCTTTGTCCCCACCCCCACCCCACCCCCCCAGGGATGAAGAGAAAGCTGGTAACTAAAGAGTGTTAGGAATGGAGTACTGAAGATGCCTCTGGAGACTGAGAGAGTCTCGCCACCCCACCCCCCCATCTCAGTAAGAAAGCAAGGATAGAAATGTGGTCACACAGAAAACGGAGGTGGCCAAGTTTAACCACAGACCACCAGTGCTGGGCCTGGCTGGGGCTGAGCTGCAGTAGATGCGGTGCTGGGCCTGGCTGGGGCTGAGCTGTAGTAGGATGCAGTGCTGGGCCGGGCAGCCAAGACCAAGGAGATGTTTCCCAGTGTGTCCTTCCCTGGTAGCCTCCTGGCAGTCCATGGAGAAGGCCAGGCCCCACCCCAAGCCCTGGCACCCTCGAGGGTTTCCTCTTCCAATTCCTGGCCTGGGCATCTGTGATGCCAACCAAAACACAGTGCTCT
This sequence comes from Mastomys coucha, assembly GCF_008632895.1. Taxonomy (NCBI): domain Eukaryota; kingdom Metazoa; phylum Chordata; class Mammalia; order Rodentia; family Muridae; genus Mastomys; species Mastomys coucha. Next base: position 88,294,829 of record NW_022196904.1, read on the forward strand.
GCACTGGGAGGTACAGGCTGCTGTGTCCTGTAGCGTCAGGGATGTAGACAGGACTAGACTGAGGACTGGCCCACCCTTGGGGGCTACTGCAGAGGGAGCCTGGATCTGGGGGGCTACTGGAAATGTAGCCTGGATTGTATTTAGCACCTTGATTTCAGATGGACTCTTCTGAGATTATCTGTATAAACTTCATCTACTCTCTCTCTGTCTGTGTGTGTGTGTGTGTGTGAGAGAGAGAGAGAGAGAGAGAGATTAATAGACTTTTAAATATCCATTCTTGCCTTTAGAGAAGTTGGTTGTAAAGCTTAGTCCCAAGACACCTTTCCCCCACCTCCTCTCCTCCTCACTCTCTATTGTGTGTATTCTGTTACTCTGGTACATTTGGGACAGTTGGTGAGTGAGTGTCGCTACATTGTTACTGAGCAGAGTGAGGATTTGCTTGATCAGGCCTCTGGGGTTTGACAGGTGGGGTATTTATTCCTGGGTCATACAGAATGGGGTGGCTGCTCTAATATCCTTGTGTTCCACCTGGTTCTCCCTTCCTCTGAGCCCCAGGGCAAGCACTGATCTTTCTGTTGTCTCTATTTTTTGCCTGTTCTAGAATGTCTCAGAATTTATTCATTTATGTAATAAAGACGTTAAATCCTAAAAAAAATAAAAATAAAAATAAAAAAAATAAATAAAAAAAAAATAGAATGTCTCAGAGGGAAGCCTCCTGTCACCCACTACTATGCTTCCCGAGTTTCCTCTTGTCCTTTTGTGGCTTGCTAGTTCTTTCTTGGAGACAAGAGTCTCACTGTGTAGTTCTCCAGGGCTGGGGTTACAGGCCTCTGCCAGCATACCCAGGTTGCTCTTTTCTTTTTACTGTTAAATAATATTCCATTGTGTGATGCACCATCGTTAACCCACTTCTCTCAGGCACAGTTTGTAGACATGGGGACTAAGCACTAAGCATAGCACCCAGCAAGCTCCTACCCTCATCACATCACCAGGGGGACCATCTCTGTGATGTTTGCCTCAGGCCCCTTGTGTCCAGGATGCCCACCACACACCCACTAATCCTTATCCCCACAAGCCTGCCATATTACGTCAGGCAAGTGACAGCATGATGGACAGTTGTTGTGACTAGCAGCAGTTAAATTGTCCCCAGGCTGTCTTGCCCTTCCCACAGCACATTCGTTCCGTGCTTAAAACCTGCTAAGAGTTGGGGTCACAGTGAACACCTGTGTCCTACTAAAGGGTTTGGGTTGTAAACCATAGAAATAATTCAGTCAATTTGAGCAGAAATGCTTCTTGAAGGAGATAGGACAGTGCTCAGAACTGGAGTGTCCCAGAAATCTCAGCCTGGGGAGGAATGGAGGAGCCCAGGTACAGGAAGAACCCAAGGCCACTGTCCCTTCTGTTACAGTGATTTTCAGACCTGGGCAAACAAAGGGAAACAGTTTCATGATATAAGATACAAACTGTCTATTTCATTATTGTTGTTGGATTGTTTGGATTTTTTGTGGTTTTTTGTTTGTTTGTTTGTTTGTTTGAGAGAGGGTCTCACAATGAATCTCTGGCTGGCCTGGAATTTGATATGTAGACCAGGCTATTTGCCTTCGCCTCCCAAGTGCTGGGGTTTAAAAAAAAAAAAATGCATTAAGAATGTTTAGCCTTTCTGGGCCGTGGTGGCACATGCCTTTAATCCTAGCACTTGGGAGGCAGAGGAAAGCAGATTTCTGAGTTCGAGGCCAGGCTGGTCTACAGGGTGAGTTCTGGGACAGCCAGGGCTACACAGAGAAAACCTGTCTTGAAAAACCAAAAGAAGAAAAAAAAGAAAAAGAAAAAGAATATCTGGCCTTGTTTTATTTTTGCCTGGAAATTTGTAGACTAGGGTGACCTTGAACTCAGGTGATCCTTCTGCCACAGTCCCCTAAATGATTTAATTACAGGCATACCACTGCGCCTGGTGCAGCTTGCTTTTTGCTTGCTTGCTTTTTTTTTTTTCTTTTTGAGACAAGCTATGTAGCTCTGACTGTCCTGGAACTTACTATATAGACCAGGCTGGCCTCAAATTCAGAGATCCTCCTGCCTCTGTTTCCGGAGCACTGGAATTAAAGGCATGCGCCACTACACCTGGCTACAACTTCCCTATTTAAAGAGCACAGTTCAGTGGGTCTTGTGAATTCATAATCACACAAATATTACTACTAATTCTTGAACTACTAATTCATCACTTCCGATCTCACTGGCTCAGGTGCTCCAGACCCACAGTCAGAAACTCCATCCTCTCTCATCCCCTAGCCCTGGTGTTCATTAATCTACGATTTGTCTGTTTGCCTCAGCCAGCCTTATAAATAGAGTCATAGAACAAGTAGTCTTCTTTAACTGGCTTCCTATATTTAGGGTCGATTTTCAAGATTCATTTGTGTATCAAGCACCCATGTTTTACTCCCTTATGGGTGTGTGTATGTCCTTTTTTAAGTACCAACATCCTGTTTTTGAGACAGGGTCTCTTACTTGGCCAGAAAATCACCAATTAGACCAATTAGGTTAAACTGACTGGCCATGGAACCACACGGTTCTGCATGTCTCCACCCTACCAGAGCTGGATTGTAAGTGCATACAACACTGACGGGTTCTCTCTCTCTCTCTCTCTCTCTCCCTCTCTCTCTCTCTCTGTGTGTGTGTGTGTGTGTGTTTGTGTGTATTATATGTGTGATGTAGTGTGTTTGTGATGTGGTATGTGTGTGTAATATGGTGTGTGTGTTATATGTGTGATGTGGTATGTTTGTGATGTGGTGTGTGTATGTAATATGGTGTGTGTATGTGTGTTATATGTGTGATGTGGTATGTTTTTGATGTGGTGTGTGTGTGTGCATGCATGATTCTCAGTGCACTTGTGAGGTCAGAGGGGCAGATGGAAAGAACCTTGCCTGTGAGAGCTGACCCAGGTATCGGCTGCCCAGTTTCTGAGCCATAACTCTGTAAGCAGAACTGGATACTCCTCTGTCCAGCAAGCTTCTGGAACATTCTCTTCTCACTGCTCTGTGCTGGTCTCTAGGGAGATGGAGGGATATGGGGATAGTCAGTTGCCTCATGAGGGAGGCACACATGTCAGCAGTACACACGTAACAGGACGGACGGTTCAAGAGAGACTGGCAGGACCTGTAGGCTAAAGTAGGTCCAAGAGACCTCTGACTGAGCCAGGGTTCAGGGAGGCTCTCTGGAGACTACCAGGGTTAGGAGGAGTAAACCAGATAGGACAGAGGGCAGGCTGGATTGGCAGGGCAAGGCCTGGTCAGGGGGCTGGTGAAAGGGCACCCTAGCTTTAGTGGGGTTTTAAGCCCAGGCTAGCTGACAGCAGGGAGGTTAGGAAGAGGAGACCTGGCTAGGGGGTGGGTACCATGGCTAGAAGAAGGCCTGAGAAGCAGGCAGTGTGATAGAGCTGGGTTTGCAGGGCCTGGGAGATTCCCCCTGCAGAAAAGCAGGAGCCACCGGTGTCATCAGAAGCAGAGACAAGGAGGCCTTGGTCACAGGCTTAGGTCACCTGGTTACTGAAACTGGGAGGGGATGAGATGACCCCTGTTGGGGACGCACAGAGGGAATAGAAGGAATCTTCCAGTCATGGGCAGGATAAACATTTACCTGAAGCCAGGGAGAAGCCCAAATACAGACTCACCGAGTCCTGGATCCAGGTGGGACACTACCTTCCCTGCTGTCTTTTCAGATAGAGCTCTCATTTTCTTTCTTGTGTGGATCAGAGTGAGGTGACTGGGAAGCCAGCAGGCAAGGGGCAGGGAGTCCTGGCTATGCTGCTGGATCCACCTGCTGGGCTTTGCAAAGAGGTGCCCCTCCTCTGCCCCGGGCCAGCAGTCCATGGAGCCTGCCCTATAATCTCCAAAGCAAAACCTGTTGCCCACTTTTGCATATCCAGAGACTGAAGCCCAGGGAAGAGCCTAGAGTGGCCCTGCCACAGAGTAAGTCAATGGCCAGGGCTTCTTTCTATATTATAGGTGCCTCCTCCCCCGCTGGGAGGCAGGGGCAGATGTGTAGCTGATGTGATAGCAGAGACCATAATGTTGGGGATTGCATGGTTGAGCTCTGCCTTCCTGGCTGTGGCTTCCATTTCCACCTTCTCTGGAAACCTGAGAAGGTGAAAGTGTGTATGTGGGGCTAGCCTGTGCTTTGTCTTGGGAGGTGAACTTGGGTAAAAGTCTTCCGGTGGTACAGGTTTTGAAGGATGAAGGAGTCGTGGAGAGCAGCTGGGGCTTGGCCACTGTGTGGCAGAACTGGAGTCCCTGGAGAGAGGCCATTAGTGAAGGCACAGCCTCAGTCGCAGTCAAAGCCCCGGGATTTGGGGCTATGAGAGAAAGGGCCATGGAAAAAGTTGAGGTCTGGTACCGTTTAGCAGGATTAGAGACCAAGAAGAGAGTCCAGGAAAGGTTATTGGTGAAGATGCAGCCTAGTTACATTGGCATCCCCAGAATTTTGGAGAAGCTGGGCTCATGGGATTACTACCAAGAGCAACAGCAGTTGTGGAACAGAACTAGGCTGAGCCTGGGAGGCAAGCCATGTGTACTGTGGATGTCAGACTTGGGAAGTAGCCCTTTAGCACCCAGAGGAGAGTGAGTGGTGCCCAAGCACGGGGTACTGGGTTATTTACACTGTTGGACTTTGGGTTTGCTTTGGTTCGACTGTGACTCCCCTGATCATTCCCTTTTGGGTTTATTATTCCTGCTCTGACTTCCTTCGGCGCTGTAAGCTGGAATAAACCCTTTCCTCTTCAAGCGGCTTCTGGTTACGGTGCTCTACCTGAGCAACAGAAACCCTAAAAACACTCGCACTTAGAGGCATCTGAGGACTCAGTCACGAGCTGTCTCCAGGAAGCAGCCCTGAGCCCTCCTGTCCCTCCTAAGCACCCCTGCCACCTCCATCTCCCTCTGTCTTGGGTTCACTCATACCCCCCTCCACCCCCACTTGGGAGCAGCAGAGGCGGTCGGGTGGCAGAGGGAATCTGTACATACCCGTCCCTCTAGAGAGCCAGACAGGAAGTATTTTGAACGCTGCAGGACATATGGCCCCTGTAGCAGCCCACTTGGCCTACAGTTCTAGTTAAAGCAACCACGAACTGTTCCTGCAGAGAGGCCAAGTGTGACTGTGTTCAATAAAGCTTTATTTATGGATGCTAGGATTTGACTTTCATAGAATTTTATGTGTCATAAGATATTCTTGTTTTAAGTTCATTCCCCCAGTGGTTTAAAAATGTAAAAAACATTCTTAGATTTCAAGCTGTACAAAAAAAAAAAAAGTAGGAAACAGGTCAGATTTGGCAAACCAGTGGCTACTGCTGCCAAATCATGGGTTAGAATAAGGTCCCTTGGAGGCGGACTGCCTGGGTATGATTTTTAGCTTTGCTTTGTGTCCTTTATGAGGGCTGAGTTTTTCTGAACTTCATATTTCTAATGTATAAAATGGAGAGGGTGAAGGCAATGCATTGGGAATGTAAAAAAGAAGGCTGCTTTGGAAAAATAAGGTTAGTATTTATTTCAAGTAAATACCAAATGTCAATCACACGAGTTACTGTATCTACAAATCTATCCCCAAAGTTTGTATCCAAAGGAAATGAAAATACATGTCCACACAGAAACAAGCAAAAACTGGTAATAAACTAGAGTGTCCTACAACCAATGTGTGGTGGGCAGGATGGAAAACAGCCATAGCATTGGATATTATTTACCTTTATATTTAAAATGCTAGCTGGGAGTGGTGGTGGGTGGTTCACACCTGTAATCCCAGCAACTGAGAGACTGGTCAGGAGTCCAAAGCCAGCCTAGGATACTTATTAAGTTCAAGAGCAACCTGGGCTACATGAGGCCTTGTCTCAGAAAAGAAGAAAATGACCTTTGATACATGCTATGACATGGATAAACCTTGGAGACATTTTGCTAAATAAAAGCGGCATCGTTCAAAAGGCCATAGATTCCAAGATGGGGAATCTCTAGAATTGCTAAATCGATAGTCACAAAGAGCGGCATGGTAGCTGCCAAACCTGAGGGGCGGGTAAGGGGGAATGAGGGCGCCATTGCTGGTGGGCTTTGGGGTAGTTGTTGGCATGGCAGAAATGTTGTGGTATTAGGTAGTAGTGGTTAGAGGCTAAGCATAGGTTCTCAAATACACTAAGGATATGCATACTGAACACCACAGTGCATGCTGTGCCAGGGTGAACTTTACAATGCAAAGTGGTTTTTAATAAAAAGTGGGACACCCAGTCCTTCCCTCAGACGCTGGTAGCACAGTGCACGGGAAGCATGAGTTTGGGCCCCATCCTCTCAGGATCTGGTGGGGACTTTCGGCTTTGAATCTTAGAGGCAACAGAGCAGGACAGTCTCCTCATCCATACACTGGATTCACCATACTGGTGACATCCATAGAACGGGGCTAAAGACTGAATGATGTTGGGGTCCCCTGGTCACATCTGACCAGCACCAGCCCTGGGAGGCAGAGTTCTGGGGAGCAGTGTGGGGTCCAGACTGACAAGCAGCACTTGAAAGAAGCAATTCAAACCCTCAAGGTGCCTCCCACTGTCCTGGGTCTCTGCAGTTCCCAGTATGCTGAGTGCTGCCTGGGCCTGGACTGCTTGGGGGTGCTGGAGCAGACCCTCCTCGGCTGCCCTCACATGGTATGCTTCCAGGCCAGGCACTGCCTGTTCTCTCTCTGAGCCTTGGTTTGTTCAACTGTCAGACGGCTTTAGGATAGGGCGCCTGCCACTTTAGGGGGTTTTGATGCCACTTTAGGGAAGCATGAACATGTGTGGCACTTCCCAGTGCCAGCCGTGTCTCAATCCCTCCATGCCTGTCAGTGTTTATGGTAATGGATTTTGTAGAATATTTATTTTGAAAGTCTGCTATTGCCAGGCTCTGTTCCAGTTACGGGGGAGACAGCAGAGAATTAGAAAGACAAAACTCCTCGCCTTCGTGGAACTTACAGTGGGGTGGGCAGACAAACAACATAAGCAGATACATTATATTTAACAATGCAGCTGAGAGAATAAAGCTGAGAACAGGGCAGGGAGCTCGGGGAGTGGGGGCAGGGCTGCAGGGCTGCAGAAGGCCTTGTCTGGAAAAGTCTTAGGAACCCAGGGAAGGATGGTGCATGCCCGTCAACCCCAGTGCGTGAGAGGCTGGGGTAAGACTATCAAAAGTCCAGGGCTAGCCTTGGCTAGATGGTGAGCTGAGAGAGGAGGAAAGAGGGGCTGTGCAGGTTTCCAATGGAAGTGAAAACAGAACCATACTAGGTAAGGGTAGCAAATGCCGAAGGCATCAGTATGACCGGAGGGGAAGAAGTCAGAGGTTGAGTCGGAGGACGCATCCCAGGGACCTAGGACTTCCATCAGGGCTTCTAGAGAGGATAATCTCCCTGATCTAGGTTGGGGTGACTTCTGCAGGACTAACCCCTCACACTTGCCTTGACTCACAACCTGTGCTTTCTCCTACAGCACCAGCCAGGGGCCTCCATGGGTGCTTGAGGGCCAGGCACCAGGGCCGCAGGCACGAGCATGGTGAGACACCAGCCCCTGCAGTACTACGAGCCCCAACTGTGCCTCTCATGCCTCACTGGCATCTATGGCTGCCGATGGAAGCGCTACCAACGCTCACACGATGACACCACGCCGGTGAGCTTCCCTGGGATAGAGTCAGAGGCATCCAAAAGCCCAGTGATGGGGCCCAGGAGCCAAGGGAAATCAGGGCTCAGCTGTCTCTGTGTTGTTCTAGATGGGCTCATTACCCTCTCAGGGTTCAGTTTCTTCCTTAGAAAAATTGGGCCATAGTGATTTCTGAGGCCCCTGGCCAGGTGGAATGTCTATGTGGATATAGATAGTTATTAACTGTCTTCTGGTAGTGCTGGAGACAGCCACTCCAGGGGCCTGAGAAGGAAGGAGTGTGTGTGTGTGTGTGTGTGTGTGTGTGTGTGTGTGTGTGTGTGTGTGTGGTGATCTAAGAGGGGTCGCCTCAAGAAAAACAGTTCCCAGTTCCCACAGGTCTGAAAGGCTAGGAGGGATGTCAGGACGGAGAGGGGGTGGGGTCTGGTCATCCTGGAGCCTGGGAGCTGATGGGGCCATTGCCTGGGACCAGGGCCCAGTCACCTGAGCTGCCGGCTTGCCAGGGCCAGCAGCAGGTGCTAAGCTGGATAAAGAGGCCTTAGTGCTGGCTTCCCGGCCAGACCGAACTGCACTCCTGTCCCCGGGCGCTATCAGCCGGTGGATCTGGTTTCTTCTCTGGAGGAACCCAATTCCTCTGTGGTGTTTATCTAAAAGCTTTGCTGCCTGGAGAACAGTTTTTCTCCTCCCTCCTGCTTGTCTGAACAAAGAAGCTAGCCTCTGAATTCACCAGCCCCAAGCAGGCTGTAGGGTCAAGGATACAGCAGCTGAGCTAAGGTAGAAGGCTCAGCCAGGCATGGGGAAGGCAGGGTACTTGCCTACCTGTCTGCTCTCCTCCAGACAAAGGGGGTATAAGACTGAGTCAGGAGCCTAGGCTGTGACCCCCATGAGAAGCATGGACCACCAGAGTAAACCCAGAGCAGATTCCTTACGGTGTCCCCATTCCCAGCACAGAGGAGAAAACATGGCTAAACAAAGCAAGGGTGAGGAAGATGAAGGGACATGGCCAAGGCCACCGTAACCTGGCAGTGCTGGGATGGAGCCCACCTCCCACTGTAGCCACAGCATGGGCTGGCATTCTGGGCACTATGTGGTGTGGCCATTCTCCCTTGGGTAGACAGGGTTTGTCTGCCAGTGAGAGACACAGATCAGAGCTGACAGATGAAGGGTCACAGGTGCCTCTTCTACTAGTAGTCAGTGGCTGTAAGCTGTGGGAGGGAGAGGTGGTAACAGACCCTCTCATGGGCCAGCATGTGAGACAAGGTTGTTGAGAGATCAGCATGGCACCACCACTGAGAAGACATAAGGACAGGTCATTCCAGGGGCCGAGCCTCAGCCAATACATCACTGAGTGGGAAGCGGTCAGATTAGCGATTTCAGCATAATGGGTCCTCTGCTTTGTTCCCTAACAGTCCATCCACCTCAGGCCTGGGGCAGGCAGCAGGCCTTTTTGACCTGGCCTCTCTCTAGCTAGTACCCTGTCTGTTCTGTGGGTCCATGCTGTGCTGGCAGGCTCCACTCCTGTGTTGCACATAGTGACCCATGGGTCATGGAGAAGCAGAAGCCAGGGTTAGAGCAAGCAGAGCTGGGGATGGGAAGCAGTTGAGGGATGACCAAGCTCCTCATAGAAAGGCCACCGGCCAGGCAGCCTTCCTAGGCTATGAGTCAGGAAGGGAAGGAGCTTGACTGTGGGGAGCTGAGGGGTGGAGAAGGTATGCAGAGGCAGTGACCATGAGCCTTGGTGGTTCAGGCTGTAAGGACACCAGAGTTTGGGGTGCTGGGTATGGAATTGAGACTGAAGGAGTGGCAGAGACTTCAGTCTGTTCTGTCTCTGCAGATGGCTAAGCTCACCTCAGGGGACCCCAAAATCAGCTGATGTTGAGCCTCTGAGGCTCGTAGCCTGCTTCCTCTCCTATTTGAGTGAATGTTCTTTCTCTCCTCGCTCGCTCCTCTCTCCCGATCCCCTCCTGCCACGGATGGCGGCAATGATGATGAGGCTATGCTGAGCGCTCCTGCCAGGCGCAGTAAAGGGCAAAGAGGACTCAGACAGCTGGTGCAGATTAGGCATGGAGTTCAGATGGTAGGGTGCTTGCCCTGGGTTTGCTTCCCAGCATTAGATAAACCAGGCATGGGGGGTACACAGCTTGTGTGTGGGATCCTACTACTCAGGAGTAGAAGCAGGAGAATCAGAAGTTCAAGGTCATCCTCAGTCACTTAGAGAGATCCAGCTAGCCTGAGTTACTTGAGGCCTGGCCTCAAAACAAACCAAAAGCAGCCAGTATGGAACCGGGGCTATAGGTACAATCTGCTGGGCAAGTAGAGGTCACTACTAACTCAGGAACAGGGAGGAGAGGCCTCTGCAGGGGATCCCCCGACTCCATATCCTACCTATGCAACGGGAGGCAGTGTGTGGATGAGCCATGCCTCTCTCATCCTGGAGCTAGGAAATGAGGCAGATAGTCATGGTAAGAGTTAACATTATTGAGCACCCACTGCGTGCAGGGATCAAATTATTTACAAACAATGCCTGGTTAACTGTTCCAACACCCCTGCTGGCCACATTTAATTGTGCACCCATTTCACAGATGGAGACATGCAGACACAGAGCAGCTGTGCGGGAAGTCACGACACACACAGGACTGCAGCCACAGTTGCTGGGGGCTGGAGGCTGCAGCAAGATGGCACGCATTGGTGCATGGATAAATAGTGAGAGCTCAAGGAGAATGGGGCCAGGGCAGAGTCAGGAAGTTATGACTGAGGAGCGGGGTTGTTCTCTGATGCCAGGCTGGGATCCCCAGTGGCAGTCTCGTCAGGCCAGACTGGCTTCCAAGCAGGCCCTGGGGATGAGCAAGATCACAGAGTTCGGAAAAGAACTCCTCCATGAAGGCCTGCTCTCCGCCCACCCATGGCTGCCTGGAGACCACTCCCAAAGCCTTTGTTCACAGGGCGCAGGGGATGGAAGCAGGAAGCTGGGAGCTCAGCAATGGACTGGCCTCTGCTGCCCCTGGCTGAGGGTGTGGAGCATCGAGGCTGAGGGAGTCTCACCCGACAGCAAGGAAGGGAAGCCGAGCTTTTTATAACTGGGGATAATTAATTGGCTGTTGTTTGCGAGTCATTACTTTAATACTGCCAATTAAGGACTCAGTGACACAGTACTGTTCTGGTTGTCCCTGGCCCTCCCACCTCCGGCAACACCCCCCACCAAGTCCCTGGGTCCCCCCAAGGCAGCAGTGTCAAAACCAACTTCCATACTGAGAGGGATTTAGGTCAGAGGCCTGGAGGAACTTCCCAACTAGACACCAACAAGCTGAGTATGGTAATCAGCTGTCTTGCATGTCTGTGCTACACTTGCTTTTTAAAAGCTTCTTATGACCTTAATTGATCCCTTGGAGCTTGTAAATGGGGCGCCAAGAAGAGTGATTGATTCACCAGTGGCACAGCATGCTCGCCCTTCCCCAGTCACGCCCCCAGCCTGTGTCTTCTCCCTTCCACCTCAGTGTGCTAGGCATTTACATATTCAATCCACAAACCTATTCTGGTACATGCTCACAAATCACAGTTGTGTCTGACCTGGTTCTCTCCTCCCTTGAAAGAGAGCCCAGGCTGGTAAGGGTCAGGGGACAGATATGAATAGACATCCAGGGAAATCAAAGCCAGGTCCAGGGAATGCTGGGAGTGGACGGTAAGTGTATGGGGCTAGGTGCCTGTTGCTACTGACTCATGTTTGGGAGCTGAAAATCATTGCACCTCACCTGGGGAAGGGAAAATAGGTTCCCCGGCAGCCCTGAGCCTGGGCCTTAGCCTTGGGCCAAGCTATGCAAAGGCCCCAGGTGTTAAATTGTGCAGAATACCTTGACAGCCAGAGAGGAGAGCCAAGGAGCCAGAAGAGTTTGGGGAGGTGACATGTATACACACACATGTGTGCTCGTACACACATGTACATGTGCAAAGGTGTGGGTCATGGGAGGGATGTCACAGACACCTAGAGGTCCAATCATAGACTGACCCAGGCAGAGCCTTGGAAAGAATCCCTCTCACACCATAGACTGGGAAGCTGGAGGCCACTGTAGAGATGGCTGACTGTGCTGCGAGTGGCTGAGCGAGGCTTTGGGGATGGACAGACAAGTCAGTGTCCTCAGCCCCTGGGAGGCCTCCCTCCTGGGGTGGATGAGCACTTCTCTTGCCATGAGTGTCTGCTGCCTCCCTCTCTCCCTCCCTTTCCTTCCACACAAGCCATGCCGACCGTGCCAAGTGGCTTCTCTGTATCCTGGGCACCTCGTCTTCTCACCACAGAAGTATGGCTCCCACTGTCCAGCCCCCGCCTCTCTCCCTTCACCTAACTCAGGTCAAGCCGTCACTCTTTATCCTCAGCCTGTGGCTCTCACAACCACAACCCTTTGGCCCAGTGCTAGCCATAAGGACCAGGATTTTCTGGGCCTCCAAGGGTGGCCTGGCTCAGGCTTGGCAAGGTGTGCTAAGAGAGATGTAGGACAGACAATGGCGTGGAGAGTGACTGAGGAAGTTGCCCAGGGATAGGGTGCCTAGCATCTTGCTGACCACTGTTGGGGTAGAACCTCTAAACTCTTGAGTGTTGGGGGTCTAGAGAAGGAAGATGCATGTATGTGATAAAGGGTCTGCTGTATTCCAGTCGTGCCTCTCGGGGTTCTGGCTGTGGTTGGCAGGGGAGGATGCTGACTCAACCCTTGGGTCTTCCCAGGTCACACTTGAAGCTGAGATTGGCTTGTTCTACAGGTGGACAAGAAGGGGAATTTCCCAGCTTCCTGTCCTGGCAGCCTGTGGTTTGAATCTTAGATGGGTTTTTGAAGGGGAAGAAAGATGGCAGGGTTGGCTTGGTGATAAAGCCCCTTAAGGCAGATTCCAGGATATGGTTAGACTCAGCTACCCAGAAACGGGCAGCCCTGGCCAGGCATCTGTATCTCTAACTCTGCCCTTCCTTCTGATATTGTCTAGGCCCTCAGGCAAACCCCAGGCCTCTCAGCCTCAGCTTGCTTGCCAGTTAAATGTGGTATTAGGTGGCAGGTACCCATGTACCTCCTGTCCATGTCAGAAGAGACCCTGCTCTAACTTTGAAAAAACTGTGCCCTTCCTACAGAAATCTCATGATGGCATTCACCTTTCAGTGGCTACAGGGACAGACCCTGGAGGATTAGGAATGATCCTCTGGGCCTCATCCTTTACTTCCACAGTGGAGTGGAATGAGGGAGAGACCAGGAGAGGACCTCCTGACATCTTTCATCTCCTCTGGGAAGGGGACTGGCAGCACCTGGGTCTGAGTAGGTAGAGGCTGGACCGTCCCTTAGGGAGGGTATGGGAAGTGTCCCAGCACAGCCTGAGGGCTGCTCAGTGTCATCCTTGGGGTCCTCCAGCTCTCCTGTGCCTGGGGTAGCAGGAGAAAAGAGGAATTGCAAACTGGGCTTGATCCCTTCCTCCCACCTAATGAGCTGCTCTGAGTGCGCCCTGGCAGAAGCGAGGATAGACAGAGGCCTAATTGCCCAGCCTTCTGTAGCCTGGAGAAATAAATCCAGCCGCTTAGGCTGCCAGGAACTGGCTGGCAGTGGGATTCTAATAATCCCCTCCCAACTGGGCCTAATGCTACCATCTATCTCAGCCCTGCCTGGCTGCCCCTCCCCCAAATCTCCTGGGCCAGAGCCAGCATAATCCTGCCAGGGCATGCCCATCTCTGCCTCCCAGGAACTCCTGCCCCCTCCCCAGCTCACACTCCCCCCTCTCTCATTTGGAGTTGAGCATGGGACAGGAGTGTCACTGGATGCTGAGGTGAGCATGGGTCTGGGACTCCCGAGCAGAGCTGAAGCACATGAGGCACTGGGGCCAGCTAAGTAGGAAGTCTGCTCAAGGCAGACTCATCAGAATAGATTCCAGATAGATTGAAATGTGCTTTCCCTATTCTTAAACATTTCTTCTATTTAGAAAGCATGGAGAAAGTGTTGAGAAAGTCAGACAGTCTGGAAATGTGTAAATGGAAAGACGCTGGAGGCTTTGTGCTCTGGGTAGGCTCTGGGGACCCTCTTGGGATGCTGCTGTCCAGAGGGATGGGCAGGACTCAGAGCTGAAGGTCAGGCTGTGCGTTCCCTACTGTAACTAGGACTTAAGTGTAGTGTCTGCACTCAGCTGCTTTTCTCAAGCACAGAGGCGGCTCTGAAGAAAGTTAAAGGGGGTAGTCTTGACTCCGTAAAAATTTAAATTGGGGGTCTGAGGTGTAGCTCCACAGGCAGAGTGCTTGCCTGGGATGTGCCAGCCTTGATGAATTTGATGTTCACACTTCTAACACCATGTAATTCCAGCACGTGGGAGGTAGAGTCAGGAGGATCAGGAGTTCAGAATCATCCTTAGCTTTAAAAAATAAGAGGCAGTAGGTGAGATACCCAACAGGTACAGGCACTTGTCATCCAAGCCTGACAACCTTGGGTCCAAGTCTGCAAGCTACAGTGGAAGCGCGCGCACATACTTGGCTTTTTTGAGATGGGATCTCTCTGTATAGCCTTGGCTGTCCTAGAACTCAGAGATCTGTCTGCCTCTGTCTCCTGAGTGCTGGGATTAAAGGTATGCACCACTACTGCCCAGCAATAACTTTTTTTAATAATAATAATAATAAAATGGCCATTAAGAGGAGATGCCATTTCCCTGAAGGATACCTGACTGCTCCATGGCTGCACCCTCTACTCCTTCCTGCCAAGATGGAGGCTCCCCAGCCCTGTCCTCACAGTGAGCCCTTCTTCCAGGAGGCCCTCTGTGTCCTTCTCGAATAGCAGATAATGAAACCCACTGCCCTTTGTGCTTTTAGGCGGCTCTTGCTCCCATGCATGCCCAGGACCACCGGAGTGTCCCGTCTGCTGCCTGATCACTGCTGCAGACTGCTGGGTCTGCAGGGAAGGAAGGGCTCAGCAGCCCTGAGAGGAGTGACAGGAAGAGAGTGGTGGCAAGGGTGGGGCCTGGTGTGGGGTGTGAGGTAGGGAGCTTTGCAGAGTGGATGTCTGTGAGTCCCAGCCCCATGTGCTGCATTCTCTGTGTTCTGCAGTCCCTTGCTGGTGTCCTAGTCCCATGGCACTGCTTCTGGGCTGCCCTTTACCTTAGTTCTTAGTTTCTCCATTTCTTTAGTGGATGGAGTGAGATGGTGAAATCCAAAATTCCTTTCACCTGTTTCTTCTGTGGCCAGACAAGGATAATTACATGTCCTGGCCCTTGTTTCCTTGAGCCAGTTGAGGACCACAGAGGACCAGGCCTGGTAACCAGTTCTGGCTGACCAGTGGTGTTGGTTGTTTGTGACCTTAGGCCTGCCACTCTTCCTGTCTGAGCCTCAGTTTCCTGAGATGATCCCACCTGCTCTGTGGAACCGTGGGAGAAGGAGGTAGAGAGCCGAGCTGAATCCCCAGTGCTATGAAGAGTCCCTCCAGGCCTCTACCCCCCACCATGAAGGCTGTAGCCTATGTGTGAGGCAGGGGCTGAATAGCGACATGTCAGGCTCTTGCCATGGTCTGCTTCCAACCCTTCTGCCTGCTCCTGGGGCCCACAGTCCAAAGCCTGCCAAGCCAGGCCTCATCTCTTTGTCTGGCTGCCTATGGGTGCCCACCCTGGGCCAGGTGCAGGCAATGGGCTTGCTGTCCTCAGCAGCTAGAGGAAGGCTCAGTGTAGAGCTGGGGGGGGGGGGTGATGAAGACTTCATTGCTGTCTTCACATAATTAAAGGGCTGTCAGACGCGCATGGTAATTATAGGAACCATGGTGGATCTGGAGACTTACAGCTTACATGTGTAATCGCTGGGGCCTGGCAGCTTTCCTGTGAGCTGGTGATGATGTCATCTCTATGAAAAGGGAGGAAGCTGAGGGCTGAGGTGCTGAATGCCTGGCCCACGGCCACACAGCCGGTGGGTAGAAGGGCTGGAATTAAAATAAAGCCCAGCTGTGATTTCTCTCTCTCTTCATTTGACCCTAGTATTGTTTGACCCCTTTGGCTGGGTTGGTTGCACGGTGTCCATCTAAGTGGAGGTTTAAGCTCCACTGGAGGGAGGTAGGGAGGCAGGAGGGAAAGGGACCAAGGAAAAGCTCCCCTGCCTGGCCTGTGCCACACTGCAGAAGAGCTCTCAGTGCCCTGTGTGACACACTATACCTGCCCTCATTCTAAGAACAGGAAGCTGCCATTCAAAGAGGTTACATGTCTCCAAAGCCATCCCAAGGTTCAAACCCAGCATGGCTGAGTATCTGAACCCAACTGCTGGTCAGGCTGAGGGTCTAAGACAGAAGAGCTGTGGGGGATCTCCCTGGGGCTGCCTGAGCTGAAGTAGGTTGACCTCCTACCCTGCCCTGGTCTGGGGGCAATATACAGGAAGCAGGAGCTGAGTGAGACATCTCAGGTTCTAGTGCCTAGGAGTCTGAGCCTTCCATGGTACCAGTGCAGGGCCCACAGCTCCTGTCAAGCACTGCGAGATCGTAGAGTTCAGAAGCCGGGCGGGCTCTGTTCTCTCTGCTACACAAAAGAGGTGACCACACCAGCAAGGATGGGCAGCCGTGTGCATCCTGGTCACAGTCAGGGGTCCACAGGAGCTGGCAGTGAGTGGAATCCAGCAATAGCAGAGTCGTCCCATCCCACGTGATGCCCATGCTCCACCCCATCTTCATGTCCAGTTGGACTTGGGGACTACTAGAGCTCAGCTGCTAATGAGCTCTTTCTGTGAGCAAGGTCTTGGTGCGAGCGTGCTCTGGCGTGGGGGTGGGAGGTGGAGACAGGACTCAGGCAAGGAGGTGCTCAGCAGGAGGAGGCAGGGAGGAGGGACTATGACCTTTGGTGAAATTAGCCCCATGGCCCTGACTGCCACAGTCTTAGCTCCTGGAAGGGCAGGGCAAGACTGGGAGGAGATAAGACAGGGCTGTGAAGCTGGAGCCTTAGGGGTTATCTCTCAGTTATCCGCCATCAGCCTCCATCCCACAGAGCAGGGATACACGATACTGCCTGACCAGACCCGGGCTCTCTTCCAATCCAGATGCCTACTTCCCCCCACTCAGTATGGTATACCCCGACCTCCATCATGTTGTCTAGCACAGACTCCCACTGGTCTCAGCTCCACGGCCTCCAGTGCATACCCACAGCTGGGCCACTGGGGCAGAGGATGCTCTGGTGAGGGGGAGCCTGACTCTAGTGGGGCCTGTCCTAGACAAACAGCCTGGGTGTGGAGAGGGCAGGGGATCTGTCACAAGTGTGACACAAGCCCCAGGAAATTACTGATAAGAGGCCAGGAAGCCAAGGCTGCATGCAGGTGGCACAGGCTGGGGCAGGAGAGCAAGTGGGCAGGGTCCTGGCCATAAGGATATGTCTCACTTGGTCAATAATAGGTAGGCAAGGCACCTGGGCATGGAGGGGCAGGACCTCAGAAACCAGGAAGTAGGAACCTCATTTTTAGAAACTAGGGGCCGGGAAACCTAGTGATTAAGTTCATTTAGAAGCCGGAGGTCATTAGGCCACAGGCAGCCGATGGCTGTGGAGGGAGAGAGGCACATGATTGTACCAAGAACAATCAGAGGAAGAAACTGAAAAGCAGGGATTGGGAGAGAGAGGTCGGGAAAGGAAGGCGAGGAGCAGGAGAGGAAGTGGCTTTCCACTGATAAAGAGGTTCCCAGGGGCACTAATGGGCTCTGTCAAGGAGAATTACCACAGAGAAATGCCTGGGCATGCTCTGCCCATTAGTGAGTGGGTCTGGCTAGGCTCCTGGACAGAGGCCTCGAGAGCCAGTCCCTACAGGAAGACAAGTGTCCTGCCTTGGTCCTAGCCAGGGCTCGAGTTCTCTCCTAGTCTGGGGCTATGCAGGCCTATGCCCAGGTTGGGCAGAAGCGGCAGACATTTCTCTGAGACGCTATCCCATCCCTGAACCTGCAGCAGACCAGGCTATCTCACCCCTGAACCCGAAACAGACCAAGCTATCCTACCCCTGAACCTGGAGCAGACCAAGCTATCCCACCCCTGAACCTTCAGTGGACCATGCTATCCCATTCCAGAACCTGCAGTGGGACTAGGCTATCCCACTTCTGAATCTGCAGCAGGCTAAGCTTTCAAGAACTGTCGCCATCACACCCTTGTTTACAGGCAGAGCTGGGGTTAGGCCGAGCAGCCTGGCTCTGCACATGACTGTGAGTGGTGGCAAGTGCTCACTCAAACATGGGTCACCAACTTGAGTGACTCACCCTGGCGGGAGGGTGTCAGTGTGCACCGAGCTGTGGTTTTTCTGGGTTGAAAACCTCTTCTGCATGGTGGCAAGGAGCCGCTCATTTCACCCCTGTGCTGTGAATGCTATTATTGCATGTCTTTTGCATATACAGGGAGAGCACAGAGAGGTTAAGTAAACTGTCCTGGGATGCACAGGCTGTCAGTGGTAAATGGGGATTTGAGATTCCCATGCAGTCTGGCTCCAAATACAACATTCAGTTACTGATGTGGGATAGAACGATTCTGGGAAGATAAGTAATATTTTTCCCCCCTGACACGCTCTTTCCTAGTCATCAGTATTTACAGAAGCTGGGGTCAGGGGTCACACACAGAAGGAAGGGCTGAGCAGTGAGGAACCAGGAAGAGGCTAAACAATTGGAATTCTTTATCCTTTCACCAGGCTGGCCATCCCGCGTTGAGGGACTCAGCCACTCCAAGGCTGACTAATTTGAGCTCTCTCTTCTCATTTGCAGATCATCTCTGTTGACCTCAGCAGCTTCTCTCAGGGCATAGCAAGATGATCTGCCCCAGTTTGTGCTGCTGAGATCAACAGAGAGACGGAAGCTGGGGGAACCTGGGGCTTAGCCGTGTTTGTAGGCTTCTGAGCCCAGGCTCCCAGAAGCTGCATGGCCGGGTCTGTGTTCACCCACTTCAGCGGGAGTCAAAAAGCTGTGATCCTCCCCAGCACCATAGGGAGAAGGCAGTTGCTACACCTCTTCCAGACAGGGAACTCACTGGTCCTAACCTAGAAGTGTGGCTCTGGCAGACTGGCTGCGCTTATGGACTTCAGTGTTTCTGTCAGTAACATGGGGTAGAAGTGGTAAGCTGTGCCTTCTGTGTGGGCCAGTGAGGATGGAGGGCGGGAGAGGAAAGCATCGGGGGTGCTCCTCGGTTAATAGTGCTTGCCCAGCATGCACAAAGCCCTGGGTTCAATACTCAGCATTGCCTTAAAGACTACTCGGCTGGCAGGAGAGTTGGAGAAGTGGTAAAGAGCATACACTGCTCCTGCAGAGGACCTGAGGTTGATTCCCAGCATCCATGTTGGGTATCTCAAAGACGCCTATAATAACTCCAGCTCCAGATGGATCCAGTGCCTCTGGCTTCCACAGTGGCATGAGCATGCACGCATGCATGCACATGCAGTCATAAAATAAACCTTAAAAACAACCGAGTGTAGGGGTACATGCCAATAATCCCAGCACGTAGAAGTGGAAGTCAAGGGGACCAGAAGTTCGAGGTCATTTTTTAGCTACATTAGGCGTTCAAGGCTGGGCTGGGCTACAGGTGACTCTGTGAGAGGGTTTTAGGGAGCAGCCCCAGACAAGGGGCTAAGACACAGTGGGCAGCCTCCAGATTCAGCAGAAAGACCTTAGGCTGAGGCTCCCTCATAGACCACTATCCCTGCTCCTGGTTGTCTACTCTTTTGTAACCTGGCTCTGGGACGCGGGACAGGTTTGGTCCCCTTTGAGCCTCAGCTCCTGGCAGTGGAGGCTTCAGGAAGGGAGGGCAGGGAAGTCCCCTGCCCTAGGAGAGCTGACTGATGTGATGCCACCCTCTGCTCTGCTCTGCCCTTGCAGTGGGAGCGCCTGTGGTTCCTGCTCCTGGTCTGCACCTTCAGCCTCACGCTCACCTGGCTCTACTTCTGGTGGGGCGTCCACAACGACTACGATGAGTTCAACTGGTGAGTGGAGGGGTCCCTGGGGCTCAGAATGGAGCCTCCTACCCAGCTCGGCCCTGAGAGTTCTATCCCATGGCTTTGAGCAAGGCTCATATTGGGAGGCCTGCTCTTGCCCAACTGCAGGCCTCCAGTGAAGGTCCTGTCACAGTCTGGTAAGACGGAGAGAGCTCTGTGCCCCTGAGATTTCAAGAAGGCTTCGTGGAGGAGGAGACATGGGAGCTAGCCTGAGCTGGCTCTCAGATCCCTTGAAGTTTACAAGGAGACACAGTAATCCTCTGTAGGTCCAGTCTGTGAGGAGTAGAAGCAGAAGGCAGGGCAGTATCAGCCTGAGGTGGAGGGCCACTAGCCCCCTTTGTAGACAAGAGCTCCAAGGCCCAGAAAGACCAAGGTCTGGGCAGAAGAGGCAGTCCCTAGCCTAGGCTCCCTGGCTCATTGTGGCTGGACTGGCACAGCAAGCAGCTACCACTGTAGTTCAGCTGCCTCCTTTAGGGGCACTGCAGTTCCAAGGGCAGGGCCCTCCCTCACATCCTCTGTTGTCAGCTTTTGTTGATCAGTGAAAGGCATGGGCAGGGAGGAAGACTCTGTGGGCTCTGGAGAAGTCTTCCCCTGACAGATTTTGGAAACTATCCAGGGTGGGGAGTCAGGGCTAGGGAGCGAGCCTCTGGCGTGCTCTGGATTTCTTTCTCCATCTGTGAAGTAGGATAACTCCAGCCTCATCAGGTCCTTACCAGGATAAATTGGGGCCTGGGTGAGGGCGGGACACAGAGCCGCTTCCCCGGAGAGTCTCCAGCAGGGGGAGCCTCTGAGTCACAGCTTCTGATGGACAGCGGTTCAAGGACTCGGCTAGGATCCTGGAACTTTCTTAAAGGGACATGATATCTGCTGTGGCCTACCTGCACGTTAGTGACTTTCCCATTGCTGTGACAAAATACTTGATGTGATCAGCTCCAGAAAGGGAGGGCTTATTTTGGCTCCCGTTCCAGAGTACAACCTGTCACTGTCACGGAGACAGGAGTTTGTGGCAGCTGTTGATGTTGTGTCGTGGAGATGAACACTGAGGCTCATCTCGCCTCCTCTTGTAGTCAGCTCAGGACTCCAGCCCATGGGATGGTGCCACCCACATTCAGGGTTGGTCTCCCCCTGCCCCCCACCATTTAACTCGATCTAGAAGTTCCCTTACGAGTTCACTTCCTAAGGGAATTTAGATTCTGTCAAGTTGACAATATGACCTGTCACACTCTGCCTAGCACCAGACTGGACCACTGTCATTAATGAACACAGTAAAGGTCACACCACTGCCTCCATCTGCCCTGTAGCCCAGCAAGGTGAACCAGGTCCACTCAACGTGCCAGAACTGGGCCCTGGTCTCTATTAAATATCACAGGTCAACCATGAATGTTTGTAAGTGTATTATATATTGCACAGGTATTATAGATGCATGAGAACATTGCTTGCTGGCCCTCAGTGGCAACTCCTAGACAGCTGCACATACCCTGCAATATCTGGACAAATTGGGGTTCAAGGAGGGACGCTCACCCATTGTCATACAGCCAGTCAGTGTCAAGAATATGTGTCAAGGGCAGTCTGGGGAAACAAGGGCTCAGAGAGGGTAAAAGAACCTTTGTGAGGTCACATGGCCAGTTGATGATGGATCAGTGGTGGAGCCAGACATCTGACCCTCGATAGCTCCCTCATTACTGGGGAAACTCAACAGGTGAGTGTCCACCTTGGAGGCAGGCACAGAGGCCTGCTACCTGCTTCTTGGGAATCTGAGGCTTCTCTCGAATCTCTGGGACTGTTTCCTGCACACACACAAAAAGCATGTAAGCAAGATCCAACAGTTGGCCCTGAATGGGGATAGACAAAGAAAGCCACGTGGGGCCTGGAGTGTCCAGCAGTTTGCCATTGAGACAACATGAGCATCTGCAGAGTTCACACTGGAGAATCCACTAGGATTGCAAACAAGATCATAAAAACACCCAAGCAAAACTCAGGTGATGTTTTATGATAGCTGACAGATGTGGCCCATGGGCTGCAGGCTACTGTGTGTTTATCCTGGAGATGTCCCTGCCCAAAGTGGCCATACTTGAAAGGCCAGTGGGACCAGAAGATGAGGCAGATGCCCCATGGAGTCTTCCTGATGCCACCTCCCAGCTCCAAGCAGGCTGCCACTAAGTGTCCTGTCAGTGGCTCACACTCTAATACGTCAAGTGAGTGAATTCACTGTCTGAGCCTCTCTTTCCCCACTAACACAAAGAGGTCATGTGAGAGCAAGCATCTTCTTGGGAGTAGCGAAGCTGCAGCCTCCAGGACCGGTGTGAAGTTTGCTCCCTCTGCCCTGTCATTCTGTTTATAACAACACAACCAAGGAAATAGAAATGCGAAGAGATGTGGCCATTTTCTCATCTCTGTGTTAGCTTATACAGTGAATCACTTGCAAACTAGGAAGTTCCATTAATGGGAAGCCGGCTATATATGGCACATGAATACAAGAAGACTGAATGCTGCTTAGAAAAAAAAAATCATGTTTTCTCAGCATTTTTACTGGTTTCAGTGAATGATCGTGTTAGAAAGAGTTTGTTATGTCCTTGTCACAAGCCCCCCTCTCTTCACTCCCTGAAGCCCAGTGAAGGGTGTTCTGCCATCTCCAAACTATAGGTGAGCCAGCTCGATTGGTACAGATCATCACTTCTAGAACTTCACATTTTCACGGTTTGTCATTGAACTTGAAGTGAATGGCACAGTCAAGGGCATCTTGGGACCTGTAACGTCTGTCACCTCCACAAGGTCCTTTGACCCAGCGAGAGGCAGTGTGGGGATTAGATCCCAGAATATGTTCATCCCTCAGGGCTGTGGTGGGCATGTGGAACAGCCAGCCCTGGGGTGTTTAGCCCAGATAACCCGCTGTTCACACATGTATACAGGGGTAGTCAGGGGCCCATGGGAAGGAAGTGTAACGGCCTTCAGAATGGTGACTCTGGGCTCTTCTGCTTCTTGCTTTCTGAGTGCCCCCAAGACGTAGGCATGACTGTCGATATAGGAAACACTGATTGCCCATAGAGGGCGGGAAGGGCCTGGTTGTGGTTCCCTGCCCACAGCTTCCTGAGAACTGAGACTGCCCTAGATCCTTGGCCGGGCAGTGACTCAGTGGAGGTCTGACTTCTGCTCTTCTCCCACCAGGTACCTCTACAACCGCATGGGCTACTGGAGCGACTGGTCCGTGCCCATCTTGGTGACCTCAGCTGCTGCTTTCACATACATCGCAGGCCTCCTGGTATGGGAGGAGGGGCTCCCTTGGGCTCATGTGGGTCTACTCCCAGGAGAGGCAGGCCTCTGCTGGGATATTGGGGGCAGGAGAGGGCTATTGTTCTGCCCAGACCCCTGGAATGTTGCTTGGGAGGAGGAGGAGGAGGAAGAGGAGGAGAAGGAGATCTCATTTTACTAGTCGCCTTCGGCTGCCTCTCTGGAAGCCCCTTCCCAACCCCCAAGCCAGAGGAGCCATTCTGGCTTTTGGCATCTACTACAGACATCTACTGCTTGGGCTGCCTACTCGCAGTGTCCTCCACACTGAGAGACTCAGGTTGAGCACACTTTGCACTGGGACTCCTTGGGGACAAGGCTCTCAAATCCTGGGCCTGGAAATCTCCCAACAAGCCGACTCCTTCTTAAGTTGGGCAGTTTTTGTGCAGCTGAACCCAGGGACCTTTCACAGGGGAATTCCTGGAGGAGGAGGCCTGAGGCCTGGAGTAGTCTGGAAGGGAGCCAGGCCTGGACAGGGCTGGGCTGGGCATTCCTGGTGCCTGTGGGGAATGTGTGTTGCCTGCCTAGGGTCAGACCAAGGGCAGGAGTGTGGAGCAGGGTGTCTGGAGATCTGGCAAGCTTTCCAGGCACACGTGGCTTAACTGGCCCCCTGGGCCTCTCTTCAGGTCCTGGCACTATGTCACATCGCCGTGGGGCAGCAGATGAACCTGCACTGGATACACAAGGTAATGGAAGGCTGCTCCAAGGGGGAGGGGAAGAGAGGCCTAGAAGCACAGGGTAGCCTGGGTGGTCCCTCCCCTGGGTTCCTGTATAACTGCTCTTCTAGTCCACTGAACTCTTCGGGCCAGGCACCATCCTGCCCAGTTTGCATTCACTCCCTTAACCCTTACAATGTAGGCACCTTCTGTACTATCTTTAGTGAGTTCTGCTGATGGTACCTGGATGAGCCAGACTGTCCTGGTCTGGTCCTGATGACTCGGCTACCACCACAGGACAGTCATCTCAGCTTCTGCTGTGGGAGACTTCATTCCCACCCTTGGCATGCCCACCTTTCCTTGGCCTTTACCCCCTCGCTTTGGCCTTCATTTGCTCTTTCTCTTTGAGCCCCTTTCCTGTATTTGAACCCTCTCTATGCAGCCTGTGTCTCAAGGCAGGGGTTTCTCCTCAGCCCCGGCAGCCTCCCCTCCCAGATGCATTTTACAGCATTTGTGTTTTCAATTTCCACGAGGTGCCTGATCCCAACCTACTCTAATTTGGTGATCCTTGAAGACTAACCTGGCTCTGATGGCTACTGGTCCAAAACCTCATCTTTCTTTCTCTCTGCCTCTGCCTCTGCCTCTGCCTCTGCCTCTCTCTCTCTGTCTCTGACTCTGTCTCTGTCTCTGTCTCTGTCTCTGTCTCTCTCTCTCTCTCTCTCTCTCTCTCTCTCTCTCTCTCTCACACACACACACACACACACACACACACAAACACACACACATCTCTGCTGAGTGTAGGTTGTTGATACCTGCTATGCTTACTGGGCCAGTCCTGGCCAAGATAGAGCCATCTCCTTTCAGGAGCTCTAGGGAGTATGGAGGTGGCATAGGGTGGAGTCATCTCTTTGCCGGAAGCATGGCTAGGAGTAGGCACACCATCTAAGAAGAGGCAGAAATGTCTGGAAACAAACAGGGCTCATGAGATTGACCCAGCTAGCAGGAAGACAGAAAGAGGGAGAGAGGGCACAGGCAAACCTGAGTTAGGTGTGTGGAGCGGAAGGGGGCCACCTTGGGAGCCAGGCCTAGATGGCTGAGGGATGTCTTGCAGGGATGAAGAGAACAGTCCCTGCTGATGTCCACACTGAGGACTGCTCTGGGACTTCCTGAGCCCCCTCTGGGAGGCGCTTTCTTTTCTCAGCTGCATTGCTGACACTAGAAAGAGGATATCAGCTGGCATCTGGGGATCAGGCACACATGCTGAGGTCACCTCCCAGGGCTGTGCCTGGCTCTCAGCAGGCCAGGTCACACTTGCTTGATCCTAAGGGAGAAGACTGCAGTTCTACAGAGCCAGCCAGATCAGGAGGGTCCCCACCGAGCCCCTCAGCTACCCTGCTTCTTACTCCACACCCTTTCCCGTCCCTCCACACCGTCCTGTGAAATCTCAGAGGCAAAAGAGCCGGCCAGCCAGAGAAGATCCAAGCTGGATCTGTCTCCAGGCTGGTGTGGCTTCTCAGGCTCTGGGTATTATAACAGGGCTTGGAAATTCTACAGATGTATTTAAGGAGTCCTGGTCTTTTCTGTCTGCTCACTTTATCTTAATTCATTCTTTGTGTGTGTGGAATTAGAGTTTCGAGGTCCTCTGCAAGGGCAGTGGTGGTCATAACTGCTGAGTGATCTTTCCAGCCCTCTTCCTTTCTCCCTTGCTTTAGCATACACAGTTACCTCACCTGTGCCCTCCTTTTTAAAAAGTACCAGGAACACAGTATGGCCTTCTTGGACACAGTATGGCCGCTGACGCCTGACACTTGCTCTGGTCACCCCCTCATTCCTGAGTCATCAGTCCAGCTCCATTAGCATGCACTACTTTTCAGTCCTTTTCAGGGGCAGTGTAGCCGTGATCCAGGAGAAAAGAACACTGTGTGTTTTCCTTATTCTCTTATTTTATTGTTGTTTGGAGGCAGGGTCTCACTACGTAGACTCTTAGAACTCATTCTACAGAACACACTGGCCTTGAGATCCACCTGCCTCTGCCTCCTGAGCACTGGGATCAAATGATCACTACTCTCAGCTTTTTCTAAACTCATCAGCCTCCTGCCTCAGCCTCCTGAGAGCATACATTACAGACTTGTGCCACCATGTCCAACAAGAAGGTTTACTTCCATAATCTTGATCTTGACAAATGCCCTTTGGCACGTGTATGTGGTTGTGCCAGTGCCAGCAGGATCCCCTTGCCCTCTGGTGGGAGCTGATCCCCTGGGAAAGGCCTGCCTGAGCAGTCAGAGGTTCCCCTAAGTACTCCCAGCCTGCATTTCCCCCTCTGCTCAGTTTTCACACACCCGAGCCACTGGAGTTATCTTTGTGTCTTCTGTCCTTTTGCTGTGGGATCTGCTTATTAATTCGCAGGAGCTCTTTGTAGGTTTGGGAAATTGACCCTTTGGTTGATGAATTGCACATAATAATTTTGCCCAGTTTGTCCTTCATCTTTTGACTTTGTTTATTGCATTTGTGTCATTTTTTTTTTAATTCTAAAAAAAAAAAAATCTGGCTGGGCATAGTTATATAAACACTCCTTTCATGCCAGCACTCAGGAGGCAGAGTGTGTTTGAGGCCAGCCTGGTCTACAAAATGAGTTTCAGGATGGCCAAGGATACATAGAGAAACAACCCTTGAATCTATCATCTCTTTTTGTGGCCCTCGGGTTTGGATCAGACTTGGAAGGATTCTTCCCACTCTAAGATGATATAGAGATTTTCTAGAATATCATTTGGTAATTGTATAGCATTACTTCTTTGACATTTAAATGTTCCTTAATCTTTTGGAAGTTATTTTGGGGCCTGGTACGATCTTCCCAAGCTCTCTGAAGATGCTTCCCCTTGTCCCCAGCTGTCTCCCCTCCGCATCAGAGATGCCTTTTGCTCCTTCGATGTCTTCAGATCTCTTTCTGAACGTGGCTTTCATTTATCCCTCTGGTCTTATGCCAGGGTCATATTGCTTTGAAGATGTCAGTTTTATGGGACATTTTAATCCTGGTCTGTGTTTAGAGTCCCTGGTTCCCCTGAGTCCCAAGTTGGGAAGGGCAGAAAGGCTTGGGAATGGGCAGGGAGTTGAGCACTGTGGCCCAGGGCTCTAGCCTTCAAGGGGCCTGGGAGGTGGGGGAAGTCAAGGCACTTCAGGGAGGTGCTTTGTGGTAAACAGAAGGCTCCAGAGCCATCTTAAGTGCCTCTTGGGAGGGATGCTGTGCTCCGAGCACTCTGCCCTGCCCCTGCCGCTGTGCTCCTAATTCCCCCACCCCAGGGGCAGCAGCTGAGCTTCAAGGCTTGTACCCTGGAGGGCTTTATCAACCCTCCAGGCTGAAGCCCAGAAAGAAGCCAGACTCTGCCTTGCCACAGGAGGTGCGGCTGAACTGGATTGGGGCCTGCTGGGCTCCATGGACACTTCAGCAGCACTGACTGTGAGTTCAGCCTGTTCTCTGGCTGCTGGTATGTATGACAGTTCTTTCTGGTCTGTCTTTCCAGCTGCACTTTTAGGCACATCTGACCTGCGGCACACCTTTAATCCCAGCACTTGGGAGGAGGAGCAAGTGGATCTCTGAGTTCAAGGCCAGCCTGGTCTACAGAGCAAGTTCAGGACAGCCAGGGCTACAGAGAGAAACCCTGTCAAGAAAGAGTGGGGGTGGGGGCAGCACATTTGAGAACTTCCAGTGTGCTAGACGCCATGTCTGTCATAATAGCATTAAGCAGCACTTATTTTGAGTACGTGCTGTATGGGACAAATGTCAGCACTCACATCAAATACTCATTTCCTTTTGGTGGCAGCTACTGTGCAAAGCCCCTTACATGCATGTTCTCATTTATGTCTCAACTTCCTCCCTGAAAGGCATTCATCATCATCCCTATATCCCTGCTCAGAGCTGGTCCCTGAGGGTGCTACCCTCCTCCAGTGCAGCAGGGATTAACCCAGGGGCGTGACTCAAGTGTAGAGACCCCAGGCATCTGCCAAGAGGCCAGCCAGTCTACAAGCCTGGATTCCAACTCTCCTTGGGTCTCAGCATACAGGCAAAAAATGAATGAATGAATGAATGAATGAATGAGTAAATGAGTGGATTCCATTCCCCTTTACAATCATGAATCATAGCCCAGAAAGACAGAAGTGCCAAGACTAAGTTCAGGTCTACCCCAGGCCTCCGGATGGAGCCTCCCAGGTTAGGTTTGGGAGGGGCCACAGTGTTGCAAGCCTGTGCATTTCCTGTGCTATTCATGAATGACACCATGGGGAAGAGTCCCTTCCTGAACATTTCAATAACACTACAGGCATGATGGGTACCACGGCAGCAACTGTAAAACTGTGATGAAATTTTAATTGTATCAGGATTCTGGGGAATTGGTTTTATTGTAAGGATTTCTGCTGTCCGCCTCCTATTGTAATAAGATGTCTTCAGAAAGGGCTCCTCAGAGTCCCCCCTCATCCCCCCCAGCTCCACCCACCCTCCTCTGTCTCATTCCGCCACAGACAGGGGCCTTTATGAACGAGGGAGGAGCCCAGACCATGAAGAATTCATGAAGCAAGGAACCCCAGCTTAGTCTTAGTTTGGGGTTTCCCGTGCCAGTCGCCACAGATCTCTGTCCCTGGAAGTACCTCGATGCTCATTACAGCTGTGCCTCACACTTCTGGTGGAACATATTAGAAACTGGGCTGGGGCTGAAGCTCAGTTGGTAGTGTCAGCCTAGCACAGACAAGTCCCCAGGTTCAGTCCCCAGCATAGCGTAAGCTGGGCATGCTAGTGCCCATCTGTAATCCTAGCCCTAGGGAGGCAGCATAGAGATCAGGAGTTCAAAGTTACATGAGACCTGATGTCAAGAGAAAAGCAGCCAGATGCAGGAGACCTAGGCAGCCAGTTCAGCAGACAACACTGTGAGCCGAACCGGCCTCAGTGTGGGCTCTTACTAGAGTACCCCCTAGCATAAGCTCAGCCCCTCCCACTGCATAGTTCACCAGCTCCTGCCCTGGGAGAGGCCTGGTGCCAAGAGGCCCTTGTTTTCCAGTCCCCCCTCATCTTGTCTCCATCTTTCCTTCTCTTCTCTATGTCTCTTTCCTCTGGGATCTGCCTGCCTTTCCTGCCTCTGCCTTTGGCTGGCCTCTCACTGTCTACACTGCCTTAGCTCATCCCAGGCTCTCTCCTTCATCCTCTTCCTGCTCTGCGTGCTCCTCTTCTTCCTCCTCCTCTTCCTCCCCCTCCTCCTCTTCATCTTTTGTTGTTGTTGTTGTTTTGTTTTGCTTTTGTTTTGTTTTATTTCGAGACAGGGTTTCTCTGTGTAGCCCTGGCTGTCTTGGAACTCACTCTGTAGACCAGGCTGGCCTCCAACTCACAGAGATCCACCTGCCTCTGCCTCCCAAGTACTGGGATTAAGGGCACTGCACTGCCACCGCCCGGCTGTGTGCACTTCTGCTCTCCTTCTCCTCCTTTCCTAGAGGCGCCCCTCATCCTTGCGCTGACCCCCTGTCTGGCACTTTCCTTTCCAGATGGGGCTGGTGGTCATCCTGGCCTCCACGGTGGTGGCCATGTGTGCAGTGGCCCAGTTATGGGAGGATGAGTGGGAAGTGCTGCTGATCTCCCTGCAGGTGAGTGGGGTGGGCTGGGGACAGGAACACCGCTTCCCCTGGGCCCTTGCCAGAGGCTGAGCCTTTATCACTCCTGGTTCTCCAAGGTGCAGAGAGGAGCAGGGAGGGGGCTGCACGGCAGGCTTCCCAGCATCCTCAGCCAGCAGACGGAGACAGGATTGCCTGTCTTGTAGGTAGAGATGGTCAGCAGCATGCTGGTGATCTGAGGGTCTGGACCTGCCTTTGAGTCCCTGGTCCCTCCTGCCTCTCTTCACACCCAGGGCACAGCACCGTTCCTGCATATAGGGGCCCTGGTGGCCATCACCGCACTCTCCTGGATCGTCGCTGGACAGTTCGCCCGTGCAGAGCGGTCCTGTGAGTGCCCCCTAGAGAGGGCCCACCCATCCTGACCTCTGTGAATACCAAGGGCAGTTTTAGATTATCCCCACTGGGACTCTACCTAGGTGGTCTGGGTATGAGGTGGGGCCCTTGTGCTCAACCTTGGGGGCTGGCTCCAGACCATTCGTTGATGCTACCGAAGGATGCTCTGGGTTCCTATGTCTTCGTGTACATGTGTGCATAAGTGTGGGATTCACTTCCTGTCACAGCAAAGGCCACCCCACAGAACACCAAGTTCTGAGTCCAGTCTGGCTGGCTAGGCATGGTTGGGCCCAGTGAGAGACACGCAGTGAGTGGCTCACAGGATGTCCCTCCTGCCCGTCTCTGCAGCCTCCCAGCTCACCATCCTTTGCACTTTCTTCGCCGTGGTCTTCACCTTCTACCTGATCCCTCTCACCATCTCCTCTCCCTGCATCATGGAGAAAAAAGACCTGGGCCCCAAACCTGCCCTCATCGGCCACCGAGGGGCTCCCATGGTAAGCATCCCCAGAGGGTGGAATGGGGCAACAGCCATTGTAGGAGAGAAGCCTGTGGGGAATGAATGTCATGTCTGTGGTAGCAGATGTGTCGCCAAGCACAGATGGACTTCCTGGTTTGCTTTGATGTGCTTGAGACAAGCTGGGGTTTAAACTACCACCAGCCTTCCCCCTCTGCCTCCTGAGTGCTGGGGTCACAGGCACATGCCACCATGCCTAGAACATAAGTACTCAAAAGGAAACAACAGGCTGGGGAGATGGCTCTGTAGGGAAAAGCACTTGCCGTAAAAGCCTAGCACATACATAAAGATAAAGGAGAGGATGTTCTGCATGTGCACTGAAGCATGTGTGTGCATGCTCACACATAGACACACACACACATAGACACACACACACACACACACATGCACACACACAGGTACATAATGATAATAGTTATAACACCACATTGATAATGTCTAAAAGTATTTATTTTCACTTTTATGTGTATGGTTGCTTTGCCTGGTGGAGGCCAGAAAATGGCGTCAGATCCCCTGGAACTGAATGGAATTACAGATGATTGTGAGCTACCATGTGGGTGCTGGAAATCAAACCCAGGTCTTGTGGAAGAACAGCCAGAACCATCTCGCCAGCCCCCAAATTAACAATTATTTAATATGACCTAATATCATAGTCATTTTTCCTTTGTCTCCACAAATATCTTTTAGTAGTGCAGACTTTTAAAAGCATGATCCAGATGACATCATGCAGCCCATCTGCTTGACACATGTCTCCTGAGTGCCTTTTCATCTGTGACAGCCCCTCTCCCAGTCTCCTTTGTGCTATTTATCTGTTGATGAGCTGTCTCTAGACTCCCTCTCAAGCTGTGCATTTGGCTGCTCCATCCTGTGGTGGTAGCTTGCTCATTATATCTTTTGCCCCATTTTTTTGTTTGTTTGTTTCTTTTGTTTGTTTGTTTAGGTTTTGTTTTGTTTTGTTTTGTTTTTTGAGACAGGGTTTCTCTGTGTAGCTCTGGCTATCCTGGGATTCACTCTGTAGACCAAGCTGGCCTCTAACTCAGAAATCCACCTCCCTCTGCCTCCCAAGTTCTGGGATTAAAGGCATGTGCCACCACTTCCTAGCTTTTGCCCCATTTTTGGGATAGGGTCTCAGTGCACAGCCCAGAATAGCCTGGAACTCACAAACCATCTGAGTCCCCCTCCTGAGCATTAAGGTTACAGATGTGTGCCACCATGCCTGGTTGTGGTGTTCATTTTATGCTTGTTTGGTTTTTACCCTGACACAGGATAATGATGCATATTTGCAGGTCACGGTGTTGTTCTCAGTTATGCAATGTATTATCCTTACACCAGGGTGATTCGCTGTCACCTCACACACTGCTTCATTGCAGTAGGAACATCCAGAATCCTCTCCTTGGCCTGTTTCAAGATACACAGGAAGTTATCATTTTCCACAGCCATCCTATTGCAATAGAATGCTAGAGCCCATTCCCACTGCCCATCATTTCTACCTGGTAACCAGCCCTCCCACTCCTACCCTCTATTGATCACTATTCTGCTCTTTACTTCTGTAAGGTCAACTTTAAAAAACAACAACAAACAAACCCTCAAAAATCTTTTTTTAAAAAATGTGGCATTGTGCAACTTATGCCTCAGGACGCGTGGTGGAGATTCAGAGTTGTGTCAGTTCCCTCCTACCCAGCAGTCCTGGGAATCAGACTCTCAGGTTGTCAGGTTTGGCAGCAAGAATCTTTACTTCCTAAGCCATCTTGCAGACGTTTTAGTGCTGAGTTGTTGTTGTTGTTGTTGTTGTTGTTGTTTTGCGGAGGAGGGGCGGCCAGTTTTCTCTCCATGTCACTGTGAATGACTGTGGCCTGGGTCACCAAGTGTGTGTCCCTGAGGGCTTCCCAAATGATTGCCACTTTTTGAATTACCAGGTCTAAACCCAGTCTCTGGTTTAGCCCTGACCTCTAGTGGTAGGAAGAGGTCTGGCAATTTACTCTGCATGGGACCAAAGGAGACTTGAAGCTCACTGCCCAGCTAAATACTGCAGCAGTCTTCCCATATCCACAAAGGTCTGAAGAGGAGGTGGGTCCTTAGGTGGGAGGATTCACCCAGGGTTGCAAGGCAAGGTCATGCAGTGCAATGGCTGGAACCAACCTTCTGGGTGATGACCTGCTATAGGATTGCAAACTTATTTAGGTGTCAAGCATGAATTTTAGTTCATGTACCAGTGTAGCGATGGAGAGAATATCGTCATCGCTGTATAGATGAAGCAATCACTCATCACACCACAGAACCCTATCCTCTCTCCTTCCCCCTCCAGAGTCTCCACCCAGACTGGGCTCTGAGATTAATCCAGAGGGGACCAAGCACTGAGTCTCTGCCCAAAGCTACCTCAGGCCCACAGGCCTGTGGGGAAGGCCATCTGCTCCCAGAGTCTTGTTCAGTGCCTATAATACAGCAAGGGCAATATGGTCAGAGTTATTAGCCGTGCCAGGCATTCATATTCATACAAGTCCATACTCGGCACACTGCCTATCCTCCCTCCCTCAAACCTCCATGAGGTATACGTATCTTAACAAATGAAAAAAATGGAACCTTGAAGCAGCTGTGTGGGTGCCCAGGTTCCCATAGCAACTCTACAAAGGAGCCAGAATGAGAGGCAGACCTCCTAGCAGGGGGCGCCTCCCACTGGCTGGGGAAGAGTCGTCACCTGGACCCTAGCTCTCCCCTCACCAGTCCTTCCTCTCCAGCTGGCTCCAGAACACACACTGATGTCCTTCCGGAAGGCCCTGGAGCAGAAGCTGTATGGGCTGCAAGTTGACATCACCATCAGGTTGGCACCTCTGCATCTGGGTCTCCTCATAAAACCTCCTGCCCCTGCCTTGGTGACTGGAGGGGGATGAAGGTTTGGATGGCCCACAACAGGTCAGGCACCCTTCTAGTGCCAATGAGGTTTGTGCCAGACTCGAGAATAGAAAGAACAGACTCTTGTTCAGGCAGGATTTAGATGTGGGGACTTAGAACCCTGCCACAGACACATTGGAAAGAAAATTACATCTGTGAGTCTCATGCCTTTAATCCCAGCACTCTGGAGACAGAGGCAGGCAGATCTCTGTGAGTTCAAGGCCAGCCTTGTCTACAAACTGAGTTCCAGGACAGCCAAGGATGCATAGAGAAACCCCATCTCAACAAACAAACAAACTAACTAACTAACAAATCAACAAATCATACAGAAGTGATGTGCACATTTCCATCTATAGATACAGTCTATGTGTTAGCATGCATGTTGATGGGGAGACCCATCCCAACCTATCACAGGTTACCCCTGAGGAGGTGAGAAGGCAGGGCCACCAGATATTACTCCAGAGGGTACATACAGCTATACCACCTCTGTAAGGTTACCACTCCTGGTGTAGACTGCATGAATCACATGCCCCACACCTCTCCGTAGGAGCGGATGAAATGTCTTGAGGAACAGGGAGTGAGGAAGCCCTTTATTAGTCTACACTAAGGAACTCTGTGAGCTGTAGCCAGCCCTGTGGGTTGATAAGGACGTGGGAAGTATGTGGACTTTGTCTAAGGGACCTGTGCTGGCTCTTTATCAGTGTGACATTTCAAGGACTTGGGTTGAGGCCAGGTTCCACCGTTTAGTGGCCGTGGACCTTGAGCTACACACTTTGTGCTAGCCTCCATTTCCCCCATTATCAAGTGAGGCACTACTTACCTTCTATTGTTGCTAAGTGTACAGACCCACTTTCCCCAGCCCTCCTCCCCAGCTGTCTTGCCCACTTGACCTCCATAGAGAGCCAAGGACTTGTCCCTTGATCCCTTTGCGTTCCTCACTGGCCCCCAGGGGAGTCTGTAGCTGAGATGGGAACAGAACAGCTGTGTCCTTTGAGGGTGGGGAGTAGGGAGGGTGGTGATGGGGACAGGTGATCTCTCTGAGTGGGTAGTGACAATGGTCCTTCCCTGCAGCCTGGACGGTGTACCCTTTCTCATGCATGACACTACCCTGAGGCGGACCACTAATGTGGAGCAGGTGTTCCCGGAGCTCGCCCGCAGGCCTGCTGCCATGCTCAACTGGACTGTCCTGCAGAGGCTCAATGCCGGCCAGTGGTTCCTCAAGGTTTGCCTGTACCTGGGCCTGCCCTAGGCATGGGAGACATGGAAGGCTCCTAAAGAAGGAGGCAGGTGGCCTTCAGCTCAGATGACCCTGACCAGGCTAGCCAGGGACCCCCTCTGGTCACTTGCATCTGGACCCCACAGCCATCACTGCTCGTTTGGGTTCTCTGGTGATTGGCTTTCCCTCTCAAGGATGCTGATCCTTAATAGGCTTGTTGAAGCTGTAGATACAGAGCTGTGGAGTTAGCTCCGTTGGCAGAGTGCTCACCTAACAGGTCCCAAGCCCTGGGATCATTTCCGAGCACCACATAAACCTGATGGGTTAGCGTAATCCCTGCAATAGAGATAAAGATAAAAAGGAACTGGAGCTCAAGGTCATCTTTGACTACATAGTGGATTCAAGGCCACACTGGACATGCTCTAAGCAAAGGATTCACTTGGGAAGGGGGCGGGGCTAGAGGCAAATGTTAGGCACTCCTAAGACCCATACTGGGCCACAGTGATCAATTGCTCAACATATCCACAGTCACTGGTGGCCCTGGGTCTCCATGCCCCATTGCCAGGAAGGCATATGAAAGCTCCAAAGACCTAATGATGGCATGCATGTCCCTGTTTCTGCCAGACTGACCCCTTCTGGACGGCCAGCTCCCTGTCACCCTCCGACCACAGGGAGGTTCAGAACCAGTCCATCTGCAGCCTGGCAGAGCTCCTGGAGCTAGCCAAGGGCAATGCCACACTGCTGCTCAACCTTCGGGACCTGCCCCGAGATCACCCCTACCGTAGCAGCTTCCTCAACATCACACTGGAGGCCGTGCTGCGCTCAGGCTTCCCACAGCACCAGGTGAAGCCCAGTGGGTGACCCCTGCTTAGCCCCCTGCATCTAGACCTGTTCCCGTCTCCAGACTTCAGTTTCCCTGTTGGCGAGAAACAGGGCTGTGTGCACCTTATTTTCCTGACTGGCCCATTGTGGGGACAACAGATCCTTTGAATATCTCAGAGGAGGGTGGTGGCCCACGTTCTCTGGTTACTTGAGTGGAACCTGGCCCAAATCACAGTGGTGTGACTGTTTGGGAACCTGATACCACTCTGTGACACACAGCTCTCCAGCTATTGATTGTGGTCAGAGGAGGGGTGGGTGGGCTTGTCCATCTTGTCTTGACCAGGCAAGCCGCAGGAGTTGTTTGCTATAGGCTCCACTGCTAGTCAGGCCCCTCTTTGACCCCTGAAGGGTCTAGAAGGTCTCGGACCCTGTCCCCGGATCTGGAGATGAGAAGTCTGGCCAGCCTGACTGCCCTGTCTCTTGGCGGCAGGTCATGTGGCTGTCTAACAGACAGAGGCCTTTGGTACGGAAGATGGCTCCTGGCTTCCAGCAAACATCTGGGTCTAAAGAAGCCCTCGCCAGCCTACGGAAAGGTCACATTCAGAAGCTGAACCTCCGCTACACTCAGGTGTCCCACCAGGAGCTCAGGTGCCTGCCCTTTGCCACCAAGGTGGCCCTGGAGGAGGGAGGGACTACGGATGCCCCAGTTCAGCCCTCCACTTAGCACATGCGGGCACAGGGCAGAGTACACAGAGTACACAGAGAGCCTGGGCACAAAGGGCTTGGGAGTGAGATGGGAAACGCAGAGCAGTGCTGGGCTCCCTAGACGCAAGCACACTTTCCTCCTGGGTGGCTGTGAGGTGTCTAGCTATCAGGGGATGCTCTTCCAGCTTCCCACAGCAAAGCAGCTAAAGACCTCTGTCCCCTGCCCAGGGACTATGCATTCTGGAACCTGAGTGTAAACCTCTACACTGTCAATGCGCCGTGGCTCTTCTCCCTGCTGTGGTGTGCCGGGGTCCCCTCAGTCACTTCCGACAACTCCCATACCCTTTCTCGGGTGCCTTCTCCACTCTGGATCATGGTGAGTTGGAGATTTTTGAGGCCTGAGGACATCTAGGGGATGGTGAAGAGGGCCATCAGTTACCTGTAAGAGCTCTCCCCAGAGGGAATGCAGGGCATCCGGGGGTAGTGGCATCCATGGTGTATGGGGCAGGGCAGGGTAGGTGTAGGCTAAGACACAATGGAATTGTTGCAGTTTCTGGAGTCTGCATTGAGGTGATGGGGACCCTGGGACTGACCCACATGAAAGATCACCTGGCCTAGTGATTTTCAAGAAGCTAACACTTTCCTGGGTCATGGGCTACTCCTTAGATTTGGTTTTAAAGGAAAAGTCGTTCCAGAAAGAGGCTGGAGGACAGGGCAGGTCTACTCAGAGGACGGTGAAGAGTGTGTGGGAACCAGTCTGAGAGCACCTGAGACCAACTGAGCTCCCGTTCCTGCCCCTGAGATAACCCTGGGGATGAGCAGAGGTTCCTTGCTATGTCCCTGAGGACACAAAGACAGGTAGAAGGCTCCATAGCTAAGAGGGTTGCAGAGTTGGCAAGTCAGAGCTAAGCTACTGATGGTTTCACGGAAGAGAGGTGCGGGCAAGGCCAGAAGAGAGGCTCAGTCATGAAGAGGAGGCTATGGAAGCCTGGACCATGAGCTTTAGACTCACACAACGTATCATGACCCCTGCTAGTCCTGAAAGACCCAGCATTTCAGCTCCATCTGCCCAGGGTCCTTAAATTCCTACACTAAGGTGACATGAAATAAATAATAGGCAGGCAACAGAAGTGTGCATATTGTAGTGTTCAGGCCTGGGGAGTTGATGGACAGAAAAAAGTGTCCCCCATTAGTCAAGGGTACTGAGGGTCTACATATAGGGCTTTGTCCCCCAGGCCTTGTGATCAATGTCCTACTGTCTCACACAGGTGCCCCATACTAATTGTAGGGTCATATGTCTGTCTGCTTGGCATATGGTATCTTACATGCATCATCATTTAGCCCCTGCCTTGAGCTCCTGTAAGCTTATATACACTTGAAATTCAACATACCACCTCTACCTTGAAATCATACACACACACACAAACACATACTTGTACACACATACATGCATGCATGCATACATGTTCGCACAAACACACATACACACACACACACACACACACACAGAGAGAGAGAGAGAGAGAGAGAGAGAGAGAGAGAGAGAGAGAGAGAGATCCAGCCCACCATGCTCAGAGTCCACTCCTGTGAAATAAAACAGTGAGGAACCTCAAGCCCCTCCCTTGCCCATCCTCATAAGAGGTCCCCCAGTCTGTGGCCCCTCATTATAGATGGGCTGTGACCGGAAGCTGGTCTTGGGTCATCTCTCCACAGCCCCCAGACGAGTACTGCCTCATGTGGGTCACCGCTGACCTGATCTCCTTCAGCCTCATCATCGGCATCTTCGTGCTCCAGAAGTGAGTAGTCCGTAACACTTCCATAACCTGCCTACCCCAGCAGGCTCAGCTCCCCCCTCAGCAGAAGCCAAATGGCTTCTAGAATGAGCTCCCAGCTCAGGGCTCAGAGCCAGTTCTTGCTCTGATCTGCTGTGTGGTATCTGGTGGCTGTTGCCCCCTCTGTGGCTATTCTGCCCACTGTGAGCCAGCGCATGGGTTCACTCCTAGTAGGACAGAGTGCCACTCTGCCAGCTGAAGCCCCTCACACCCCTTAAGACAGCTGGCATGAGGCTGCCATAGTGGGATGGGTGGTCCGGGGAGGGGAAGATGTTGGGCCAGCCTGGAGCCCTAGGCAACCAGAAACTAAGGGGCTGGGGTTGGCTCTTGACTGACTTCTCTTTCTGTCCCATCCTGCTCTGATGGCGCATGTCCCTCCTCTCTCCCCTCCCCCTCTCTGCTGCACTCTGGCATCTCACAGCTATCACTTGATCAGGTAATTCTGGTGTGCTCCCCTCCTGCTCCTCTCTCCCCTTCTGGCCACTCCCTTTCCAGGTCTGTCTGAAAAGCTGCTGTGCACCGAGCCCTGAGCCTGGGTCACCCTTACCCGTCTCTGCCTGAAGCACGGGCCCTTCTCCGCCTTCCTACCCCCCTCCACTTTCCTTTCCACTCTTTCTTTTTCTTTCCTTTTTTTTTCCTTTGAGACAAAGTCTCACCGTGTAGCCCAGGCTGTCCTCCAACCTTTGATCCTCCTGCCTCAGCCTCCTGAGTGCTGGGATGTCTTCTTCCTGTCTGGCTATGTGTGCGGTACTTCTTGGTTCCTACTGCAGTGTCTGCAGGTGTAGACCAGTGTTTTCTTGGTAGGTGTTGACCCAGCTTCCCTCCACCAGAGTGTCTCCCCTGGGGAGAGGGTTCTCACATCCCCAAGTCCAGCATTCAGGGGGCCCTTTGCCACCTGACCAGTGCAAAGCCCAAGCTTCTGCTCCATTGGCTTCTGCCTCTTGGACTTCCTTTCCAGTGGTTCATGCTGTCTCTCTGTATCTCTCCCACAACCTTTTCTTTGTGCTGTGATCCACACCCTCATTCCTTTCTCCTTTCCCCCGGGGAGACCAATCCCACCCCTCAACCCCCAGTGGCTTTCCTGACCCGGATGTGCCTGGCTATAGAGACCCTGCCCTGATACTCCCCCCACTACACACCCCGCAGTGGGTTCTAACATACCTTAGTATTAGGGATCTTAAGACCTGCTGGGTCAGGCAGCTTTGTTGACCAGCTTCTAGGTCAGGGTCTAAGAGAACCTGGACCCAGGCTATGGGACTGAGCCCTTGACAGGAAGTTTAGCTCGTGCATCCTCTTTCCACTTGCAGAGTCCACAGGTGCTGCCTGTGTGGTACTGAGTCCATCAGACACAACCCCAGCAGAGTCACTGCCTCCTGCAGGTCAGGAATAGCCAGAGAGAGGAGAGGGGGCGTGAGAGATGAATCAGGAGATACTTTCTGTGGGCCTCACCCTTTCATTCATTGATTCAACAACACTTGCCTAACCTTATAATGTGCCCAGCATTGAGGCTGATGCTGGGGGCCAGCCAAGGAGCCAGAGGACAAGCACTGCCCTCAAGAATTGGCAAAGCACTGGCCGATTCCAGCCGAGGCACAGTGCCTTCCCCTCCAATCTCCTGCTTCTCCACTGTCTGCTTGTCCTATGATCCTGTCTGTCCATTTCTGCTGTGTCAATCCCATCTACAACCCCACAGTGAGTTTTATATGGAGTCTTAGCTGCCTCCAGCCACCCAGCAGGGCTCCATCTCCTGGGGAATCAGGGGTGCTTATTTCTAAGCAGATAACTCCAGCCATGTTCCTCTAACATCTTTGTCTGGGGACCTGTAAGGACCAGTCCTAAATAAATCCTCACCATCACCAACCTCTTTGGCCCTTTCTGGTTTTACTCAGCCTGTTGTGTTAGTTGGTTTATAGGAGGTCATCAGAGTCATATCTGGTAAGCTCCTTCCTCCTGAGACTGTCCCATCCACAGAGAGCCAGGACATAACATATCAAACTACCTTTCCGGGCCAGGATGGCTGATAAAGGAGGGGGGAGAGTGACAGGGGAGCCCTGACTGGAAACCAGTAGACTATCCCTCTCTGGGCCACAGCTCCCCCATTTGGATGCTGGGTCTCTCAGGCCACATGAGGAGAGGCTCTGGAAATGGGCAGGGTCTCTGCTCCTGGGAGGCTAGGGGAGGATCTGATGCCCACCGGGCCATCTCTGCAGGTGGCGCCTGGGTGGTATACGGAGTTACAACCCAGAGCAGATCATGCTGAGTGCCGCCGTTCGCCGGACCAGCCGGGACGTCAGCATCATGAAAGAGAAACTCATCTTCTCAGGTGACAGCCTGCGCGGGCCCTGGATTAGGTGGCACACGTGTAACGCACCAGGACAGGTGGACGACATATCCTCTCTCCAGGTTCACATCCATGCACATACCAAGGGACAGAAAGACGTGTGTGTCCACATCACACAACCCCAGATCCTGGGGCTCAGTGTTAGCCCTGGGTTGGTGAACAAATGTGACAAGCTAGAGTGTGAGGAAGGGTGTCTGTGGGAAGGCCCAAATGCCTTTCCTTGGTTCACACATGACTTCCACGAGTGACAACAGTGCTCTTTTCAGTCCCCGCTGGCATTCCCAGTCTGTGAAGGCAGCTGTAAAGATGTGTGCAAAACTGGGTATCATTGCAGTTCCTCAAAGAAAAACTGAGTCAGAAAGCGTGCTCCGAGCTCCCTGGGGCAGCAAGGAAGGTTTGGGGTGGTGATGTAGCTGGGGTGTGAAGCATAGCTGGAGGTACCTGGGTAACAGCTTGATCAGACACTAGGAAGAGTGCCTCTGTGAAAATGGGTGTGCCCCAAGGCTGCGCTGCTTGTCTGGGCACAAAGAGCCAAGCAGCATTCCACAGAACCACCTTCTAGAACCTTAGCTCTGCCCAGTCATATCCTAACACTAGCACACAGGTGTCCTTAAGGGGCTCTGCTCAAGCCCCAACCCTTGTAGATTGTGAGAGAAGCTGGATGAACCAGGCTGGCTTGAAATAGGAGGTCCCAGCCCAGCTTGGAGAATCAAGGAGATGTCTAGTATACTGCCATACCAGGGATGCAGAGGCTTGAGCCAGATTTTAGGAAAAGAGCTGTTGCTAGGGAGAGAAGACACTAAACAGAGAGAAGCCAATGTGTGCAAATGCCTGGAGGAATGTAAACACTGGGTAACAGGCACCTGAAGGTGCATTAGTTTTCTGTGACAGGAATTCCAGGGGGCAGAGGACTAAAGGCCTAGGAGGGACCAAGGAGACCCCTGTGGGCCAGGCTCAGTGCCCACAGGCTCAATGCTAACTGGAACCATCTGTCTCTGAATGCCTTCCTTCCCCTCTGCCTGCCCCCTGTCCTCAGAGCCAATCTTCCTCACTCACATTCTGTCTCCTCTGGTCCAACAGAGATCAGTGATGGTGTGGAAGTCTCTGACGAGCTCTCCGTATGTTCAGACAGCAGTTACGACACCTATGCCAACAGCACAGCCACCCCCATGGGCCCTCGAAGTGCTGGCAGCCGTGCCAAGACCTTCACAGAGCAGAGTGGGCATTAGCTGAAGATCTGTGTGCCCAACTTGTACCCAAGGTAGAACCTAGAAGAAAGGAAGGTCTGACAAAAGAAGCTGCACCTGGAGTGCCTGGGAGCTGGCTCCTCAGCCTACGTGTGTGCTCCAAGCTCCTTGTCTGCTCCAGCCTCTCTTGCATGAGTGTGGTGGGGGGACCAAAGGGGCCCTCTCCACTGAGGCTCAGCTGGACCAGGACTCCAGCCTCCAGATGCCCCTGCAGGTCTGGGGCTTTTCATCCTGGAAGTGAAGGCCTGGTCTGCTGGTCCACGCTCCTAGTCATCTTTGGCCTCCCAGCCTGGAAGGTTTGGTGAGTCACTGGGCTGTGCCATGTGCCCAAGCAACTGGAGGATGTGGATGTCTCCCTGTGCCCACACCTCTCTGTTTGTGCTGTGAGATGACTAACTGTTCTCACCCCTGCCTTGAGGATGTTGGCTAGGCCTCACCCCTGCCTGGGGGTTCTATTCTCTGCACCCATCTCAAAGCACAAGGAAGTTCATCTCAGGAGAAACCAGTGGCTGTGGTGGAGACACGTCCCTCCCAGCCAGCTCCCCTCCACCACTGGCCTCTCTGCCCCTGAGAAGCAGCTAGAGGTGACCAGAATCACAGGCTCAGGGCTGTCCTGCCTCACATGCAACTGTCCAGCAGGCCCCTGGGGCAGAAGAAGCCTTGAGGACCAGGTGAACGACAGGCTGATCTGACCTCAGCTTTCCACAGCAGCAGCCACAGGGCAATGGGCCACCTAGGCAAAGCTCTCTGGGTTCAGACAAGCATGGGCCTCTGGCCAAAGTTGCCTACAGTAGAAGGAACCTAAGGGCAAAGACAATTAAAGCTGCCATCTTGATATGTGTTGTCTCTGAATTGTCAGTGGCAGTTTGGGAACCCAGCATGCTGAGGTTGGGGTTAGGTGTTGGCCCCGGGTTTCATCATTTCACAGATGAAAGTAAAAACTACTGGATATGTAAGTCCCTCCCTTGATCAGCCATGATGCCAAGACTTCAGCAGCCCCTGAACTGTAAAACCAATGAACGCCCTTGCATTACGTGGGGCAGGATGCTAAAGTGGCTATCCAAAGTCACAAAGGCAAAGCCAGGGCTACTTTTTTTTTGTTTTTTTAAGGATTTATTTATTATTATACATAAGTACACTGTAGCTGACTTCAGATGCACCAGAAGAGAGCATCAGGTCTCATTATGGATGATTGTAAGCCACCATGTGGTTGCTGGGATTTGAACTCAGGACCTTCAGAAGAGCAATCAGTGTTCTCAACTGCTGAGCCATCTCTCCAGCCCCAGGGCTACTCTTTGAGAAACCTATGTCCACACCCTTAACTCTCATGCTTAAAAATGTCTTTGGGGGGAGGGTGGCACAGGCTTTTTAAAAATTATCTTTTTTTTTAATTTTAAGAAGTCTGCATTTGTATTTGTGTGTATGCTTACATGTCACTTGTGTGGGGCACCCTCAGAGTCTAGAACAGTATGTTGGATCTCCTGGAATTGGAGTTGCAAGCAGTGGTGAGCCACTTGATAGAGGTGCTGGGAACCGAATTTAGGTCCTCCAGAACAGCAGCCAGAGCTCTTAACCACTGAGCCATCCCTCCAGCTCCCAAAATGTCTTTCTAAAAGAATAAACTCTGGTGGGCTGGGAAGATGGCTCAGCAGTTAAGAACCAGGGTTCAGTACCCAATGCCAGAACATTCACAGCTGTTTGTGACTGGTCTTCATTGCACACACGCAGTACAGATGTGGTACAAGCAAAACACCCATCTACATAAAATAATTAATTTTTTGAGTCAGGGTCTCTCTATGTAGCACGAGCTGTCCTGGAATTCATTATGTAGACCAGACTAGCCTTGAACAGAGATCTGCCTTTCTCTGACTCTCTGTAGTGCTGAGATTAAAGGTGTGCTCCATCATAACTGGCTCTTAATAAAAAAGCAAAACAACAAAACAAAAACAAAACAAAACAAAACCCCTTCAATTCTCCTGAGAGGGAAGGGGAGGGCAGGGCCTCACATCCAGCCTTCATGACCCTTTGTAACCATCTAGGAATGGCGCAGCAGAGCGAAGGTTCTGATCTGAGACAGGCTGCAGAGCCTGGGTTGGGGGAGGGGGGGTCCTTCATGGTGACATGGAGGACAAGGCCTGAGTGCCAGAATGTATCTTCACCTTGGTGAGGTTTGGCTGTGGGTCTGGCTGAGGCAGGCTCATACCCTTGCTTAACATGAGAGAGGGTACCTGGGCTGGAAGTCAAACACAGTCCAGGGAACACAGGTGTCCGTGTCCCCTCCCTCCCACCTCTCAGTGTTCCCAGCTCT
The DNA here is from genome assembly GCF_008632895.1 of Mastomys coucha. Taxonomy (NCBI): domain Eukaryota; kingdom Metazoa; phylum Chordata; class Mammalia; order Rodentia; family Muridae; genus Mastomys; species Mastomys coucha. The sequence continues at coordinate 88,338,194 of NW_022196904.1, forward strand.
GCCCTCTGTCCTCTGTGGTAAGGGTCAGCAGTGGAAAACAGGGAAAGCCTTTAAATCTTGAGGCTCTGGCCAAATCTGCATGTCTTGAGTGCATCCTGAAGGGAAGAAGGCTAAACCCCTGCCCCAGCTTGTACTAGGTAAATGCCATGCACTGAGGAGACAATGAACTGTCTCGTCCCCAATGTGGATGTTCTAGGCGGAATTCTTGGGGTTTTTGTTTGTTTGTTTGCTTTGGTTTGGTTTGGTTTTTTGATTTTTGTTTTTTTTGGATTTTGTTTTTTTTCGAGACAGGGTTTCTCTGTGTATCCCTGGTTGTCCTGGAACTCACTCTGTAGACCAGGCTGGCCTTGAACTCAGAAATCCTCCTGCCTCTGCCTCCCAAGTGCTGGGGTTAAAGGCGTGAGCCACCACCACCCGGCCCTAGGTGGAATTCTTGATATATGAAAAGATTCTGTCATATGGATCCCCTTTCAAATTCAGACCCTTCAGTTGTCCTCCATTAGTCTCTACACAGTCTCTTGGGAGCCTGGGGGGGATTTGCCCACCATCGCCCTCACTACTGAACATCTAGCAAGTTTCCTGTGGCAGAGATCATCTCTGCCTGCCTCTGGACACAGGTAGAATCAGACCTGATCTGCCAGGTATGGAAGGGTGTACAGTCTTACTCATAAGATGTCATGGCAACTGTCTAGCCTGTGGGAAGCCATTCAGAAAAGATGACACGTTTTCATGGAATCCTCTCCCTGTCTAGTCAACTTCTCTGGGCCATCTGGACAGGGTACCCAAGGCTCCTGGGCATGCTGGTGTACATGAGACACCATGCAACCTTGGAGGCTGGGGGGGTGGGGAGGAATAAAGAAGGAAGGTGCAGAACCTAGGGTCCCACTCAGAATCGCTTGCTGCATCCCAGCCTCATCAGAACCTGATTCTGCAGTCCTCTCCTGCCCAAGGACAGTCAGGCCACCTCCCTGACACCAACCAATGAATGGCAGTCCTATCTCCATCCTCCAATGGGTCTTCAGCCCCTGCTGCACCCTGGCTTCTCTTCCCTAACTTAGGGGTTACTGAAAACCCTGCCCTGCTAAAGCCCCCTGTAGTCCTTGACCACAGAGAACACCTCACTGCCACTTTACAGAGAAGTAAAAGAGCCTTTTCACCTCTGGGCATTCCTGTGCCTCACTCTTTCCTCTCTAGTGCCTTCTCTGTTCAGATGATCCCCTATCTCCTGCAAGCCTCTGGGAAGCCTCAGCTCCTACCCAGATATAAAAGTCCCCAAGCTACTCACATCCTTTTACATCTTTGTGTGTGTGTGTGACAGAACAGATGTGGAGGTCAGAGAGCAACTTGTAAGAGTCAGTTCTTCCAGGGCTGGTGAGATGACTCAGCGGTTAAGAGCACCGACTGCCCTTCTGAAGGTCCTGAGTTCAAGTCCCAGCAACCACATGGTGGTTCACAACCATCCGTAATGAGATCTGACATCCTCTTCTGGAGTGTCTGAAGACAGCTACAGCGTACTTACATATAATAAATAAATAAATCTTAAAAAAAAAAAAAAAAAAGAATCAGTTCTTCCAGGGCAGGAGCTCAAGGCAGGAACTGAAGCAGTGAAGCAGAGACCATGGAGGAACACTCCTTACTGGTTTGCCTCCCTCTGGCAAGGGGGACCACATGCCTCATGCCTTTTATGAAGCCCAGGACCACCTATCTAATATGGCACTGCCATCAGAGTTGAATCCTCTTACATCAATTAGCAATGAAACAAAACATACAAACAAAAACACAGCCAGTCAGACACAGCTACAAACCAGACACAGGGCAATCCTTCAGTCGAGGCTCTGTCTTCCCAGGTGACTACGGGTTTGTGTCAGGTTAATAACTGGAACTATCTATGACAGGGTCCCAGAGACTGAACTTAAGCTATCAGATTTGTCAGCTTGCACCTTTCCGTGCTAAGCCATCTCCCTGGCCCCAGAGATGCCCTTCATGGCTATACTGAAAAGCCCTTTTCCTCCCCGGTATTTGGGCAGTTTACCATTTCTTGGAGCAGTGTCTTGGTTACTTTTCTACTCCTGTGATAAAACACCACAACCAAGAGCAACTTGGGGAGGAATGGGTTTATTCCATCTTATAGCTCTGGGTCACTGAGGTTAAGTCAGGGCAGAAACTCAAGACAGGGAACCAGGAGGCAGGAACTGAAGCAGAGACCATGGAGGAACAATGCTTACTGGCTTGCTCCTCATGCCTTGTTCAGTTTGATTTCTTATACAACTCAGGACCACCTGCCCTTTCCCTAAACCTTGTGGGATGGACTTCCCACATCAATCACCAATTCAGAAAATGCACCACAGGCTTGTCCACAGGCCAATTAGGTGGGGATGTTTTTTCAATGAGTGACTCTCTTCTCAAGTGACTTTTGCTTGTGTCAAACTGACCTAAAACTAGTCAACAAAAGCAGAGTCCATAGACAAGCCTCAGCCAGGCTTCAGAATGCATGCTTTGCATTAGATTTTTACCACTGCAACAAAATACCAGAGTAAAACAATGTAGTAAGAAGGAAGATTTATTTTTTTAAAGATTTATTTGTTATTATATATAAGTACACTGTAGCTGTCTTCAGACACATCAGAAAGGGGTATCAGATCTCATTACAGATGGTTGTGAGCCACCATGTGGTTGCTGGGATTTGAACTCAGAACCTCTCAAAGAGCAGTCAGTGCTCTTAACCACTGAGCCATCTCTCCAGCCTGGGAGATTTATTTTTCAATACTTGGTAACTTAACCATTGTTACTAGGAAGAATACCATGGTGGCAGGGAGCATATGGCAGAACAAAATGACATACTCTGTGATGGGCAGGAGGCAGAGAGCAAGAAAATACAGTGCCAACCAACTAGACCCCAACTCGAACTCTCTGCCACTTCACAGGAATAGTATCAAATTATTAGTCCATTAATGGATGAACCCATTAGGAAGGTGCTCAATGACTTCTCCATAGCACCACCAGCCTAGGGACCAAGATCCCAACTTGTAGAGCTTTAAAAATAAAAAATAAAATAAAATAATTTAGAGACAGGGTCTCATTATGTAGCCCTGGCAATTCCAGAATTCACTATCCAGATAGTGAATTCCAGAATTCACTATCTCAGAATTTACTATGTAGACCAGACTGTCCCTGAATTTGCAGAGATCCACCTGCCTCTGCCTCCTGAATATTGGGATAAAAGACATGTACCACTACAACTGATCTAAATGTTTTTTAAAATTTTACTTTTTTTTGTTACATACAGATGTGTGAATGTGCACGGGCGCCTGTGTGCTCCACGTATCTATGTGAGTGAGTTCTCTCCTTCCACCATGTGGATCTCAGACATCCTCAGGCATAAAAGCAAGTGCCTTTATCTCTGAGCCATCTCACTGGCCCCATGTGAAGCTTTTCGGGGGACACTCCATACTCATACCAAACCATAATTCCTCCCATCTTCTACAATCTCTAGGCCTACGTGAGCCTGGCAGTATTGGGCAGTAACACACACAGAGGCAACTCCACATTACCCTCCTGCTGATGAGAGGAGTCAGGCCAAGGGGCAGACATCCATGTAGTCAGTGTTGTCCAGTGACTGTGACAGTGACACTGACACAACAGGACAGACGCTATTGGAGGCCACCTCCTCCCAGGATTGCTGTGCTCCTGTGACAAGCCCTGCAGTCCTTCACAGAGGCTGCAAGTGGTTGCATGCCAACCTCCAAATCCACGCTGTCCTGCTCCAGAAGGTCAAGTAGACTCGGAGCCGCCCCATTCTCTTTCATCCAACTCAGTCTGCTCAGTGCCAACATGTCCTTCCACCGTGTCTTCTCCAGGAGGCTCACACTCTTCCACTCAGACACTGCAGTTACAGGATCACACAATGCATGCAGCACAGGAGATCCTGGTCACATCTGCAGGAGCATCTATCTGTCCACACGGACACCTTACACTCATTCCTCACACACACAAGCCTGACATGCAAATGACCAGTCACAAATACAATGACAGGAATGCTGTGAGGCAGGAACATGTAAGAGTTGGTCACAAAGAGGCAGGAGGGAAACCTGGATCCACAGCAATGGCAGCCACATTCTTGGTTACATCCAAAGCCATGCAGTCACGTGTCACCAGAGCCCAAGCACCCCAGGGCTACAGTCACTGTGTTCCACACACTCACACACATACAAGTTCTAGGAACACCTACACACTGACAACCACCCCATCTACCTGAGGCAAACACCCCATACACGCACCATACAAACCCTCACCAGTCACCCCGAGTCTTCAAAACACCACAGCCCACCACAACACACAGTCAATTCCATGCTTATCCACACTCCTCCCTTCCAAGACTGGTCCAAGAGAGGAACAAAAGCCCAGTGCCCTGTTCCTACCGGCTCCCTCTCCTCCCCTCCCCCCTGGCGTCCAGACAGACCCTTTGTCCTCCCGCAGCTGAGCCCAAGTGGAAGTCTAGGCAAAGCGAGAATAAAATCAGCTCAGGCTGCTAGGCAAGCAGGCAAAGCCGGCAAGCGGCAGGCACAGACAGGAGCATCTCTGCCAGAGCAGCAGTTGGGAGTTGCAGGAAGAGGGCGTGGCCAGGTAAGAGCCAAGTACCTGGGTTAGGGTTTGGCTAAAGGAGTGTCTTGCCCTGCTCTGAGGAGTGGTCCATCCAAAGTGTGAGCCTGTGCTGTGTGGCAGGGTGTATGTGGGGGTGGAGAGGTGTGTGGGGGGGGAGGAAGAGCAGGATAGTGGCTCACTGAGCCAGTTTCACAGGCTGTCTCAGCTCATGACTCTGTGAGATGGGAGAATGCTGATGGAATCCCTAACTTCTTATGTGCCCTTGGGCTCCCAGACTACAGGAGTCCATGATGAAAACTGAGTCTCCCGTTACCGTGTGCTCAGTTCCCTCAGCCTAGGACGGAGGTGGCAGTAGGATGAATAAGTACTGGCACAGTTGCTAGGAGGTGAGCTTAAGGATTGTCGAACTAGCAGGCAGATCCCTTATGCTGAGACCTGCCTTCTTGGGTCTCAGCCTAGAGAATAGCTGTCCTGGGCTAGCTAAGGACAGCCCCGCTGCACTCTGATGACCTGTCTCATTTCCCTCTGTGGACTCCTGGTTGTTCCTTGAGGACACACCTCCCTGGCAAGGCTGCAGAGGGATATAGGCTTAATAGCCTGGGGCAAGGTGGGCTTGGGCTGGCAGTCTCTATCTGGGCAACAGTCCCTGTCTACCAGGAGCTTATGACTCTGTGGCAGGGGAGAGTCATACATGGTCCCGCATAAGCTATGAAAGGCAGGCTGATCTGCAGATGGGACGACATAGGGAGAGGCACAGATAAGCAGAGATGAGGCTCGGAATAAATTCCCACAGAAAGGAGAGCACGGTCTATTTTCAGACCATGCCAAGTACTGGCTGTGCATTCTTAAGGACCAAATCCTAACCAGGGTGAACGGCCTGCAATCTGTGGTGTGTTTTCATACACACCCCTTCACTGACCCTCACAGCAAACCTCTGAAGGGCAGTCTCCCTCCGTATGACTGCTTCCTCACAACAAACTCCTATGAGGGTCAACTTACCCACACCCCATGCTGTACAAAGGTAAGCCAATGATTGGGGCATATTACAAACCCAGCGCTTTTATATATCCCATCCAATAGTTACAGTTCTGTGGCTAGGTATTATGATTCTGTTTCAGAAATGGAGCCAGTGGCTTGCCCAGGTGAGATCACTCCAGACTAAAGGAGGATTATAGCCCCATGTGGTCCCTAGAGCCTGGATCTTCCCACTGGAAACCAGAAACATCTCTCTCTCTCTCTTGCTTTTACAGCTAATTCTGCCCATCTCAGGAATCTCTTTGTTAACTCTGCTCCAACTGTGTTTACTATCCTTTCTGAGCTGCCCCAATTCTCCTGAGATCTCTCAAAGGACCTCTGCCCAAGCTCTGATCTCCAGAAAGGCAGGGATTATGACCATTCAGTGCGTGCACACATGAGCGCCCGTGTACACACACACATTCTAATAAACACCGGTTTAAATAATACATGCACTTGACCTTGAGTAAGTATTGAGCTCCTAGTATGCTAGTGTGCTGTGGAAGGCGGGGCAGATACTAAATAGAACAGAGTTTGGTCAAGAGGAATTACCTATATGAGAGTTAAAGCAAGCGTGCGCACACACACACTGAGGTGTCTAGGGAAGCCTGAATCCCTTTACCAGAGACTATAGTTCGTGCAATGAGACCATCCCTATAAAGACGTTTTGTCCAGGTTCCTGCAAACTCTCTGAAGGTCCCTTTTCAGAACTTGGTCTTCCTGTCAGTGGTAGCCATGTGACACTACTCAATCCTAGTTGGAATCCCTTAAACACTGCATAGTCTAGACTTGTATGAATCGTTCCACCACCACCCCCTCCTTTTTTTTTAACTCTCCTCAAATTATCTTATTTGAGTCTGCCATCTGTTTCCTGCAGAGCCTGGCAGGAAAAGCTTACCAAATCTGAACAGAAAAGGACAATATGGCTTCCACTGGAGAAGACTGGACACAGAAGGCAGGGCTGGCTCATCGCCATAGGACTCTAGATGAGTTGATGGGGTCAGTTAGGTGCATGGTTTGAGTGCACAGGAAGCGAGTGGTGAATGAACTAGAAAAGGAAAGCATAAATGTTCGGGAAGTCCACCAGCAGGTTCATCTCCGACACGGTCCGTGTTCTCTCCTCGCAGGATGCGGGAGACCTCAGGGCGCGAGGAGTCGGAGCCGGGCATGGAGGCCCCGTGCGCCGGGTCCTGCCACGCGCAACGCATCCTGCAGACGCTCAACGCGTACCGCCGGAGCGGCACCCTCACCGACGTGGTGCTGCGCGCCGGAGGCCACGACTTCCCGTGCCACCGCGCGGCGCTTAGCGCCGCCAGCGCCCACTTCCGCGGCCTGTTCACGGCCGGCCGGCCGGAGCGCGCGGCGGCCGTGGTCCCGGTAGGGCCCGAGTCGCCGGGGACGGCGGCGGCACTGGCCGTGGTGCTCGACTACGTGTACGGCGCGGGCGTGCGGCTGCGCGCCGAGGACGAGGCGGCCGCCGTGCTGGCGCTGGCCGAGCGGCTGGGCGTGACCGGGCTGCGCGAGGCGTGCGCGCGCTTCCTCGAGGGCCGCCTGCGCGCCGCCAACAGCCTGGCGCTGCGCCGCGTCGCCGCCGCCTTCTCGCTCGCCTCTCTGGCCGAGCGCTGCGGCCGCGTGCTGCGCCAGGCCTTCGTGGAGGTGACGCGCCACGCCGACTTCCTGGAGCTCGCGCCCGACGAGGTGGCGGCGCTGCTGGCCGACCCCGCGCTGCGCGTGGCGCGCGAGGAGGCCGTGTTCGAGGCCGCCATGCGCTGGGTGCGCCACGACGCGCCGGCCCGCCGCGGGCAGCTGCGCCGCCTCCTGGAGCACGTGCGCCTGCCGCTTCTGGCGCCCGCCTACTTCCTGGAGAAGGTGGAGGCGGACGAGCTGCTGCAGGCCTGCGGCGACTGCCGCCCTCTGCTGCTTGAGGCCCGCGCCTGCTTCATCCTGGGCCGGGAGGCGGGCGCGCTGCGGGCCCGGCCGCGGAGGTATGGCCTCCCGCTTGCTTCCCTTGCGTCCCAGCGAGGCCTCGTGTCTTCCCCAGCTTAGGTTCCTTCACTACCATCTTGAAATGTCGCCGCTCCATAAGCTTGGTACCTGGCATTTGTGAAGGAGGAATGCATTCTATTCCATGCCCCATCTGCCATTCTCATAAAACAAGTCCTGTAAGGATCTGCCCTCTGGGGACCCACAGGCTAGTAAGACACCTAAACATACAAAGGCATGCAAAACACATACTCCACCCGTGCGATGCCAGACCCAGAGACTATAGTCTACAATGGCCCTTCATAGCCAAGGGACTCAAGACAGGGATTATGCTGCCTCTAATACTGAGTGTGAGGTTGGGGACACAAGATGGTCTAGGAAAGCAGTAGCCAGAGAGTTTGGGTAACCCGATGAGGCAGGCCAAAGGGTCAGTGGTGGAGAGCTTTTCGGAAAGCTCTGTGGCATTATCTTGCTCATTGCAATTCCCTATTAGGAGGTGGCTAAGGGAAGGGTACAAGTACATTAGCTGTTGGTAACGGAGGATTCATATTCAAAACTAACCATGACTTTCAGTTTTCTCCTCTGTAAAAGGGGCAATAATCCTAACAACCGTCTGAAGGACTAAACAACAGAAGGAGAAAGGCTTTTTCCCTCTGTAACTTAGAGGCGAGCAGACTCGAGTTAGAGTTAGTGACTCTTCCTGTCTGTAACCAAAGGTCAGGATGGAAGTGGTGGCTTCCAGAGGCAGCTGCCAGGGTAGGCAGAAAGGCAGCGGCACTGTCTGGTGTGATCAAAACAGCAGAAAGGAACTGGGCTTGGTGCTGAAGACCCGTAAATCCAATGCTGAGTAAGCAGAAACAGGATAGGGAGTTCGAGAACAGAGGCTATAGAAAAAACAAACCCATGTACTGGGGATATAGCTTAGAGGCAGAGTACACTAGCGTTTTGGTTCAGGAATCCCCAGCACCGTTTGGGAGGTCGGGGTGGGCGGGGTGTACACGGCGTGAGAAGAACAGCAGCATAGGTGTGGTATTGGGTTTATCCCCACCCCAGGTTCATGGACTTAGCTGAAGTGATTGTGGTCATTGGCGGGTGTGACCGAAAGGGGCTCCTGAAACTGCCTTTTGCCGATGCTTACCACCCAGAAAGTCAGCGCTGGACCCCACTGCCTAGCCTGCCTGGTTATACACGCTCTGAATTTGCCTCCTGTGCACTTCGAAATGACATTTATGTTTCTGGTGAGGGTACAAGTAGACTAGGAGCCTCTCCTTTCCCACCCACCCCCTTATATTTTCCTCCAGTGAGGAGATGGGGGCTAAAACTGTGTGGTCCAGTGAAACCCAGTCACCATGGGAGTGTTGATGCTGGTTTGGGCCAGAGGCCTTAAGCCTTGGCATTAGTCTTTGCTCTGACAGAAGGCCGCCACCTGGTATTCAGTAGGCCATTCCCAGTCCCTAAACTCCATCCTCACTTCCTATATGGAGACACTATAATAATCCCAATACCTCAGAGAGATGAGGATGGAAATGAAGATAAAGCTTTAGTGAAGAAAGATGGCTGAGCCTTCCCCTCCATCACTGTGCCTTTGCCTCTTTGAGCACAAGATATATCACACCACAAGCACCTGGTGAGCATTCCAGTCCTCTCCCCAGATCTCTTAGGCCTGTCCCTACGGTCTTACACCCTCCTTTGGCTTCAGGAGTGTTTATGGCTCTTTGGTGGCCTTGGGGGTTGGTAAGAGGGCTATGGAAGGACAGCTGCCTCTTTCTCTATAGGAGGGCACATCAACAGCCGTGATGTTTGGATGTTTAGCTCCCATCTGAACACGTGGATCAAGGTTGCCTCCATGCACAAGGGCAGGTGGAGGCACAAGATGGTGGCCCTGCAGGGACAGGTAGGCACATGCTGTGGCTGCTGCCCTAGGATCCAAGGCAGAGCTGGTCTGGGGGAGGAAGGGTCTGAGGCCACCAAAAGATAAGCAGTCCCATAGCACTGTTAATAGTCATCACTGCAGCTGGGTACCTGGGAGGCTGAGGTAAGAGGGTCAGGAGTTTGAGGCCAGCCAGGGCTACATAGCAAGACGCAGTGTCAGTGTCGCCACCCCTAACAGTTAAGCAGCCAACACTGAGGAATACAGTGGCGAAAGGTTTAGGCTTTGGGACCAAACAGACCAGGGATTGAGTCTTGACTCGCCTACATATAAACAAAATAACTGCCAGTTATCTTTGTAAACATCATTCAAAACCAGGAAGTGGTAGGTGGGTTGTAAATCCTTAGTAACTGTCCGGGTTATTACTAAGCATCATTTGCAGCTGAAATCCTCTTCACTCAGATACCAGCCTGTCACCTGCATTGTACAGGGAAGGGTTCCTGAGCTAGGGAGAGAAGAAGTTGGCCAGGCAATAGCTGTGCTGGGATGCCCCTGGTGAGCTCACAGACTGAAGCAGTGGGGCGTTAGAGTCGCCTGTAACTCTGAATCCAGGGGCCCTGGCCTCTGTCCTCGCCCTCAGCTTTTTGCAGTTGGTGGCTACGATGGCCTGAGACGCCTGCGCAGTGTGGAGCGCTATGACCCGTTCTCCAACACCTGGGCGGCCACAGCGCCCCTGCCGGAGGCCGTGAGCTCTGCAGCCGTGGCGCCCTGCGCTGGCCTTCTCTACGTGATTGGGGGCGCAGGGCAGGACGGTGTCAACACTGACAAGGTGGGCTCCAGCTTTGTGGATAGGGGATGGTAGAGACTACAGGAAACAGCGTAACCTACTGTGTGGAGGCTAGAGCTGGGCACTGGTGTGAGCCAGTCTATTTTCTAAATCCTGTCAGCACTTGGGGAATCTTGACCTCAGCTAAGCACACGCCTTTGATCCTAGCAACTGGGGAGGCAGAGGCAGGTGAATCTCTGGGACTTCGAGGCCAGCCTTGTCTACAGAGCATGTTTTAAGGCAGCCACTACACACAGGAACCCTGTCTTGAAAACCCGGGAGAGGCAGAGGACATTCCTCAGAGGTTACTCAGTGAGTCAGCAGAATACCTGAACCTTTGTACCATGTGGGTTTCATAGATTTTAAAAATCAAAAGATCAGGACTGGAGGGGTGGCTCAGTGGTCAAGAGCACTGGCTGCTCTTGCAAAGGCCCAGAGTTTGGATCCCAGCACTCTTGTCAAGTGGCTCACAACTGCCTCTCACTCTAGCTCCAGGTTCTTCTGGCCTCTTCAGGCACCCATTGATACACAGAAACACATAAAAACAATATTTTTAAAAATTAGGAGAGGTAAAACTGGTTAAAATGCTTTTTTTCTCTGTTTGAAAGATGATGATCTATATTAAAAGCTGGAGTTATAGAAGGTAGGAAGCTCTGGGTTTGATCCCTCACATTGTACAAGCCAATTGTAGTGGGATAAAAATTAGAGTGTTGTGCAGAGCAGTTCAGGGTGAGGCTCCTTCACCACTGTCTTCCCTCCTGCAGGTGCAGTGCTTTGACCCCAAAGAGGACCAGTGGAGTCTGCGGTCCCCAGCACCCTTCTTGCAGCGGTGTCTTGAGGCTGTCTCCCTAGAAGACACCATTTATGTGGTGGGAGGCCTAATGAGCAAAATTTTCACCTATGACCCTGGCTCAGATGTCTGGAGAGAGGCAGCTGACCTGCCTAGCCCTGTGGTAAGTGGGGTTCCCTGGCAAGCTCCTGCACTAGTCCATTCAGGGGTACAGACCCACTTGCAAGGCTCTGGAGCTCCAAGTTAGCGGTCTTGAATGATCCCATTGTAAATGGTTTCACTTAGTCCTCTTGCTTGTCCTCTCATTGACAAATCGCCTCTCATTTCAGATGAGAATGGCCTTAGAGAGGTTGGCCCAGGGCCATCAATTGGGCTGTAGTAAGGCAGTACATAGAATTCAAGTGCTGCGACTGAGTTGGGAAGTTGGTCTGTTCCAAAGGTACCAACTAGCCAAGAGTGGGCAAGCTAAGTTCCCTACTCCAGTGACATCAGTGACCAGAGGTGCAAGTTCTGACTCCCACAGCCCCTTTTTGCCCCAAGACTCCAAAGAAACTATATATCATCCAGGCAGTGGTAGCGCACACATTTAATCCCAGCACTTGGGAGGCAGAGGCAGGCAGATTTCTGAGTTCGAGGCCAGCCTGGTCTACAGAGTGAGTTCCAGGACAGCCAGGGCTACACAGAGAAACCCTGCCTTGAAACAAACAAATAAACAAAGCAAAACAAAAAACAAAAAAGAAACTATGTATCAGGTATAACTGGTGATTCCTGTCTAGATGATTCAACGCTGAGGCTTCCAACTTCTCTGAATAAGACTGTAGGAGGGTGTTACTGTTCCCATGTGTACAATCTTCCAGGCATGGGTGCAATCTTCTAAGCATAGCTTAGCTCTCTGGATAAGACCAAATGAAGGCCATGCCATACTCAATGAAGAGGATGGTTACTCTTGAACTGTGCAGATGATACCTAAGACATAAAGTATACCACTTGTCTCCCTGCCATCCAGATTGCCTGGTCAGGCTGTAGGGCAAGGCTCAGTCACATAGCAGAATTCCCTGGGTGCATCCCAGTTAACTGTTTGTCTGTTTGTCCACTCAGGAGAGCTGTGGCGTGACGGTGTGTGATGGGAAGGTCCACATCCTTGGTGGGCGGGACGAACACGGGGAAAGCACCAACAGTGTCTTCACCTTTGATCCTGACAGTGGGCAGGTGGAAGCCCAGCCGTCCCTACAGCGCTGCACCAGCTCTCATGGCTGTGTCACCATCGTCCAGAGCCTGAGCCGATGATTCAGACCGGGACAGCCTAAGCCAAGAGGCAGAGAACATTTGGGCATGGCACTTGGCTCCCCTCCTGGAACCTCCATGTGAACAGTCCTTTAACTTATTTCCCCTCTTCTTACAGAAATAAAACCTTTTTCAAAAGTTGGGTGTGTTCCAGCAGCTCATGGCTCCTTAGCTAGAGAAGGATCCCTAGCCACTGCTCCTACCTTTGCAGCTTGCCAGGACTCCTGTGCCAATGCAGGCCTCTCCCCTTAGACCATTATAGCAGAGTATATGAACAGATAAGTTACTCAGCTCTGGACATCAAAGAAGCCAGAGGCAAGGTGCCTTCAGATTCTGTCTGGTTCTGTTTTCTCCTTCCACTTTTACATGAGTTCTGGGGATCAGGCTGGCAGGCTTGGCAAACACTCCCAGCTGAGCCATGTCACCACCTCATTTCTATGCTGACATTGGATATTAGGTTCTAACATATTGATTTTGGAGGAACACTTACATTCAACCTTTAGCACACCCATTACCCCATTTACTCTTGTTACTGTAGATATTAAAACTTTCTGACCTGTATAGAGGTCAGAGAACAAATTGTAGTCAGTTCTTTCCTACATGTAGGTTCAAGGGACTGAAATCATCAGGGTTAGCAGCAAGAGCCCTTACCCACTGAGCCACCTCTCCAAGCTCAGCAGTTTTGTTTCAGGGCAGAAGGCACTACAGCCATAGGCCTGGATGTACCAGGGCTGGCCAGATCCCCAACTTCAATGTGAGGCACAACTCTGATGCCACAATACGCTCCGTATGGCTCCTGGACACTGAGATAATTCCTGGATGGGAGAAAGGGGAAACAGCAGAGATGCTGAGGCTGCAGTCCTGGGTCCTGGCCAGCCCCAGCTGCAGACACTCATTTACACTCAGATTGCCTTTGGAAGACAAGCTTGTTTGTTTTCCCATCTCTCCCATTCTCAGTGCCCGAGGGTCATGTCTGCAGGGTCTCTCCAGCTGGGGCTGCCCCATCACAGCCAGGCACAAAGGCTGTGGTCCCAGCTGAGCTCCAATAGCACAGATTAGAGAACTGTGGCCATCTGGACACAGCTGATAATGACTTCAGGCAGGCGGACAAGGGCGGGAGTGCAGGCCAAACCCACATATCCTGCCTGTCCTTACCCCAAGAGGACACAGGACAAAGCACTGGCACCTATCACATGTCTACCCAAGAACAATAGGAGTCCATCCAGGGCAAGCTCTTCTAAAGGGTATGAATGTCTCTCTCCCCTGGGTAGATACCTCTTGAGGGCCAATCACTCACCCCCAAGTTCCCCATTCAGACTCCTTTTAGTCTATGCATGCTGTGTCTGGCTGGACATAAGCGAGATAATTAAGAACATGCAAGAATGGAACCTAGGATATGAACAATGGAATAAGGAGCCATCACAGCACCCCTCCACTTCCTCGGTGCATTTCTCAGTATTGTGCCATCCTTCATTAATCTGGAAATATCAGGTGAGACTATTTTTACCCATCATGGCAGGAAAACCGACAGGAAATCACACTCAGCAGATCAGACGAACGTAGGGACACACACTACTTCAGTGATGAGATGCTTGTGACACTAATCACACTGGCAAGGTCTTCAGTAGGTATTTACAATTAAGACCAAAAAAAGCCAAGATGGCTCAGTGGGAAAAGCTGTACTGCCACCCCTAACAACCTGAGCTCAACCCAAGACCCAGCTGTCGTCTGCAGAGTGGTAATTAGAGGGAATTAGGCTGCTGGCATTATTTTTACTAGACAAGGATGCCAGGAAAGTGCTTTATCACCGAGGTACCACTGATGTTCAATTGTGGACAAAGCTAGGAGCTACCAATGTTCTCCAAAATCAGTGCAACCTGCTAGAGCAGTGGTGCTCAACCTTCCTAATGCTGCGACCTCATTGTGACCCCACCCATAAAATTACTTCATTGCAACTTTATATTGTTTCTACCCTTATGAATCCTAATGTAGATATCTGATATGCAACCCCAATAAAAGGGCCCTTCATTCCCAAGGAAGTTGAACCACAATCTGAAAGCCATGGGGCTAAGAGCCTATTGCCAACTTGAAATCTGGAACCTTCCGGCTCAGCTCATGAGCATTTAATTGTATTTGAGGGAGTGCTCACTTGGACACTAGTTCTAGACTATGGAGAACCTGTCTCAAAACACACCTAACATTGAGGGGATGAGGGGTTGATCATCGCACCCAATGTATCTTTTTCCTTGATAAGTTGGTGGGGAAAATGGCAAAACAGAACACCACCTCAGTCAGGAGGAGCAGAATGGCAAGTTCAAGGTATCCCAGCCATACCTATCTACATGAGTAAGCATGAGTAGCTTACGGGAAAGCCAGAATGCATTATCCACCATAGCAGTGACCCCTTCTCCTCCTCCAGTGGACAAATGCCCAGTCTGAGCAGCTGAGACTTTCACATTTTTCATAGCTATCCAGGGCTGTAGTTTTGTAATTATAAGAGGGCTTTTTAAACAATCACAGGTAGGTGGATCTGAGTTGGCCAGTCATGCTCCTGCTTTAACAGCACCCAACCCCCTGACAAAGGGCTTCAGTATTGCTCTCATTATTTCCAGTATGTTCTAAGTGCAGTTTCTTGGTTTTTCCTTTCCAGACCTGATGATTCCTGCTGGCCACAGAGGGGCAAGATTCCACTAAGATAATCCTCACTTGGTGCTCTAAGCAATGCTGTTATATAGTGCCACCTCAAACACCATCTCACAGGCTGAACTGCCTGCCAGACTCAACTTAGCATGCTCAAAGGCCTTGCTTTTGTGGCCCAAAAGGCTAGGGTGGAGATTAATATTTTCAAAGCTACTGATACCACATGGATGCTAGCAGTTTTGCCAGTTTCCTAGACAGGCCCTCAGTAGTCAGTACTTGCTTGCAACCTCCTTGTTCTCCCCAAATTTCCTAAGTTTATAACTGTTTTGTCTGTGTATCTGTTGAGGCCAGAAAAGGCTGTCAGATCCCCTGGGACTGGAGTTTCAGTCCCAGGAGTTACAGATGTGTGTGACCATCACATGGATGCTAGAGATCCAACTTGGGTCCTCTAGTGAAGAGGAACCAATTGTTTCATGAGGTCTCACAAAACACACTCTACCAGCACCCAGTATTAGTTGTACCAGTGTCTAGAGACCTCAGATGTTAGTAACTGGCCATATATTCATGAGTTTAGTCAATCAGATGAAGGTAGCACACCTTATTCAAAATACCGAGACAGAGGCCAGCTAGGGCCGTATTAACACTACCAAAAGGTACAACTGTACTCAATCAACATGTAGAGTCGGTTAACGGGTTTCAGACATGGTCAGTGCGCACCCAACATAACTTAATTAAGCCCTTACTCCATGCAAAGCTACAATGAAATGAAGACAATGAAATAAAGAACAATGGCTCATGAAGGTGAGCCTTTAGGCACCAGCCAGGCCTTTTTTTTTTTTTGAGACAGGGTTTCTGTATAGCCCTGGCAATCCTGGAACTCTCTGTAGATAGACTAGGCTGGCCTTCAACTCAGTAATCTGCCTGCCTCTGCCTCCCAAGTGCTGGGATTAAAGGTGTGCACCACCACAGCCTGGCTTCAGCCAGGCTCCTGACCGCTTCATTAGTCCTCTCACCAAACATCACAGAATTCCCAAGCTAACATTAATTCCCCACAAAACACATGAACAGTAAATGCTTCCAATATATTATAGCAAATAGACTACAGATTTCTGAATTTTCTATATTTTCCAAAACAATGTCTAAGTACAGGACTTAGAAATATATGGATCCTAATGACAGGTTTTACATTTCAAGCTTCCAAGCTCAAATGGCATCAGAAATTCCCTTTTTATTTTGGGATGCTGAGACTGAAACAGTATAACATGGCAAAACACAGCTAATTTATTCTCTATGTGCAGGGATGAGTGCATAATAAACAACGACGCACAGGCTTTCATAGAAAGCACCTTACCCGCTGAGACATCTTTCATTCTAGAAAAAAAGACCACTCCAGGCCAGAGACATAGCTTATGTATGCTTACTATGTCCTATCATGAGCACCAAAAGCAAACTGCTTTTCTAACCCTTAAGTGTTCAACACAGGGTCAGTATGCTGCCCCATAGCCACCAACTTCATGGACCCACAACTTCTCTGGTCAGCTCTGTTCAAGCCCTCCAGCTTAAACCAACAGAATAAGCATTGCTCCATAGGCCAACATAACTCAGTCGAACACTGGACACAATCCAGTCAGGCCTTGTGTCTTTGTTCAAGATTTTATTAAACGTCTTTATAAGATAACATCCAGTCTCCAGATGCAGTTGCCAAGACCCTGAAACCAAACAAAATAACAATGGTAAGAAAAATGCATCTGTGTGCCTTCATCTACTACATGGGTACATACACCCACTCAGTCTGCCTTTAATACAATCCAGCATGAAGGCTGCCGAAGGGCACAATGCCCAGAAGAGGAGCTGGAAACTCTTGAGCAAAGGCAATGAAGTGGGTGTTTACCCACTGACAGACTTGTGAGCCAGACACCACATCCCAATTTGTATTCTCCCACATTAAGCTAAAGAACCCTATTCACATACTATGAAACATCAGAAGAAAAAAACAGTAAACAGTTTGGCCCAGGAAGTTCACTGCAGACATACCTGTTATGCTGTAGGCACTGGCTGGGGCATGGCAGGTGGCTCTGGCTTCCCACCCTTCTGTTCTGAGATTGGGGTCGTGGGCAAGATTTCATCTTTAGGTTCCACAATGCTCACATGATCAGGCAGCGGCTTCTTGGGACCAATCTTACCACTTGGGTCCCAGGGCAGCATGATCTTTACTTTGATGCCCAGCACACCTGAAAGACACCAGGGTTAGGACTGAGCCGTGGTTTTCTCCACCACACAAGAGGACAGTGGAGAAAGCATCTATTCAAAAGCACTGAGCTCTGTTCCCTTCTCAGACAAATGCCTCTAAATCAATCAGTGTGCAGGACACTTTTTGCCAAGGGAACCATGTACAGCACCACAGAACATGGCACTGACAGGGACCAAGAGCAAGACATGGCCTTTCTGACTCGTCATCGTGTCATCACTGAAGGGCACAGAAGGCTACAGCTAAGATTTAACTGATCTGACCATTTCGGCAATGCAACTTTCCCCAGTCCCTGAAGTGAATCCACACCTCCTTCCATAGTAACTAACTCAACACAAGTCTATAGAAATGGTAATCTCTGCCCTAGGCACTCCCAGCTACCCAGTGCTTAGACAGAGCCTGGGTCCCCTTGCCCCGCACAGCTACTCACCCTGTCTCAGGAGCACATGGCGCACAGCAGTGTCAACATAGTAGTTAACAGGGTCTCCACTGTGAATCATCAGACCATCCACAAACTTCATGGACTTAGCCCTCTGCCCTCGGAGCTTCCCAGACACCACAACCTCGCAGCCCTTGGCCCCACTTTCCATAATGAACCGGAGCACACCATAGCAGGCCCTTTGGAAAAAGATTCATCTGGCATTACCACAGACACAACCTGTCTGGCCACCCTACCAAGTTTGGTTTTCACATTAACAACAGGAACCAAAGTTATACCAAAATAGCAATTCACCGACCAAATGCTTTTCAGCCTTGGCCTGTACATTAGAATCACCTCTAAAAACATTTTACACCCCCATGCTCTCAGGTCCTTTTCTAAGCTGGCCAAGCTTAAGAATAGGTACGTTTTCACACTTCTTACTAATTAATCTACTACCATGCAGTATGCACATGGTGAGAGTATGGAGCTGTGTTTTCTTCTTCCTTTACAGACACTAAACTCAGGCTGTCAGGATAGATTGAGACAAGGTCTCACTACATAGTCCTGGTTGGCCTGAAGCTTGCAGAGATCCACCATCCTGTCTTCGTTCAGAGTCGTGGATTAAAGGTGTGCAATGCCACATGCCAAGCCTGGCAGGAACGGGCATTTTTTAATTTTTTTTTAATTTTTGGTTTTTCGAAACAGGGGTTTTCCTGGATCGCCTTGGTTGTCCTGGAACTCACTCTGTAGCCCAGGCTGGCCCCGAACTCAGAAATCTGCCTGCCTCTGCCTCCCAAGTGCTGGGATTAAAGGCGTGCGCTACTACCGCCGTGGGAACGGGTATTTCTGAAAAGCACTTACTGGGTGGCTCCCAGGTACCACCTTAGTTGAGAAGCACACGAAAGCCCCCAAGTACAGGTCATGAAGTGCTCCTCCGCCTCCAGGATCTATCCTACCAGCAAACCTAAGCACTAACAGCATCAGAAAAACCTTTAGCGTACGAAACATCAGAAAGCCCTAGCTTTGTGACCTAGCAGTGGTGGCCCATGCCTTTAATCCCAGCACTAGGGAGGCAGAGGAAGGAGGATCTGAGTAGAGGGCAGCCTAGCCTAAGGTCACACAAACAAACTACTGTTAAAGCCAGGTATGGTTTCATTTGAACACAAGTTTCATTTCAGCAGGCAACCTCTGATTTGGAGGTCGGCTAGGCTACAGTGATACCCTGACTCTCAACAAAGAAGCAAATTGGCCTTTTCAACATCTAATCCTTATAACTAAGGCAAAGTTATACAATTTTTAAAACAATGTCAGACCCCTTACATGATCTTTACATCACTTCTCGGTGCCATAAAATTTACATGAAAAGTTTTTTCTTCTGCCCCCATACAAGGATATAGCCCTGGCTGTCCTGGAAGTTACTCTGTAGTCCAGGCTGGCCTCGAACTCAGAAATCCACCTGCCTCTGCCTGGCATGTTTGACAGGGACTCCCAAGACTAGCCTGTTTTGTGGCTGAGGCTGGCTTTGAAGCTTCGGACTGCTGACTTTCCACCTTCAGCGCGGAGATTAGGGATAGGCACTATGACACCTGGCCAATTACCCGATGTAAATGTCTTGATTTTGCCATCCACTGCATGACTTCTAGCTTGTTTTGAAACCTGTGCTAGCCTAAAAGCATGAAAGCTGCATCTCCCAATCACATACCCCTCACAGGTGCAGTGATAGGAGGGGTGCTTTACTGCCATCAAGGGTCCCTGCTAACCTCACAAGGCAGATGGCCCTCCCTGTAGAATTTTCAGCACATCCACAGCACTGACAATTCTTTAGGGGCTCATTGATTAGCCCAGGCTGGTCCTCCCAAATCAAAGTCTTCCAAATGTTGGCACATAGGCATGCATCATCAACAATAGAGCCTTCCTTCGCCAGCCTACTGCTAATCAAGTTAGCCTAACAGTTCAGTGAGGATATGGACTACCTTATTGTTACACTACAAAAGGGTATAACCATCAAGTCTCAGGACACTCACCTTCGAACCGCAAGCCCTCCTAAGAGTTTGTAGCGTAGAGACTCTGCCTGGGCAATGGCACACAGACCTCTTGTGGCCACTTTTTCTGCATAAAGCTTTAAAGAAAGCAAAGTACACTCCTATCACTCACCAATCTTCAACTAAGCCATTGTAATATCCCTTAGATACCAAAGCATTTCCACTCGGGCAGTGGAAATTCACACAAGGCTGAATTGCCCTTCTACTCTGGCTCCCTACAACCACAATAAGGACAGCCAATCCACCTATGCAACCACCAGATGTCCCCATAAACTTAATCATACTGTTTGTAGTTTAAGGCAGGGTCTCACTATGGCAGCCCTGACCAGCTCTGCACTGCTACCATCCTGCCTTCTGGGTACCACAATAAAAGATATGGCCCCCTGCCATGCATGGCAATCATTCTGCTTTTAGGGAAATTTTGGCAGAGAATCAATTCACCTGCATTCATTGGTTGTATCAGGTTTTCAGAAGTGAAGAACTCACATCTAAATTCAGTCTAAAACCCCTGGGAGCTAAAGCAGGGGAACTCACCTCTACGCTGCCTTCCGGGAAGCCAAACCTCTTCTGGACAACTGCGGTCAATTCTCGGATCCGACGCCCTTTCTCCCCAAGGACATTCTGTGTTCTGTAGAGGGGGAAAGCTATAATTTACTCAAAGTCCTGCCTGCCATCTACCACAAGGCCAGTATACACATTAAATGGAAGGTAGATTCTTTTCAAATGCAGTTTTTAAGAAGCAGTTACACTCACAAAGGTCAGATTTAGTTGGCCCAAACATCTTAGTACACACAGCACTAACAGGTGATAACCAGTCAACGGTATTTTTACCTGGTGGCTAAAATAATGATTTCTGTTCTGGTTGGTGTAACTCGAACTTCAACTCCAGAGTAGCCATCTTCAGCCAGCTCCCGAGTGAGAAACTCATTCAGTTCAGCTTTGAAGATGCCATCAGCTACAAACTAAACCAAAGAAACAAGTTACCCCTGAAGTTAAGACAGGGCTTGGAGGCCTAACTAGTCAGAGCAAGCCCCATGGGCCTACAGAAATGCAGCAACCCTTCTCAGACAAATGCCTCTAGGTCATCTGTAGGAAGTTTCTTTGACCATAGTGCTTTCAGCTGTGCCACAGAACGCAGCACAGTGAGGCATCCTGGAAAAAGACAGCACTTCCTGTCAGACTCGTCATCACCTCTTCATCGAAGGGCTTTAACGACATAATCTACACAAAAGACAAAAAAAAAAAAAAAAAAATCTGTCCCCAAGTAGCATAAGCACAGCTGGGACTGTGTACCTGGAAAATGAGGAATCCAAAACAGCACTGTGGACAACAGCTTTACCATCTGTATAATAAGCACAAACGACAAGCCATCTACTTCTAAACCTGACAATTTGCACCCTCTTCCCCCATGAAATGACTTAAAGAAAAAAACAAAGCAAAACTCAACCACAGGGACGCTGCTGCTTCTGGTCCCGAGTGAACACTCCAATAGTCAGTAGGCTTTCAATTATGGCCACTTGCAAGATGACATGGATAAGACAAGGGACTGCTAAACTTCACTTACCAAGGAAACTGGATTAGATTTGATGGCGCACGCCCACTAACTATGCCACAGGATTACTATTATGGAGACCAAAAAAAACGCTAAAAAGCGTCTAGAACGGAGCTGGAGACGCCCAGTGTTCGGGTCGGTCCAGAACTCGAGGGGTTTGTCCCTCCCTTCCCCAGACACACTGCGCTCGCCCGACTCCGGCCCAGCACACAATCTACGGCCATCCGTGGTTCGAGGAGACCGTAGGCGGCCCCAGCCGCTCCTCAGAACCGGTCACACAGCCACAGGCTTCCCTGGAACCTCTAGAACCTGCGGCGAACTCCCGGAGAGGGCCCAGACACTCACCTTCCTCTTCTTGGAAATCTGTACCGCCATCTTGCTGCCTCGCACCGCTGAAAGGAAAGGAAGTGGCTCGCGGGCGGAAGTAGGTATATAGGGCGGGAGCAATGACGCGACGCTACGCGACGGCGAAACTTGCAAGTGTTCATGGGAAATGAAGTTTTGCGTCTACAAAGGCGTAAAGGCGGGGAAAGGAGAGAGAAAGAGAAGGAGGGAGGGAGAAAGAGGAGAGGGGGGAGGGATAAAGAGAGGGAGGGAGACGGGGAGGGAGAAAACCTGTAATGTAGGCAGAACACGAAGTGCAAATCTAATTTCTGGTCTGAAAATGATCTGTGTACCCAGTGAGCACCTCTGTGATTCCAGCACTAAAGAAATAGAGGATCGCTGGGTGGTGGCGCACGCCTTTAATCCCAGCACTCGGGAGGCAGAGGCAGGCGGATTTCTGAGTTCGAGGCCAGCCTGGTCTACAGAGTGAGTTCCAGGACAGCCGGGGCTACACAGAAAAACCATGTCTCGAAAAACCAAAAAGAAAAAACAAAAAACAAACAAACAAACAAAAAAAGTAGAGGACCACAAATTTAAGGTCATCATTGACTACATAGCAAATTCAAAGCCAGCTTAAAATACGTAAATAAATAAAAATGTTGAACAGAGCAACCTTGAGACTAGAGATGCAAACCACAGGCATAAACACACACTAAACGATTTTATCCACCTTCAAGTCCACACTAATGAAAACTTTCATTGAAATGTATTTAGGGGACCAGCAAGAAGAGTGGGTGAGACTGTAAAATAACCATGGATGTGTATACATATATGAAAGTATAACACACACACACACACACGCCTTTTTTAAAATATTAAGATCCTATGGCCTTTATTACAAAGGTAAACCCTGACCCATGAGATGGGCTTCTTTGTAGGGTTTCTAGTAGTGAGCACCTCCACTAGAACCTGTGAATTTTTTGGACTCACAGCAGGGTGGGATACCAGCAGGGGCCTGTCAAAGTACTAAACCACCAAGGCTTCGGAAACAGAATGTTGAATAGTATAAATCTAGGTCACAGGACCTCCCCTTTACACAGACCCTGATGTCCACACCAGCAAAAGTTCATTGCCCAGAAGCAGAACCTACTAATGTAACTTGTACTGTTGAGTGTGGCTCAACCATCTCCAGGGGACTCTGTTTCACCCTGTATTAATCCCACCAAACAAAAGTAAAAACCATTACTTAAATTCTTTTAGACAAATTAAACAAGTTTTATGTTATATCAGACAGGGCTGTCTCCCTAAAGTGGGGTTTTAAAGAATAGCATCGAACATAAATGTGGAATTTATATAACTCAAAATTTGCAAGACTAGGTGGTTTTCAAAGGTTGGGGAATTTCTAGGGGAATGTTGGCTATGCAGGAACTTGGCAGAACATCTTATCAGGGTGGAAGTCGGGGTGTAATAGGGTATGGAACATGTCAAATTCCAGAAAATGGGTTGAGAACAGGGTCAAACCCAAGCTTTACAGAAAACAGGAATGAACTTATTTTGACTTTGAACAATCATGGGATGGAATCAGGCTGTTCTGTCAGCCGTTTCTTCATTTGTAGTGCACCATAGCTATGGCTACTTCTTATAACTATCTCCTTGTGTCTTTTTTTTTTTTTTCAAGACAGGGTGTCTCTGTGTAGCCTTGGCTGGAACTCACTCTGTAGACCAGGCTGGCTTCAAACTCAGAAATCTGCCTGCCTCTGCCTCCCAAGTGCTGGGATTAAAGGCGTGTGCCACCACCGCCTGGCTCTCCTTGTGTCTTAAGACCTGTGCTAGCTGCCCTGATGGCAGTTCTCTAGGCATGAGCATGAGCTCCTCCTCCTAATATCACAGTGCTGCCACCAGAACCTCCCCGCCCCCCAAAAAAATCATTAAAAAAGAATGTTCTGTGAGAGCTGAGCAAAGGGACCAAAGAGGAGGAGAAAAAGTAGAAGAACCAAAGAGACAGATAGGCAGGGGCCTAATTGTGACAACAAAATTGAGGTTGAGTAGAATTGAAGACTATTGAAGTTGCTGATGTCAGTGGTGGGTGCCTGTAATCACCCTTGAGGAGACTTTCTTCTTCCTGTTTGCCATTTCCCTATGCTCTTCAGTCACCAACCCTTCCAGTTCAGAAAATTCAATGATGCTTCTCACACTAAAACCATGACTCAGGGCTGAAGAAATGGCACAGTGGTTAGGAACACTGGCTTGACTACCAGAGGACCCAGGTTCAATTCTCAGTCCTACATGGCAGCTTACGACTGCAACTCCAGTTTCAGGTGATCTGACACCCTTACACAGATATATGGGCAAGCAAAACACCAGCATGCATAAAATAAAAATAGATGCTTTTTAGAAAATGACTGCTGATTGCTATCATGACTTCTCTGTTTATACGCAGGACGTGGATACTGCTGGAGGCCACCTGACCTTGAGTGCTGAGGTCACAGTGGCCAGTCTCAGTCCTAGGTAAATTCCAGGGGTTCACAGTCAGATACACTCTTTATTCACACCTGCAATAGTGCCTGAAATCCAAAACAACCTTAGTATAATCTTCACAAGTTATTTATTTATTTATAATGGGAGAGTGTATGTGCACAAGTGACAGCAGGGGTGTGCATATGTAGAGGAGAGCACTAATGTTTTCTTCTACTGTTCTCCACTTTATTATAACCATTATTTGAGACAGGGTCTCAGTATGTAGATGGAGGCCGGACTTGAACTCACCTGTGACCCACCTGTGTCAGCCTCCTGAGTGCTGTGATTAAAAGCATGTGTTACCAAACTTGGTTCCTCTCTACCTTAGTTTTTGAAATAGGTCCTCTTGGGCTGGAGAGGTGGCTCAGCTGTTAAAGGCTAAGGCCCGGAGCGAACGGATTCAGAGTGAAATAGGTCTTCTCACCGAACCTGAGGCTCTCCATTTCAGTTAGGCTGGCTGGCCATCAATCTCCTAAGATCTTCCTGTCTTCACCTCTGATGCTAAGGTAACAGGCTTGTGTGGCCATACCCCTATTTTATATGAGCACTCCATGTATTTGAGCAGGACATTATAGTGGCAGGAGAATGTGGGAGGGGCTTCCCCACCTCCTAACTGACAGGAGACTAAGTAGAGTTTGAACCTCTGAACTAGGCAAGGTGGTTCAGGCTTGTAATCTTGAAGTAGAATAAGGTAGGAAAAAACCAGTTATTAGGTATGTGCTTGGAGACTTACTTAGTGACTTACCTAAAGCACTGCTTGTACTGCCTGTTTACCAAGCATGATGTCATTTGCCACCTGGAACAGAATGATGTGGAGGAATAGCTGGGCCAATGGGCCATTGTGCTTAACCTGCTAATTGTCAAGTATGCTTCTGTGAAATCTTGCTTGCTGAGTTCCTGCCCCACCTTTGTGTTTTAGGGAATAAAATGAGAATGCAAAGTGGGTCTGAGAATCAAAGCCTTTCAGGATCTCTCCTGGCTTCCGTCCATCTGGTGGCATCTCTCTTCCACCCTCATTGGTATCAGAGGGCTTATTCCAGAACAATTCCCACAACAATCTAACATTTGGGAGGTGGAGTCAGGAGGATCAGGAGTTCAGATATTCAAGGCCAGGCAGTGCTGCATGAGACAGTGCCTCAAAAGTAAAACAAAACAATAAGGGGGGTGGTAGTGGCTGGAGAGATGGCTCAGCAGTTAAGAGCACTGACTGAACTTCCAGAGGTCCTGAGTTAAATTCCCAGCAACCACATGGTGGTTCACAACCATCTATAATGGGAATGGGATCCAATGTCCTCTTCTGGTGTGTCTGAACACAGATACAGTGTACTCATATACATTAAATAATAAATCTTGAGAGAGAGAAAGAGAGAGACAGAGACAGAGACAGAGAGAGAGAGAGACAGACAGAGACAGACAGAGAGAGAGAGAGAGAGAGAGAGAGAGAGAGAGAGAGAGAGATGCATGGTGGGCAAATACCTTTAATCCTAGCACTTGGGGAGCAAAAACAGGGGATCTGGTAAATTCAAGGCCATTTGTTACATAGTGAGACCCTGTCTGAGAGAGAGAGAGAGAGAGAGAGAGAGAGAGAGA